>NW_027512513.1:0-330000 GCF_048772815.1 Callospermophilus lateralis | reverse complement strand
AAATGTCTTTAAATTTAAGCTTACATGTTTTTCTAGGTGTTCAAAAATCTAATAAAATATTAATGTCGACAAAAGGTCTAATATGCCTTGGTTCTAGGACTTTTCCTTCAACAAAAAAAATGGTCTACACTGTTCAATACTTTTGTCTAATATTTTGATAAATAAATAAATTAAATTTGATATATTACTCATTCATGAGTATTCTTGTTAGATATGTTATTGATTTACTAAGGTCTGTATAAGTTTGTTCTAAAGTCTGTATAAGATTGTAAAAATCAGTCATGTGTAAAAGACACAAAAATTTCTTAAAACATACGTTTACCAATAACATTGTGTTTATTAAGTTTTATTTTTCTAGAGCAAGCAACCATAAATATTAAACAACTTATTAAATACGATCTCTTATTTTAGAGCACTGTACTGCCATTTCTTTAAAAGCTAAACTTCGTTAATGTAGAAACATCAATGCAATTGTGATGCTATTAATGCGCTCATATCTTCCAGGAATACAAGTCTCTAAGGTAGAAACTTTAAAAGAGCATTATGTGAAGCTGGTGTTCTGAAGTTGTATGGTAAAAAAAAATATATTGGGCATTTATTTACCTTTTATCAATAAGATATGTAAACTTTTATGTTACTTTTTACATTGGGGAACAATTTGAATGTATTTTTATGTTAATGAGAGCCTTAGCTATGAAAAGGATAAAACTTTCAGCGTTTATTTTATTCATGTTTTAAATGTTATATTATATGGTGTTAACTAATGTTCATGTGACCTCAAACAATTAATGTTAACTTTTTAAACTGATATTTAAAAACAAAGATCATCTTTAGAACTAAAACACTTAAGATTTATAAAGAGCCCTGGCTTACTTGAGATAAGGCTCTGTGTCCCAACTTACTACATGTGAGAATGACTACGAAAGCAGTGGGTCAGATGTTATTTCATTTAAAGTTACATTCAAAAGTTCTTTTTTTTTCATATCAAGATTATTAGGATCTCAAACAAGAAATATAATAAATAACTCAGCCTAAAAATTCAGGGTAGCTATTACACGAACTAAGTATATTTACTCTTGTTAAATTTATTTTGTAATTTCCTTATAAGTGATCTAAAGATTCCCTGTTAGTGTTTTACAAAAGTGTTGCTTTAAGAACACAACATGGGTTAATTAAAGATAACAAGTCATCACCAAAAGACAGACAGAAAAATACAGATCCCAATTAATAAAAAGATAAATAATTTTAAATTACAGACATTAAAGCCCAGTACTCTTAATATAAGGCTGCTAAAATTTATTTGCTGGATGTTTAAAATTAGGATTTAAAATTAAAGTTAAATGAAAAGGGCCAAGAAAACCAATATTTGATTCTTGCCTTCTGCGTCAGTCTGTATCCAGGGAACAGGGGACTTCCCTAAAGAGCTTTGCAACTCTGAGCCACTGGAGAACAGAAAGCCAATCAGTGCATTTTCTATGAAGAATACAGTCATCAGAGAAGGGAGACATCCCTGATGCTTCCGAGGGAAGCCACAGGGTCAAGCAAGACCTGGACACACCTAGCGAAAATGGCACTAGCAGAACTGAGAAGCTGCTCTCAAGTTTCCCCAGGAATGACTCCCGTAAAAGCTCAGCTGACTGTTCATAATAGATAGAAACAAAAGTCAGTTTGACTGCTTCATCTTAAACATTTAGGAAAGACAGTTAAACGCAAAATACAGCCATTCCTGGGCATTTTAAATAATAACAGTAATAATAATATTTTAAGGTATACACTTTATGTTAGCCTCCCAAAATAAATAAGACTGGAGGCTACAAAGAAGGGTTCTCAGAGAGGAATGCCTGATAACTATAAAAAGAGACTATCAAGAGGAGCTGCCAGAGGCAGAAGTTTTTAGTTTAAGGCCTACAGATATTCCTAACCTACACAGGTAATATTGGAGTTTGCTAGTACAATTATTCAGCCTTGAGTAACAGAATTAAGGGTTTCTCTATTAGACACAGAGGTCATACTAGTAAAAGAATTTTGCAGGATCAGATGGTATTAAATTATAACACTGTATTTTATGGGGAGGGACAACTGTAACCCTAAATGTTATATATTAAGTTGACAGTCCTGATAACTGGGGATATTTAAGACTGGTGAGGGAACTTCTTTACAGTGACATGTTCCAGCTGCTGCAACATTTATTCAGTACTCATGTATTTTGTTTCTCTCATAGAAGAACCTATCCCCAGATGACTTTACAACCTGTACTTCCCCAACCAGACTTCAAACCGAACTGACTTCGAAAAGGCAACTCATGTCTCTCAGACCGTACCCCCTCACGTCACCCTCTCTCAGCTCAGAAGAAGTCAAAATGAGTGACGCCTCGCTTCTTACTACAATGGAGCCAAAAATAAATAGACTATCAATATAAGTAATTAATTAAGTCAGTAAAATCAGGGAGACCGGTTTTGGGTGAGTTCAAAAAATGGGGAGACTGTTACCTGAGGAATTAAATTTCCCTCAGTGCTCGTCCCCTATTCTATCAAAGATTTGAAAGGGACACATTAGAAAATGGGGGAATGATAGACCCAACCTGATATTTTATTTAAATTGGAGCCATCTTGACACAAAGCCATGAAAAGATAATTTTGGCTTAACTATAAATTACAGCAAATTCTGAACCTGCTTTGAATGCCTGCCCATGCCTTGAACTCACCCATGCATGGCTCTCTGACCAGATAACAGCCCTCTCTGAAACTTTATTTACACCTCATAAATATTGGCCTTCCCTGGCCAGACGACACTCTCTGAGGCTCTAATGGTTCTCATAAATTCTGATGTTGGGGCCAGCAAAAAAAAAATGTAAACTATCATTAGTGTGATGCTTGTCAGAGTTCTGTTATCTGTAACCACCCTTTTCTGTAACATTCTGCGCTATAAAGCCATTCTGTAGGAAAGGTGGGGTTGCTCTCTTGTTTCCGCGGTTTTGGGAGGGAGACACAGCCCGGGTGGTGGAAATAATAAGTTTGCTTTAATTTGATTTTAATTGGAGTCATTGGTCATTTCTTGCGTCCTGGTCTAAAAGGTAAACACTCCACCAACATGGAGCTCTGCCTGCCTAAAGACTACTTGAGAAACTGCCTCTGAGGATGGGCACTTGACATATATGTTGTTGTCAGGAGCTTTAGCTTCCATTCTAAGGAGACCATTAAAGCTGAGTCTGCATCTATGTGACCTGGAGGACATTGTTTCTTATTTTCCAAATAACATGAGGCAGCAGTGCTGACTTCTCTCTTTGTAGGTAAACTGTGGCCACTGAAAGCTAAGTGTCTCCGCATGTGGACTGTGAAGCCATTTGGTCATCCTCCACTTTTCATGGTGTTTCTTGCTGCTGCACTGGGAGTTTGGTATTTGCTTCACGAAATACAAGGAGTTCAACTGGGACACAGTGCTGGAGGGAGTCCTGTCACGTGTGGTGGGTCAGGGTCTGCAGGAGAATGCACCAACCAGGCTTCTATTCCACATAGCTCGTCCCCTTAACCATAGCAACCTGATTCTGAACATTGCCCTGAAACATCTCCATATAACAAGATGCCTTTTATGGAGAGGATTCAGACATATACGTGATTTCTGTCTGCACCATGTCAGCCACAAGCCATTTGGAAGTCAATGACAGATCCACATGGCTTGACAAGAGATGCTTTATCACACACCTGCACATCACAGCTCTGGGCCCACTACTCAGCAGCCTCCAACATACTGGTATCTGTGTTATACACCGTTTTCATGAAACCCAGTCAATCAAGGCACTGTCTGGTACCCTCATGATTAGCAACAGGACATCCAAAGATTCTCCAGGGCCACCTGGTCATGGGAATTTCAAAAATTTCATGGTATTTATCTAGCCATTTTTCAAGGATGAATTTGGGGAAACTGTGGGTTTAAATTCATTCAGGAACCATTAAATTTTGAAGAAGCACATTTCAAGAAAAGCTCTGGTGAACTCTCAGAGGCAAGGCTTCCCAAAGAGTGACCCAAAGGACACATGAAGCCAGGCCCATTGAGGTCTCCAATGTAAGGTCCATGTATGTTTTGACTCTCAACTATGGCGGCCAATCTTTCAGAATAAAGTCATGTGATATCCAGGCTGAGTTTGACAGTACTCTTTGGAAAGCCACCCTTTTCTATATCTCAGTTTTCAAGGGTGAATCTCATGCATGGCCACCTAAAATCCCAACACAATTCATGGCAATACTTCTCTGAGGTCAGTTCCATTACTCAGTCTCTATGGGAAATCACACCATAGTTCAAGCTCAGGTGGACCCAGGCATCTTTACCAACCACCACACAGCTGACCACAATTAAAACCAAAACACTCCCACATGGCCCTCATCTTCTTCCACATATACACTCATCATAACCTCTGGCTGGAGGTTTCCATGAGGGGCGCAGCCCAAGACACTGTCCAAAATAAGCACACTTGTGCCTCATTTGCCTAAAGTCAGCTTGGCCTGGACACCCTTCCTGTGAACAAAGAGTGATCAATTAGTCCTGCTCTATAACTGCTCCGCTTCTCCAATTTGAGGCCTACTGACTGTCTGGTATAGATTCTTCATGAGAATTTGTGTCATGAGAAAACTCAAGCAACTATCGGCTAGCCTCTAGAGGGCTTTGAAGAACTCATTTGACCCAAAGAATTCCTATTTTCACTTGATGGAGGTCAGGAAGGTTACAAAAGATGGCGAGACACTTCATCCACAAAGACTGCTCTTTTGGCCATTTTGGTTATGAATGCACACTTGGAAACTTTCTTTAGATGCATCAGATGCTGACAATCTAATCCACTGCCTCACAAAGGGCCAAGAGGCTGATTCAGCCACATCCCTTTCCAAAGCAATTAAGCAAAGAGCCACAGGTGATGCCCATTCATTTCCGTTTGTAAACTGTTTTCTTCAGGCTTCACAAAGGGGTGGCCTGAGGCAAAGACCTTCCTGACATTCAGGACAACAGAACAATAGGTAAGCAAAAAGCCCAAAGCAGTGTTTCTCCACTGAGACTTTACTGGTCACACAGAATTCTGAGTTTTTGAGATGCTCCCATTCCCTTCAGCTATTAAGTACATGCCCATGTCAGAGAGCTTGGAGGTGGTGTATATCTTGGAAACAAAACCATGAGGCTATTCTGGAGAGTGCCCCGTATTCAAGAAGAAGAGAGAAACTTAGGAAGGTAGTAGGTGTTGCCCATCCATAAGGCAAGCCACTCTCCATTCTTAAATTGGGCAGGATGAATGCTGGGAAGCTTTCTACCAGACAGGACACAACCATTGATGCATTCTCTTTTCAAATGTCTATAACCATGTATACAGTGGGATACACAGACATAGAAACACTCATGTTGTCAAACAAATTTCTAGAAACATTCCACTCCAAACAAACAAACTGACTTATTCTCAGAACATGAGACTAAACAACAAACTCATAGGGACACCCACAACAGCACCTCCTTCCCCCAAGTATGTCTGTGACTATCCTCAGTGTCCTCTGACTGGTGGGCCATACTATGTTCCCCGAAGTGGCCTGTTCTGTCTCAGATCTGGTCTTCTTTGCCAACTCTTTGAAGTTGTCAGGAGCCATGGTTGAGCCACTACCTGCTTTCTCAGAAAAGGCTTCTATTCAGACCTCTCCTGGCATTTGGCCATCATCACTTAAGTAGGTACCAAGAAAGACTGACTCTGTCCTTGATAAATCCAAACAATTGAGACCACTGGGACTGGGACTGGGACTTCTCTGGGTGCCTGGCAGTCAATCACCAAGGAAGTGTGGTAGGTGACTTCCTTCAGGAAATGAATGAGGTCACTGCCTTGGCAACCACTTTGTACTAACAGTTGCTTCCAAGGGTCCCATGAGATGGAGTCTGCCCCTACTTCCTGTGACACTTACACAAGTTAGAATGGTATATCAACCACAGGCACCCAGGAACAGCTCTCCACACAGGCCTGGGCCTGGTTTGGTCCATTTAATCTACATTAAGAAGAGAGAGGCTGATTCACTCACATTCCTTCATCCTGACCAGGTTGTTTGACATGGAAGTTGACTTTTGCTCTCTCACATGCTTCATAGGTGCCTACATCTTGTTCAGGGATGATTTCTGCATGGAACTTTGAGGTTCTCAGCAGGTGGAAGATCGCCTACATTCCTGTATTGTAAGATCAACAATTTCCCTGTTCTTTTGTAAAGTTAGATTGAGGGAAGAGTGTATGGTTAAGGTTAATAACAGGTTCGATTTCGATTAGGAATCATTTTGCAGAATAAATAATGGTATTGGAAACCTGTGATATTTACATGAATATGCGGTTGAAATATAAGTATGAAAACAGAAATCTAGGTAAGATTTGAAGTCCATAAGGGCGTTGGGTGGCCTGGACCCCATCCTTTGAAGCAGGAATGATCAAATAGCCCTGCTGCTAATACTGCTCTTCTTCTCCAATTTGAGGCCTACTGACTGTCAGGTATATATTCTTACTGTGATTTGGAGTCATGAGAAAACCCAAGCACCTATGGGCTAGCCTCTTCAGGTCTTTGAAGAACTCATTTGACTCAAAGGATTGCTATTCTCACTTGAAGGTAGTCAGGAACTGAAAAGGTCATCGAACGTTGGAGGAAAAGACCAACAAGAAACTGTCTCATGCCAAAAGAAATGGTTTATTGGGGGTCCAGCATCTGGGGCTCAGAGCTCACTCCAGAGGAGGAAAGAAAAAAGATCCCCGAGAACAACTTGAGCAGAGTTTATATACATTCTTTAGAGAGGGCAGGAACTTTACATACATCATAGCCTCCTTTAGGAAATCATCATACGCCTCAGGAAAATCAAATAGCAACTCTAAAACAAGATTAGCACATCCATTGGCGGGAACAGGTCGGGCAGGGGGTGATTTTTTAGCCCTGAGAAGGGGTATACATTTAAACTGGTTGGTTGAAGCCCTGAGATGTATTCGTGCTGAGCTGCAGGGTTTCCGGGAAGGGGTTGTTTAGCTACTAGGTGGTCAGGGAAGATTTCAACACACATCTAATGGGCAGTTCTGGGAATTGTCTTAACTGCCACAGGAATTTCAGGTTCTGAGTGCAGCTTGGAAACTTTACAAAACCTGGTTCTTTACGTTTCAATTTAAATTTCTTTTATTCTTTCATTTTCCACTCCTTTTTGTGACTACTTTTAATCTTAAAAGTAATGAATCATAATTATTGCGGGTTCTCAGATTCTATTTCTGCCAGTGGATAGTATTTTTATCTGATTACCATGAGTTTTTTCCTGCCCAATCTGAACCTGGAGAAAGGAAACTATGCAGTTTAGCAAACAAGGTCCCACATTTAGTAACACCATAAGGATGATCAGGGGTCCAGCTAAGTCTGATAAAAGTTTAGTTAACCAAGAGGACTGGGTAAACCATGACTCAAAACACCCTTGTTGAATCTCCCTTTCTCTCTGGTGCTCTTCAAGGCATTTTCTCAATTTACTCATGGATTCTTTAAAACTCCACTATGGTCAGCATAAAAACAGCATTCTTCTCTCAGTGAAGCACAGATGCCCTCCTCCCTCATGAAGAGGAGGTCTAATCCTTGCCTTTTCTGTAAAACAACCTCAGAGAGAGAGGTTAAGGATTCCTGCAAAACTGTGATGGAGGTATCTAACGTTTTCAAGTCTTGATCTATTGCTGTTTCTAATCGGGCCATTTGTTGTGACCCACGGATCATAGCAGCTGTTCCCGTACCCACTCCTGCAGTAACTCCTATCCCCAGTAGGATGGGTAGAGTAAGAGACACTGGCTCCCGGTGAAATCAGGTTGTTAGTCCCCCTAGTAGACCTTCAAATTATTCTGCATCATCATAGAGCACCCTGGGGAGTATCTGCACCATTACACAATAATTTACAGAGCTATCTAATACCTGGGCTGAAATGCAAGGAGTTCTGATTGTGTGGAGTTCAGTACCATAATGGTTCCTTTAATTAGTTCCCAGGGGGAGGAGTCAGCTGTATTCTGGACTGGCAATGTAGGCAAAGACCGAAACCAGGAAGTATGAGATGGTAGATGGGTTCTGGTAGATCTAGGCATGGGAGGTTTAGGAGGTTTAATTCCTGGCTTGAGGGGATTGGGCCCTATTGCTGTGGGCTTTTCTTCCTTTTTAAGCTGTATGGTGAACCAGAGAGCAAAGTCATAACCAGGGCCATAAATATAAAATCGCATTCCCCTAGTATTTCCCATAGGCCATGTTGTTCTGAGGTATCCCCTTCCTTTGGAAGTGAAAGTTATTTGAGGGGGTAACATAGACTATTCTTTCCACAGCGAGTTTTTGACACCGCTTGGCTAGCGGCACATTTCTTGGGATCAATCCAGGTGTCATTTGGTCCTACCTGTATCATACTGTCTGGAGAGTTTGGGTTCCACCATGCACTCCCGTTTGTTCACATCCCCAAGATCTACAATAAAAGTCAATGGGTCCTCCACAGGTTTGGGCCTGTTTGCAACTTCGGAAATCAGCTGGGCACACATAAAAATCAAGACTGGCTAGTTTACACCTCAGTTGGGGAGATGACATCCATAATTCATGGGGTAAGGTGGTCTATGTTGCCCTGGTTTGGGTTTGAGTGGGATATGTGTGGGGTCCTCTATGTCAGGGAGATCCCAGTCAGAGAGGCCTATAACAAGCTGACAAATGTCTCGGTGGAGAGATGGCCACCTAGTCCATAAGGCAGCTGTATGTGAAATAGACCACACTACTTGCCCAGTAGGATTTATAACTTGCCATTGTTGCTGAACAGGCTGATGGGGATTAGGAATGCTGGTGGCCAGGGGAAGAATCCATAGCCCTATCCACACGACAGACACGCAATTTGAGAGGGTTACCAGTCAGTTTCAGTTTCCAGCCGGAATCTGTACAGGGCACAGGCTTGAGATGTGAGGCATGTATCCAGGAAGTGATCCCATCCAATTTCACCACTGTAGGTGTTATAAGAAACACCTGGTATGGTCCTTTCCAGCGGGGTTCCAGGGATGACACCTGATGCCGTCTCACGTAGACTAAGTCTCCCACTTGATAACAATGTGGGGTTTCTTTGTCTCCAGGCTGATAAGCAGTGGCCAACTATTTCCACAGGTATCGCTGGGTGCTGGGTTTGTTCAAGGGCTTTAAGTCTGTCAAGCAAGGGTGTGTGAAAGGAATCATTAAGTCTCGAGTTGGGGTTAGGTCCCTTACTGGAGGAGGGGCACCATAGAGAATTTTATAATTGGTGAGGTTACACAAAGAGGCATAGAGGTTATTTCTTGCAGGAAACAGTGCATAAGATAGGAGCATAGTCCAATATTTTATGCCGGTCTCCAGGCTTAATTTCGTTAAGGTCTCTTTGATGGTTCTATTCATCCTTTCTACCTGTCCTGAGCTCTGGGGTCTATAAGCACAATGTAACTCCCAATTAATCCCCAGGGTCCTGGCGAATCCCTGACTTACTTGGGCTACAAATGCCGGTCCATTGTCGGACCCTATTACCTTAGGCAAGCCGGACCTTGGAAAAATGTCTTCTAGGATCTTTTTGACCACCATCTGAGCCATTTTTTTCTTCATGGGGAAGGCTTCGACCCATCCTGAAAAAGTACCTACAAAGACTAGGAGATATTTAAGTCCATAACTTGCTGGCTTAATTTGAGTAAAGTCCACTTCCCAGAATTGTCCTGGTCTGGTTCCTCGTAAGTGCTTCCTGCAGGAAGCTTGGATGGGTAAGTATTAACTAATTGACAGACTTGACAAGCTCTAGTCACCTGCTCAGCTATTTCTTTCCTCTTTGAGTCAGTCAATAATAAGTCCTTTCTTCGGTCCTTTAAGAGTGCCTACAACTTCTTTGAGTCTAAGTGGGTGAGCTAGTGTAAGTCTTTGACATAAAGGTGGGCTTTTTGAAATTGTAAACTTGGCTCTGTAGGGTCCCAGAGTTCTGTATCTGTCTCCTCAGATGATAAGTTGCCTGAAGGTTCCGGAGCTGCCAAGTCTCCTGATTTTTGTTCCCCCCCATGTGGAAAAAGTTAACAGAGTCACTTTGTTTAGGGCTGGCAATTAAGCTTCCTCATCTGCCCTTCTGTTTCCAACCACCACGGGGTCGTTTCCCTTCTGGGGCCCTGGACAGTGCCCTATAGCTAGTTCTTTAGGGCCCTGCACTGCTGAGAGAAGGTGGAGGATCTCATCTTCATTCTTTATTTCTTTCCTGGAAGAGGTTACTATTCTCTTTGCTGGTAAATAGCCCTGTGCACATGAGCAGTGGCAAATGCATAGTGGCTGTCAGTGTATATGGTTGCCCTTTTGCATGTTGCTAGTTCCAATGCTTTCGTAAGAGCAATCAGTTCTGCTTTTTGGACTGATGTCCCTTCTGGGAGACCAGAGGACCAGATGACATTAGTTTTGCTAAGTACTGCTCGTGCAGCCCGCCGCTTACCGTCTTGGAGAAAGCTGCTGCCGTCCGTAAACCATACGACTTCAGGGCGAGGCAGTGGCTGATCCTTCAAGTCTTGTCGTATACTGGTTTTCTCTGCCAGTATGTTTTGACACTCATGAGCGACGGGTCCTGATGATACTTCTGGCAGCAGTGTAGCCGGGTTGAGTGGAGCAGGGGGTCCCAGCATTATACTGTCTTTGTCAAGCAAGAGGCTCTGGTAGTGCTTAATTCTGGAGTTTGATAGCCACCTCTCTGGAGGCTGGCAGATGATGCTCTCCAGGGCATGGGGGACGATAATGGTGAGCTTCTGTCCCAACGTTCATTCATGAGCATCTTTTATTAGAAGGGCTGCCACAGCTATAGCTCTTAAGCAAAGGGGCCACACGCTAGCCACTGGGTCCAGTTTTTTTTATAAGAATGCTACTAGCCATTTCCAAGGTCCCAATGTCTGAGTGAGCATTCCCCGTGCTATTCCTTTCTTTTCTTCTATGTAGAGATTGAAGGGTTTATCTACATCTGGTAGTGCTAAGGCTGAAGCAGAGAGCAGCACCTTTTTTTTGACATTATCAATAGCTTGTTTGTACTCAGGGGTACATTGGAAGTGGGCATCCCCTTTTATCAGAGTGTATAAAGGTGCAGCCAGAGATGCGAACACAGGAATCCATAACCTGCAAAAGCTGGCAGTCCCAAAAAACGCTCTGAGTTGTCTCTTATTAGAAGGGGGAGGTATCTGCACAACGGTTTGTTTTCTGGGCTCAGTGAGCCATCGTTTGCCACCCCTAAGAGAATAACCCAGGAAGATTACTTCTTGCTGACAAAAGTGGGCCTTTTGGCAGAAGCCCTATATCCAAGCCGAGCAAGCTCGAATAATAGTGCTTGGGTCCCAGACTCAGAGTTCTCCTTGGTGTCGGCTGCCAGTAGCAGATCATCCACATATTCGAGTGGGGTGACTTCAGGGTGGGCAGTTCTGAAGTCGTTGAAGTCCCTGTGGAGGGCATCATCAAAGAGAGTGAGGGAGATTTTGAACTCCTGTGGGAATCTAGTCCTGGTTAATTGGCCAGATGTTCCAGTTTTTGGGTTTATCCACTTGAAAGCAAACAGCAACTGACTGTCCTTATGTAGGGGCAAGCAGAAGTAAGCATCTTTTAAGTCCAGCACAGTGTACCATTCCCGCTCCGGATTCAGAGTGCTAAGCAAATTATATGGGTTGGGTACTGTGGGGTGAATGTCCTGCACTCTGTTGTTGATCTCTCTTAGGTCTTGAACAGGATGGTAGTCCCCAGTTCCTAGCTTTCTAACTGGTAGCAGCGGGGTATTCCAGGCTGATTGACAGAGCCTTAAGACCCCAAGAGTCAGGTATTTCTGAATATGGGGCCTTATCCCATCCTTAGCTTCTTTGCTTAGGGGATATTGTTTAACACTGATTGGAGAGGCAGAGACTTTTAATTATACTGCTATTGGAGGTTGTTTAAGGGCTAGACCTAACCCAGCAGTTTCTGCCCAGACATTAGGATAATCTTTTATCCATTTCTGTGCGAGTTTGCTTTGTTGATCAGTTCTAGGGGACACGAACAGTGATGTTCACCTTCTACGGACATAGTCAAAGCCGTGACTATGGGAGCTTTTACTGAAGGCTTTAGAAACTCCACTTGGGGACCATCAGGGATAAAGGTTATTCTAGACCAGAGTTTGGTAAGCAGATCCCTGCTCATCAATGGGGCTGGACATTCTGGGATTACTAGAAAAGAGTGTGGACTTTTCCATTTACTAGGTTCATAATCCTCTTTTTTGTCCAAGCCTGATATCTACTGCCATTAGCCCCTTGAACTAGAGACCATTTATTTATTTATAGGGGGCCCAGTGGGGTCTTAAAGGCTGAGTATCCTGCTCCTGTATCCATTTCAAAGTTCACTGGAATCCCCTCCACTTCAAATGTTACCCTGAGATCGGGGAGGGGATCCAAGCCCCGACTTTCTTAGTCCTCTTCTAGAGTCAGCATGGCGGGCTCGTGTGGCTGCTCCTTTTTGGGCCACTCTTTGGCTCAGTGTCCTTTTTCTTTTCAGTAGGCACATTGATCTGATGCCAGGGGCAGCCTTTGGCGTGGGCCCAGGTATCCCTTTCTGTCTCCCTGCATTTAACCTTCTGGAGTATTTTTTGCTGTGAACAAAACCTTAGCCAATGCTTTAGTCTGCCTTTTGCTCCTTTCATCCTTCTTTTGTTCCCTTTCCTTCTCTCTCCTCTGTTCCTTCTCCTCCTCAATTTCTCTCTTATAATATACTGTCTCAGGTTCTCTGACTAAATCTCTTAAAATCATATCTTGTAATCCATCTAGACATTGTAACTTTCTCTTAATATCTAGGGCAGCCTGCTCGATAAAGGCCATTGCAACAGATGTCTTTTGGTCCTCTGCCTGAGGATCAAAAGAAGTATATTTCCTTTATGCTTCCATAATTCTCTCCTGAGACATACAGGGAGACTCATTAGGCCCTTGGATAATCTCTCTTACATTGGCCAAATTAGTCGGCCCTCTGGCGGTCGCTTGGTGACCCGCTATACCCGCTATTAGAGCCCGGCGATAAGTGGACAGATGCTACCTACCTTCAAAGTTGTTGGGTTCCCAGTTGGGACGGTTCATTGGCCCGTAGGGACGGAGAGGGAGCATCACAGGGGATTCTGAGTTTTCTATTATCCATCACCGCCGGGTTCCTTTAGGTGGCCCAGCTTCCTCCAGGGGAGGAGGGGCTGCTGCTGCTGCAGGGAAGTCCCGTGGAGGGCTTGAGTCTGGCCCAATTGCCTCTAGCAGCTGAGAGGCTGAGTCAGCGGTGGGAGGATCATCTGGAACATGTTGGGGGTTGGGGAGCGAGGGTAGAGAATGAGGAGGGGGAAGAGTATCCAGTCTTGTGACTCAGGGAGAATGGTGGGGAGAGCGGGAGTTGTGGAAGGTTTGAATGATATAATCATGAGGGAAGGGGTATATGTCTGTTGATCTGGGTGGCCACGTGGCCCCAGCTGGAAGACAATATCTCTGACTTTTCGGATTAGAGGGAAGTGGAAGGATCCTTCTGGTGGCCATCCGACGCCCAGGATGGGCCATTCTGAAGCTCAGAGAGTCTGCCAGCTCTGGCGTTTTACTGAAAAAGAAAGATTCTGGGCCCTTGAGCGGACATCAGTCCAATGATCAAGGGTCAGGGACAGAGGCATAGAAGTGCTTTGTCCCATAATGGAAGTTACTCAAACAGGGACAGTGAAGACACAAACTCGACACACACAATGACAAACAGTAAACGTTTACCATGAGTCCAAGACAACGATTAGAACTGAGTAACTGGCAAAACCTGATGGGTTAGACAATAAATACAGACAGTAAACTCAACCTGAGTTCAGAACAATGAACAAAACTGAGTAGCTGGCAAAACCTTTTGGGCTGGAAAACCGAATCCTGAACAAAATATAACCCAGTTGAGGAAACTACTATTCCTTGATTTCCCTAGTCCTCTGGAGTGCCCCCAGGGACGTGACCTTTGGCTCTGTGACACTTCTGTCAGCCAACATAGGAGAGACCTAATGCCCTCACCCACAGCAACTTTGCCACGCCTTAAACGGAAACCCAAAACAAGAAACAGGCGCCTTACTTACCCTAAGAGAAGTCAGTTGGCGTCTTTGGTCCGCTGCTGCCGAATATCTCACCTGGGGCCTCCAGATGAAAAGGTGGGGCGAAGGTCGGAGAAAAACACCACCAAGAGACTTTCTCATGAAACAGAAAAGGGTTTATTGGGGGTCCAGCATGCTGGGGCTCAGAGCTCACATCAGAAAAGCAAACAACAAAGAGCCCAGAGAACAATTTGAGCAGAGTTTATATACATTCTTTAGAGAGGGCAGGGACTTTACATACATCATAGCCTCCTTTAGCAAATTACCATGTACCCTGGGAAAATCAAATAACAACTCCAAAACATGATTAGCACATTCATTGGCGGGAACAGGTCGGGCAGGGTGTGATTGGTCAGCCTTGTGAAGGGGTAGACATTTAAACTGATTGGTTGAAGCCCTGAGATGTATATGTGCTGAGCTGCACGGTTTCTGGGAAGGGGTTGTTAAGTAACAAGGTCGTCTGGGAAGATTTCAACTCACATCTAATGGACACACCAAAGAATTGTCTTTACTGACTCAGGAATTTCAGGTTCTCAGTGCAGCTTGTAAACTTTACAAAACCTGGTTCTTTACGTTTCAATTTCAATTTCTTTTATTCTTTCTGAACTTTACAAAGGAAGGCCAGAGACTTCATCCACAATGGCTGCTCTTTTTGCCATTTTGGTTTTGGATGCATGCATGGGATCTTTTTTAGATCCATTTTGTGCTGATATTCTAAGCCACAGCCTCACACAGGGTCAAGAGGCTGATTAAGACACATCGCTTTCCAAAGCAATTACTTCTCTGAGGTCAGTTACAGAACTTAGTCTCTGAGCAGAATCACACCAGAGTTCAAGCCCAGATGGACCCAGTCATCTCTTCCAACCGCCACACAAATGACCACAATTAAAACCAAAACACTCCCCCAAGGCCCTCATCTTTTTTCATATATACACTCATCATAACGTCTGGCTGGAGGTTTCCATGAATGGCGCAGTCCAAGAGAGTGTCCAAAATAAGCTCACTTGCCCCTCATTTGCCTAACCTCAGGGTAGCCTGGACACCCTTCCAGTGAACCAGAATTGATCACATAGGTCTGCCGTTAATACTGCTCTGGTTCTCCAATTTGATGCCTACTGACTGTCAGGTATAGATTCCTTATGTGATTTGGAGTCATGAGAAAACTGAAGCACCTCTGCAGGGCTTGGAAGAACTCATTTGACAAAAAAGATCACTATTCTCACTTGATGGACATCAGGAAAATAACAGAGGAAGGTGAGAGACTTCATCCACAATGACTGATATTTTTGCCATTTTGCTTTTGGATGCACACATTGGATCTTTCTTTAGATCCATCAGGCACTGAGAATCTAAGCCATAGCTTCACAAAGGGCCAAGAGGCTGATTCAGACACATCCCTTTCCAAAGTAATTAAGCAAAGAGCCACAGGTGATGCCCATTTATTTCCATTTTAAAACTGTTTTCTTCAGGCTTCACAAAGGGTGGCCTGAGGCAAAGACCTTCCTGACACTCAGGACAACAGAACAATAGGTTAGCAAAAGGCCCAAAGCATGGTTTCTCCACTGAGACTTTCCTGGTCACACTGATATCTGAGTTTTCTGAGATGCTCGCCATTCCCTTCAGCTAACCAGTACATGGCCATGTCACAGAGCTTGGAGGTGGTACATATCTTTGACACAAAATATGAGCCTATTCTGGAGAGTGGCCAAAATTCAGGAAGAAAACAGGAAATTAAGAAGGTTGTAGGTGTTGCCTTTCTATAAGGCGAGCCACAGTCCATTCATAAATTGGGAAGAATGAATGCTGGGAAGCTTTCTACTAGACAGGACACATCTATGGATGCATGCTCTTTTCTAATGTCTACAACCACAGACACACTGGGATACACAGACCTAGAAACACTCACCTTGTCAAAGGACTTTCTAGAAACAGTTCACTCCAAACCAAACAAACAGCCTTTCCTACCTATTCTCAGAACATGAGACAAAACCACACACTCACAACCACACTCATAAAGTCACCTCCTTCCCCCAAGTAAGTCTGTGACTATCCGAAGTGTCCTCTGACTGGTGGGCCATACTATGTTTCCCCAAAATGGCCTGTCCTGTCTCAGATCTGTTCTCCTTGTCCAACTCTGTGAAGTTGTCAGGAGCCTGTGCTGACCACTACCTGCTGTCTCAGGAAAGGCCCATTTTCAGAGGTCTACTTGAATTTGGCCATCCTCAAATCTTTAGGTACCAAGAAAGACAGACTCTGTCCTTGTTAAATCCAAACAAGTGAGCCTACTGGGAATGGGACGGGTACTGGCTCTTTGTGCCTGGCTTCCTGGATCCCAAGTTCAGAGAGTTCCATCCCCCAAGAAGTGAGGTAGGTCAATTCCTTCAAGAACGGAATGAGGTCACTGCCTTGGCAACAACTTTGTCCTAACAGTTGCATTCAAGGGTCCCTTGAGATGGAGGCTGCCACTACTTCCTGTGACACTTTCAGAAGTTAGAATTGTATATCAACCATAGGCACCCAGGAGAAGCTCTCCACACAGGGTTGGTTTGGTCCATCTTCTTTATATCAAGAGGAGAGAGGCTGATTCAGATACATCCCTTCATCCTGACTAGGTTGTTTGCCTTGGAAGATGACTTTTGCTCTCTCAGGCCCTTCATAGCTTCCTAAATCTTCTCCAGGGATCATTTCTGCATCAACCTTTGAGGTTCTCAGCAGGTGGAAGATCCCGTACATTCCTGTATTGTAAGACCAACTCTGTCCCTGCTCTTCTGCAAAGTTAGATTGAAGAACAGTGTATGGTTAGGGTTAATAACATATTCTATTTGGGTTAGAAATTATTCTGCTGGACAAATAATGGTATTGGGTACCTGCGATATTCACAAGAATATATAGGTGAAATATAAGTATGAAACCAAAATTCTAGGTACGATTTGAAGCCAGAAGGACATTGGGCCCTTTAGTGGTATACTTAGCTTTGAATTATGTTCTGCACAGATGTCTCAGATAAATCAATATGCAATGGCATAGGACCTTGTACCTTGGATGATTGAATGTTCAAGAGAACATCCAGTCAAAAAGGAATAGTCGGTAGGAATAGGAAGATGGTCAGTAGGTTTAGAAAAAAGAGTGAGTATAAGATTTGGACAAAAGGTTCATTAGCAATAGGGTTTCGGGTAGAGAGTGAAAGTAAATATGAGCACATATAAAGAGTCAGTCACAATGATGAACTGGGGAAAAATATGTAGGAAAGCAGATATTAATAGAGACATTAGGAAATCAGACAAAGTATAATGTGAGTGATAGGATTAGGCATTTTCAATATGGTTGAGGTGGAATATATAATCTTAGGAAGAAAGAAATATGCAGTCACCAGTAGGATTGACATTTGAGAGCATTAGGCAACCAGGACATGGTTGTTTTTAGTAATCCATGCTCACTTTTCATTTTGCTTTGGTGAAAGGTTAATAAAATAGGTATTTGTCACTTCCTGTTTTTCTTTATGCTTAACAAAACACTGTTGAAATCTTGAGAACTGTTTGCTAATTTTGTTCCCAAAATGTGCTGTCCCCAACTGCCAAACTGCAGAGTGTACTCCCTCACCCGGTTGCACAAAAACTGCCCACTTGCCCTGACCCATCAATTAATTTCCCTCCCTGCCCTCTCCAAAAAATTATATAAGCTCTGTTTAAGTTGTTCTCAGGGCTGTCTGCTCTAGTCAAGTGAGCTCTGAGCCCCAGCATGCTGGAACCCCAATAAACACTTTGCTGTTGCTGAGTGAAAATGGTATACTGTTCTGTACTTAAAAGATGCTTTCTTTTGCTTGCCTCTGCATAAAGATAGTCAGTTGCTGTTTGCTTTCGAGTGGGTAGACCCAGATAAAGGAACTTCTGGTCAACTAACTTGGACTAGACTCCCACAGGTGTTCAAAACCTCACCCAGTCTCTTTGATGAAGCCCTCCACAGAGATCTCAACAACTTCAGAATTACGCACCCCAAAGTCACCCTGCTTCAATATGTGGATGTCCTGCTACTGGCAGCTAACAACAAGGAAAACTGTGAGTCTGGGACCCAAGCACTATTATCCGAGCTTGCTCAACTCGGGTATAGAGCTTCTGCCAAAAAGGCCCAAATTTGCCAGCAAGAAGTAATCTTCCTGGGTTATTCCCTTAGGGGCGGAAATGATGGCTCACTGAGCCCAGAAAACAAACCATTGTGCAGATACCACTTCCATCTAACAGGAGACAACACAGAGAGTTTCTTGGGACTGCTGCCTTTTCAGGTTATGGATACCTGGGCTTGTGTTCTTAGCTGCTTCTTTATACCCGTTGTTAAATAAGGATGCCCAATTCCAATGGACCCTTGAGCACCAGCAAGCTTTTGATAACATTTAAGAACACTGACACTGAACTCCTCAACTTCACTGAGCCCAGCCTGCAATTTCAGAAAGCCCTACACTACGTTAAAAATGTACATCAACTTACTCACCTTGGTTCAAAGAAACTGCAGGCATTCCTGAAAGATCAGGAACAGAGATTTCGACTAACTTACTCACAGTGAAAAAAAATAACTGAACGGGTAACAAAAGCCTGTCGGTTCTGTCAATTGGTTAATGCTTACCCTTCCAAGCTTCCTGCAGGAAAGCACCTACGATGAACCAGACCAGAACAATTCTGGGAAGTAGACTTTACTGAAATTAAGCCAGCAAGGTATAGACTTAAATATCTCCTAGTCTTTGTAGATAAATTTTCAGGATGGATTGAATCCTTTCTCACAAAAAAAAAAAAACAAAACAAAAAAACCCGGCTCAAACGGTGGTCAAGAAGATCCTGAAAGATATTAAGATATTTTTTCAAGACAAGGCCTGCCTAAGGTAATAGGGTCTGATAATTGAACGGTGTTCATGGCCCGGGTAAGTGAGGGCTTAGCCAGGACCCAGGGGATTAATTGGAAGTTACATTGTGCTTCTAGACTCCAGAGCTCAGGACAGGAAAAAAAAAATAAATTGAACCATTAAAGAGACCTTAACGAAATTAAGCTTAGAGACCAGCATAAAATATTAGACTATGCCCCTGCCTTATCCACTGTTTCATGCAAGAAATACTCCCTCTGTTTCTTTGTGTAAACTCACCCCCTATGAATGAATTTCTCTATGGTGCACCTCCTCCGGTAAGGCATGTAACCCCAACTCTAAGACCTAACGATGCCTTCCACACCCCCTTGCTTGACAGAATTTAATCTCTTGAAAGAACTCAATGATACCGGTGAAGACAGCTGACAACTGCCTTGCAACCTGGGGACAAGGGGACTCCACATTGATATCAAGTAAGGGACTTCATCTACATAAGACAACATCAGGTGTCATCCCTGGAACCCTGCTTGAAAGGACCATACCAGGTGCTAATTATAACACCTACAGCGGTAAAAGTAGACGGAAACACTTCCTGGATCCATGCCTCTCATCTCAAGCCTGCGCCCTGTCCAGACTCTGTCTGGAAACTGGGAAAGACTGGTAACCATTTCAAATTGCATATTCGCTATGTGGATAAGGCTGTAGACTCTCCCCTTGGCCACCAGTACACCTAACGCTCATCAGCCCGTTCAGCAGCGATGGCTTATCACAAATCCTACTAGACAAGAAGTATGCCTTAACTCGTATACAGCTCCCTTAGGGACCTGGTGGCTAGCTCTCCACCCAGATATTTGTCAGCTGGCTATAAGTCTTTCCTATTAGGATATCGCTGATGAAAATCCCACTAAAATTCAATTAAATCCCTTCCATACCATAGATAATGGAAACAAACATTAGGGATTTAGGGACACGTGAGCCAGATGCAGGTTGGCTAGACTAGATTAGTATGTTTGCCCAGCAGACTATCAAAGCCACAAACAGCCATGGCTGTGTGGAGGGAAAGCCAACTTCTTCTGTAAGTGATGGGGATTTGAGCATACAGGGGCTGCCTGGTGGAACGCAAAATCCTCATCAAATTCAGTACACAGCATTGGCCATATTACCAATTAGACAACCAAAACTGATGGCCCCCAGAGGAGTCTCTAGATCCTCAAATTCTGTGTTACCTTTTTAACTTCTGCAAGTGCTCAAGAGGATGAAAGGAAATTCCCCTATGTGGAGGCCTTTTACCTTCTTCGCTCACTTCCTGAACTATGCATCTCCAATAGATCCTCACCCTCAGGCTTCTGCTCCAGACTCTCTACTGTCAGTCCCACCTCAGCAACCTGATTTCTCTCCTCCAGTTACTAGATCAAAAACCCAAACCTCCGCCAGTTCTCAGATCATTGCTCCCTTGCTGAGGTAGCAGGTACTGAGGTACCCCTCTAAACACTCATTCCTCTCTTCTCCTGTCAGTGCCTACACCCGGTCTCCCCAGGTCCTCTTACCAGGTAACCCTCAGAAGAGCCCTCAGACCCCTATCCAAGATGTAATAAAAATGGCCTTTAAAGTTGCTTTGTCATCACTGAAAACAGGTTACTAAGAATTTAATATCCCTCCCAGGCTTTCTGGGATACTCACTCCCGTCTTCCCCTCTGTTCTACCTGTTCTACTGCTCAAGATTTTGTTCCTACGAAAATCCCAAACCCCTTTTCCATTATGCTTTTTCATCTCTCTTTTCTCATTCTCAGATCCCCGGAGCTGCTCTCATTCCTCGCCTTCCCCGTCTTTCCCCTCTATACCAGGCCCACAGAAAAATCTTAACTGAACTTCTCCAGAAGTCTTCACCATGGATGACTTTAGAACTTTCAGCAAAAGAGTCCCTATAAAAGAGTTCAGTGTAGATAAACTTGCTCTTTTTCTGTTGCCCTGTTATACTTGGCCACTGCTTGGAAAAATCAGCACTTCTAAGCTAGACAACCCCTTAATAGTTTTTCACACAATATGTGAACAAGGCCTCTGGCCTTGAGCTGGGGCTTCACAGAGATGGCTACATTTCTAAAATAAAAAATACCAACTGGGCTTCATGGTAACAGCTGAAGGAGGATAAAAGAAAAGGAAGAAAAAGCTCTCCCCCTCCCAGGTGTCCTTGAAAAGTTAACTTGCCCAGAACAGAGGAAATAACAGGAAAAAAAATCTTTTTGTGAAGTTCTGCCGACTGTGAACTTCTGAGCCCCTTTTCTTTCATGTTGGGTACAAAATTCTGAAACTACCTAACCTTGGGGTTCAGGGCGTTAATTGATTACAACAGAAGCAATGCACTCTGAATCCGGTTGCAACCAAATAGCACTGTTTCCCTGTTTTCGGTGCTATCTTAGGTGCCTTCCCTTGTCTGTCCCTACAACAGTATAATTCTATATACGTAAACATTGTTTATGTTTTCATGAAATGGTCAACAGATGTGATTAATTGTGTAATGGTGCAGATGTTTCCCAGAGTGCTCTATAATGATGCAGGTTCATTTGAAATTCAAACAGGCGGGCATACAACACGGTTCCGCTGGGAACATATATCCCTAACTTTAGCCATCCTATTAGGAATAGGAGTTGCTGCAGGGGTGGGCACAGAAACCCCTGCCCTAGTCCATGGGACACAACAAATGACCCAATTAGAAGCAGCAATAGAACAAAACTTAAAGATAGTAGAAACCTCCATCACAGCTTTGCAGGAATATTTATCCTCTCTGTCTGAAGTTATTTTACAGAACAGTCGAGGGTTGGACCGCCCATTCATGAGAGAAGGGGGCCTTTGTGCTGCATTGAGGGAAAAATATTGTTTTTATGCCGACCATACTGGAGTTGTAAAAAAAATCTATGAGTAAATTAAAAAGACACCTTGAAGAGCGTCACTGAGAGAGGCCCAAAAAGGGTGGTTTGATTCTGATTCATACATTCCCTCTGGTTAACTATGTTTTTATCAACCATGGCCGGTCCAATAATAATCCTCATATTACTGCAAAGTATAAAACCCTGTTTGCTCAAACGTGTAATTTTTTTTCTCCAAGCTCAAATTGGACAAGTTAAACTTATGGTAATAACCCACTTGCAGACATAGAATGTGACACCAGCCTTGATCACTTTTATAATTATAAGTAGCCAGAAGAAGAAGTGGGGAATGAAAGGTTAACAAAATAGGTACTTGTAACTTCCTATTTTTCTGTATGCTTAACAAAAACACTGTTGAAATATTGAGAACTGTTTGCTAATTTTGTTCCCAGAATGTGCTGTCCCCAACTGCCAAATTGCAGAATGTATTCCCTCACCCGTTTACATGCAAACCGCCCACTCACCGTGACCCATCAATAAACTTCCGTCCCTGCCCTTTCCAAGGAAAGAATATAAGCTCTGCTTAAGCTGTTCTCAGGGCTCTCTGCTCTATTTCTGTGAGCTCTGAGCCCCAGCATGCTTGACCTCCAATAAACCTCTTGCTGTTGCATGAGACAGTCTCTTCGTGGTCTCTACCTCTGATGCTCGCACGAACATTACTTGAATGATTGAATGTATAAGAGAAAATCCAGTCAAAAAGGGATAGCCAGTAGGATTAAGAAGATAGTCAGTAGGTTTGGGAAGAAGACTGAGTATAGGATTTGGAACAAAAGTTCTTTAGCAATAGGGATTCTGTTAGAGAGTGAATATAAATGTCAGCACATGACAACAGTCACAATAATGAACTGAGGAAAATATGTAGGAAAGCAGATATCAATAAAGACATTACTAAATCAGTCAAAGTATAAAGTGAGTGATACAATTAGACATTTTCAACAGGGTGAGTTTGAATATATAATCTTAGGAAGAAACAAATATGTAGTCACCAATAGGATTGACATTTGAGAGCATAAGGCAACCTTGACATGGATGATTTTTGTAAACCATGCTCACTTTCTATTTAGGCTTTGGTACAATCTAAGTGTGACCTTTGCATTTGTGTCCAGAATTTTACTGTGATAAAATATATATGTAGATCTGGTGACACAAGTATTTCTTCCACCATTTCTGGGAGCAATATTTTGAAGGCATATAAATGGGTATTGGGTGTACAAAGAGGTGTACACTTTATCCATGAATATAGAGATAATGCATGAATAGACCATACAGTGAATAAATAATATAACTGTTTCCACTTTAAATTATGGATTGAATTGATATTTGAAAATATATAAGAAATCTTATATTGATTTACAATCATTCATTCTAACCAGTTATACATCTAATATTAATATTATGGTTATGGTTTATCATGAAGATATGTTAGTTTTGCTTCAAAAGCGATTATGGAAATCCAAAATAATGTGTTTGGATAGAGTCAGTCACAATGCTGGCAATATGTGAACAAGGCCTCTGGCCTCAAATTGAGGCTTCACAGAGATGGCTACATTTCTAAGATAAAGAAGTTACCAACTGGACTCCATGGTAACAGCTGGCAGGGAGAAAAAAGAAAGAGAAGAAAAAAGCTCTCCCCCTCCCAGGTGTCCTTAAAATGTTAACTTTCCCAGAACAGAGAAAAAAAAAACAGAAACAAAAACTGCTTTCTCTGAACTTCTGCAGACTGTGAACTTCTGAGCCGCTCCCTTACATGTTGGGTACAAAATTCTGAAACAACCTAAACTTGGGGTTCAGGGAAGTAACTGATTACAACAGAAGCAATGCCCTTTAAATCTGGTTGCAACCAAATAGGACTGTTTCCCTGTATTCGGTGCTATCTTAGGTGCCTTTCCTTGCCTTGTCCATCCCTTTTCTCATTTAAAGACCAGTCAAGAAACATGGAGAAATACATGTGTTCTGAAGCAGAAAGTGATTGATAGTGAAACAAATGCCTATAAATTTCCTAACTTGTGGATGAAATTTATATCCTATGATGTGCATTAATTGAAGAAATACTAATCTACCAGTGTTGAATAAAAATGAACGTCAAAATACACATCATGTCCAATTGGAATCTACTTGCATTAATATTAAACTGGGTCAGTTACTGTAGAAATATTAGGATTCTTATGCACCATTCACTGAAGTTAGTTTTCAGTACTAGGAAACAAATATGTATTTCAGGTGAATGAATATTTCTAAGAATAATCTTGTGAAAAGTTGATTATAAATCCATATACATGAATATGAATGAATTTGATGAGTGTAAAATAAGACACATATTTCATTTGTTGAAAAATCTGGAGAGTGTATATATATATATATATATATATATATATATATATATATATATATATATACATACACACACACACACATTAAAAACAGCAATATATATGCCAATTGAAATTTATAATGAAATATATATCATTGACAGATAGAAAAATATTTATTTTACTGAACATGGATTTATGAATAATATTGTTCAAGTAGGAAGATCACCCATAATTTAAATTTTCGGTTCCAACATCGTTTAAGAGGAGTGATCCCTTACAATTTGTATCTGCCAAGTCAGCCACCTCACAAGAATGTACGTGTGGTACCAGGTAGGATTCTATCTGTGCATATAAAAATACAGGTGGTGAATAGGCTACAGAGAAAGGGAGAAAGGAATTCATAGGTGGTTAACTTTAAAAAAAAACATGGAGAACTATTTCAACAAAAAAATGACTAGATTTATAAATCCTACCCTATATAATGCAAAAGGTAAGTCCAACTATACACCATGCCTCCTCTGAAATGGTTGTATTTTCATTCTGTTTGGGTTATTTTTCTCCATCATATTAGTATTAGTAGTCAGAATATAGTAGGGTAGGGGTTAGTGTCAGGGATTCAGTATTTCAAATGGAAAATTGGAAAATGAATACAATGTGTATGTAAACATGTGCTACACAAAAATGTTTCCACTCTTATCCAGAACAATGCCTTGACAGTACCTTCGCTCCAACTAAAACATCATTAGAGGAGAAGAGTTAGAAAATCAGTGAAAACACATCTTGAATGGAATATGCTCAGGATTTTGAAACCTTGGAGGTGGTAGAGGAGTTTGCAAAAGTAAGGGACAGGGTGAACACTCCACAAACATGGAGTTCTGTTGGACTAAAGACTTCTTGAGAAACTGCCTCTGAATTTGGGCACTTGAAATATATCTTGTTGTCACAAGCTTTAGCTTCCTTTGTAGTGAGACCATCAAACCTGGGTCTGCATCTATGTAATCTGGAGGACACGGTTTCTTATTTTCTAATGAAAATGAGGCAGCAGTGCTGAATTCTCACTTTGTAGGTAACCTGTGGACACTGGGGGCTAAGTGTCTCCCAGTGTGGGCTGTGAAGCCATTTGGTCATCCTCCAATTTTCGTGGTGTTTGTTGCTGCTGAATTGGGGATTTGGTATTTGCTTCACGAAATACAAGGAGTTCAACTGTGTCACAGTGCTGGAGGGAGTTCTGTGACGAGTGGTGGGTCAGGGTCTGCAGGAGAATGCACCAACCAGGCTTCTATCAAACATAGCTTGCCCCCTTGACCATAGCAACCTGATTCTGAACATTGCCCTGAAAGCTCTCCATATAACAAGATACCTTTACACAGAAGTATCTACTGGCGGCACCATGTCAGTAACAAGCCATTTGGAAGCCAAATGCAGATCCACATTGCCCCACCACATGTTTTATCACACACCTGCCAAGCACTGTTCTAGGCCCACTATTCAGCAGGCTCCAACGTACTGGCATCTCTATTCAACACAATTTTCATGAAACCTAGTGAATCCAGGCACTGTCTGGTGTACTCAAGATCAGCATCAGGACATCCAAAGGTTCTCCAGTGCCACCTGGTCTTGGGAGTTTCAAAAATTTCATGGTATCTGTTTAGCCATTTTTCAAGGATGATGTTGGAGGCACTGTGGGTTTCAATATATTCAGGACCTGTTAAATGGTGAGGAAGCTCATTTCAATGAAAGCTCTGGGGAACTCTCAAGGGCAAGTCTTCCCAAAGAGTGCCCAAAAGGTCGCATGAAGCCAGGCCTATTGAGTTCTACAATGTGAGGTCCATGTGTTTTTTGACTCTCAACTATGGCTGCCAAGTCTTTCAGAATAAAATAATGTGATTTCCTCACTGAGATTCCCAGTGATCTGTGGAAAGTCAATCTGGGCCTAGATCTCAGTTTCCAATGGTCACTCTCATGTGTGGTCTCCTAAAATCCCAAAACAATTGATGGCAATACTTCTCTGAGGTCAGTTCCAGAACTCAGTCTCTAAGGGGAATCACACCAGAGTTCAAGCCCAGGTGGACCCAATCATCTCTTGCAACTGCCACACAAATGACCACAATTAAAACCAAAACACTCCCACACGGCCCTCATCTTCTTCATAACCTTTGGCTGGAGTTTTCCATTAGGGGCGCAGTCAAAGACAGTGTCCAAAATAAGCTCCCTTGTCCCTCATTTGCCTAAAATCTCAGTGGCCTGGACACCCTTCATGTGAACCAGGAGTAATCAAATAGGTCTGCCATTAATACTTTTCCACTTCTACAATTTGAGGCTTTCTGACTGTGGGGTTTAGATTCTTTATGTGATTTGGAGTCATGAGAAAATCCAAGCACACATGGGCAAGCTTTGCAGGGATTTGGAGAATACTTTTGACCCAAAGGATCCCTATTCTCACTTGATTGAAGTGAGAAACCTTACAGAGGAAAGCTAGAGACTTCATCCACAATGACTGCAATTTTTGCCCTTTGATTTTGGATGCACACATGGGATCTTTCTTTAGATTCATCAGGTGCTGATAATCCAAGCCACAGCCTCACACAGGGCCAGGAGGCTGATTCCGACACATCCCTTTCCAAAGCAATTAAGCAAAGAGCCACAGGTGATGCCCATTCATTTCCATTTGAAAACTGTTTCTTAGGGCTTCACAAAGGGGTGGCTGGAGGCAAAGACCTTCCTGACATTCAGGGCAAAAGAAAAATAGGTAAGCAAAAGGCCCAAAGCAGGGTTTCTCCACTGTGACTTTTCTGGTCTAACTGATATCTGAGTTTTCTGAGGTGCTCGCCAGTCCCTTCAGCTATCCAGTACATGGCCATATCACAGAGCTTGGAGGTGGTACATATCTTTTACTCAAAACCATGAGCCTATTCTGGAGTGTTGCCAGAATTCAGGAAGAAAATAGGAAATTAGGAAGATAGCAGGTGTTGCCCATCCATAAGGCAATCTTCTGCCTAATCATAAATTGGGCAGGATGAATACTGGGAAGCTTTCTACTAGACAGGACACATCCATTGATGCATTCTATTTTCTAATGTCTACAACCACGGACACAGTGGGACACACAGACATAGAAACACTCGCCTTGTCACATGACTTACTAGAAACAGTCCATACCAAACCAAACAAACCGCCTTTCCTATCTATTCTCAGAACATGAGACAAAACCAAAAACTCACACCCACAACCACAAAGGCACCTCCTTCCCCCAAGTAGGTCTGTGACTATCCAGAGGGTGGTCTGACTCGTGGGCCATAATATATTCCCCCAACATGGCCTGTCCTGTCTCAGATCTGGTCTCCTTAGCCAACTCTGTGAAGTTGTCAGGAGTCCGCGATGAGCCACTACGTGCTTTCTCTGGAAAGGCCAGTTTTCAGAGCTTTCCTGGCATTTGGTCATCCTCACAACAGTAGGACCAAAAAATAATATCTCTGTCCTTGTTCAATCAAAACAAGCGAGCCCAATGGGACTGGGACTGGGACTGACTCTGGGTTCCTGGCTTCCTGGATCAAAAGTTCACAGTGTTCCATCACCAAAAGTGTGAGGTGTGGTCATTTCTTTAAGGAACTGAATGAGGTCACTGCCTTGGCAAACACTTTGTCCTCACAGTTGCTTTCAATTGACCAATGAAACGGAGGCTGCCCCTACTTCCTTTGAAATTTTCACAAGTTAGAATGGTAGATCAACCATAGGCTCCTGGAACAGCTCTCCACACAGGCCTGGTTTGGTCCATCTTCTCTACATTAAGAAGAGAGAGGCTGATTCAGACATATCCTTTCATCCTGACCAGGATGTTTGCCATGGAAGATGACTTTTGCTCTCTCAGGTCTTTCTTAGCTGCCTACATCTTCTCCAGGGATCATTTCTACATGGACCTTTGAGGTTCTCAGCAGGTGGAAGATCACCTACATTTCTGTATTGTAAGTCAAACTCTGTCCCTGTTCTTCTGTAAAATTAGATTGAGGGAACCGTGCATTCTTAGGGTTAATAACATGTTCGGAAGTCAAACAGCAACAAGTGCTGGCGAGGATGTGGGGAAAAGGGAACTCTTGTACATTGCTGGTGGGACTGAAAATTGGTGCGGCCAATTTGGAAAGCAGTATGGAGATTTCTTGGAAAGCTCGGAATGGAACCACCATTTGATCCAGCTATTCCACTACTCGGTCTATTCCCTAAAGACCTAAAAAGAGCACACTATAGGGACACTGCTACATCCATGTTCATAGCAGCACAATTCACAATAGCAAGACTGTGGAACCAACCTAGATGCCCTTCAATAGACGAATGGATAAAAAAAATGTGGCATTTATACACAATGGAGTATTACTCTGCATTAAGAAATGACAAAATCATAGAATTTGGAGGGAAATGGATGGCATTAGAGCAGATTATGCTAAGTGAAGCTAGCCAATCCCTTAAAAACAAATGCCAAATGTCTTCTTTGATATAAGGAGAGTAACTAAGAACAGTGTAGGGAAGAAGAGCATGAGAAGAAGATTAACATTAAACAGGGATGAGAGGTGGGAGGGAAAGGGAGAGAGAAGGGAAATTCATGTAAATGGAAGGAGACCCTCAGGGGTATACAAAATTACATACAAGAGGAAGTGAGGGGAAAGGAGGGAAAATATAAGGGGGAGAAATGAATTACAGTAGAGGGGGTAGAGAGAGAAGAGGGGAGGGGAGGGGGGAGGGGGGATAGTAGAGGATAGGAAAGGCAGCAGAATACAACAGACTCCAGAATGGCAATATGTAAATCAATGGTTGTGCAAATGAAGTGATTCTGCAATCTGTATATGGGGTAAAAATGGGAGTTCATATCCCACTTGAATCAAAGTGTGAAATATGATATATCAAGAACTATGTAATGTTTTGAACAACCTACAATAAAAATTAATTAAAAAAAAGCATCCAAATGAGTGGATATATAAAGGAAAATAATGATACAAAATGATAAATAATTATACATAATATATTGTATATAATGATAAATACATAAAAGTTTTGGGGGCATGTTGTATATAAATTTCCATACCATTTTTAATCAAATATTATAGTCTAGGTTATTAAGCACCAGTCAAAAATATTTAAATTATCACATAATATTCCTTGCATGTTTGAACAATAAATTTATGTACTATTTCCCCTAAAAAAAAAAAAATAACATGTTCCATTTGGGTTAGGAATCATTCTGTGAGATGAATAATGGTATTGGAACATGCAATATTTATAAGAATATATTGGTGAAATATAAGTATGAAAACAGAAATCTAGGTAAGACTTGAAGCCCAGAAGGGCATTTTGCCCTTGATTGGGATACTTAGCTTTGAATTACATTCTGAACAGTTGTCTCACATAATTCGATATCGAATGGCAAAAGACCTTGTACCTTGGATGATTGAATGTAGAAGAGAACATCCACTCAAACTGGGATAGTCAGTAGGTTTAGGAAGAAGAGTGAGTATAGGTTTTGGAACAAATTTCATTAGTAATAGGTTTTTGGTTAGAGAGTGAACGTAAATGTCAGCACATGAGAAGAGTCAGTCACATGATGAACAGGGGAAAATATGTAGGAAAACAGATATCAATAGACAAATTAGGAAATAAGGCAAAGTATAATGTGAGTGATAGGATTAGACATTTCCAACAGGGTTGAGTTTGAATATATAATCTTAGGAAGAAACAAATATGTAGTCACCAATAGGATTGATATTGAGCATTAGACAACCTGGACATGGATGTTTATAGTAATACATGTTCAATTTCCATTTAGGCTATGGTACAAACATAAGTGTGAGCCTTGCGTTTTGTGTCCAGAATATCACTGTGATAAAATATATATGTAGATCAGGTTACATGAGTAATTCTTCCACCATTTTTTGAAGCAATATTTTGAAGATGTATAAATTAGTATTGGGGGTACAAAGAGATGTACCCTGTGTATATGAATCTAGAGAAAATGCATGAGTAGACCACACTGTGAATTAATAATATAACTAGTTCTACATAAAATAATGGATTGAATTGATATCTTAAAATATATAAGAAATCTTATATTGAAATACTATCATTCATTCCAACTATATATACATCTAATGGTAATATTATGGTTATGGTATATCATGAAGGGTGTGATTTTTGCTTCAAAAGTGATTATGTAATTCAAAAATAATGTGTTTAGAAAGTAGTCTCATGAAACGACCAGTCAAGAAACATGGAGGAATACATTTGTTCTGAAGCAGGAAGTGATTGAAAGTGAAACAAATGCCTATAAATATGCTAACTTGTGGATGAAATATATATCATATGATGTGCATAAACTGAAGAAATAGCAACGTACATGTCTTGAATAAAAATGAACGTCAAAATACATGTCATGCCCCATAGGAATCTACTTGCATTGATGTAAAACTGAGTCTGTTACTGTAGAAATATTAGGATTTGTATGCATCGTTCACTGAAGTTAGTTGTCTGTATTAGGAAACAAATATGTATTTCAGGTGGATGAATATTTCTGAGTATAATCTTGTGAAAAGTTGATTATACATCCACATATATGAACATAATAGAATTTAGAGAGTGTATAATAAAACACATATATTTTGAAAAATCTGGATAGGATATATATATATATATATATATATATATATATACAAAAAAAACAAAGACATTAAAAAGTAGCAATATGTATGCCAATTGAAATTCATAGTGAAATATATATCATCCACGGATGCAAAAATATTTATTATACTGAACATGGATTTATGTATAATGTTGTTCAACTAGGAAAATTAATCCAAAGTGTATGCAGAATTGTGATACAAAAAATCTTTCCACTCTCATCCTGAACAATGCCTTGACTTACCCTCACCTTAAGTAATTCACAATTATATGAAAAGAGGTAAAAAATCTGTGAGTACATATCTGGAATTGAATATGCTCATGATTTCACAACTTTGCAAGTGGTTGATGAGTTTCCAAAAGTAAGGAACAGGGTAAACACTTCACAAACATGGAGCTCTGCTGGACTAAAGACTTTTTGAGAAACTGCCCCTGAGGTTGTGCACTTGAAATATATGTTTTTGTCAGGAGCTTTACCTACCTTTGTTGTGAGACCATCAAAGCTGGGTCTGCATCTATGTGACCTAGAGGACATGGTTTCTTATTTTCCAATGAACATGAGGCACCAGTGCTGAAGTCTCTCTTTGTAGGTAAACTGTGGCCACTTCGGGCAATGTGACTCCCCGTGTGGACTTTGAAGCCATTTGGTCATCCTCCACTTTTCGTGGTGTTTCTTGCTGCTACACTGGGAGTTTGGTATTTGCTTCATGACATACAAGGAGTTCAACTGGCACACAGTGCTTGAGGGAGTCTTGTAACGTGTGGTGGGTCAGGCTCTGCAGGAAAATGCACCAACTAGGCTTCTATCCCACATTGCTTATCGCCTTGACCATAGAAACCTGATTATGAACATTGCCCTGAAACCCCTGCATATAACAAGATGTCTTTTCATATAATGGTCTCCTGGCTGCACCAAGTCAGTCACAAGCCATTTGGAAGCCAATGGCAGATCCACATGGCCACAACACAGATGTATTACCACACATCTGCCCACCACTGCTCTAGGCCCACTACTCAGCAGCCTCCAACTTACTGGCATCTCTGTACTACACAATTTTCATGAAACCCAGTCAATCAAGGCACTGTCTGTTATACTTATGATCAGCAACAGGACATCCAATGGTTCTCCAGTGCCACCTGGTCATTGGGAATTTCAAAAATTTCATGGTGTTTATCTATGCATTTTTCAAGAATGAAGTTGGAGGCACTTTGGGGTTTCCATTCATCTAGGAACCATTACATGGGGAGGAAGCTAATTTCAATGAAAGCTCTGAGGAACTCTCATAGGCAAGGCTTCCCAAACAGTGGCCAAAAGGTCACATGAAGCCAGGCCCATTGAGGTCTACAACGTGAGGTTCATGTGTCTTTTGACTCTAACTATGGCTGCCAAGTTTTTCAGAATAAAATCATGTGATATCTTTGCTGAGATTTTCAGTTCTCTGTGGAAAGCCATCCTGGGCCTAGATCTCAGTTTCAAGGGCAACTCTCATGTGTGGCCTCCTACAATCCCAACACAATTCATGGCAATACTTCTCTGTCGTCAGTTCCCAAACTCAGTCTCTAAGGGAAATCACACCAGAGTTCAAGCCCATGTAGACCCAGTCATCTCTTCCAACCGCCACACAAATGACCACAATTAAAACCAAAACATTTCCACATGGCCCTCATCTTCATCCATATAGACACTCATCATAAACTCTGGCTGGAGGTTTCCATGAGGGGCGCAGCCCAAGACAGTGTCCAAAATATGCACCCTTGCCCCTCATTTGTCTAAATTTAGGGTGGCCTGGAAACCCATCCTGTGAACAAGGAGTGATAATATAGGCCTGTTGTTAATACTGCTCTGCTTCTCCAATTTGAGGCCTACTGAATGTCAGGTATAGATTGCTTATGTGATTTGGCATCATGAGAGAACCCAAGCACTTCTGCAGGACTTTGAAAAACTCATTTGACCCAAAGGAATCCTATTCTTACTTGATGGAGTTCAGGACCTAACACAGGAAGACAAGAGACTTCATCCACAATGACTGATCATTTTGCCATTTTGGTTTTGGATGCACACATGGGATCTTCTTTACATCTATCAGGAGCTGAGAATCTTAGCCACCCCCTCAATCAGGGCCTAGTGTCTGATTAAGACACATCCCTTTCCAAAGCAATTAAGCAAAGAGCCACACGTGATACCCATTCATTTAAATTTGAAAACTGTTTCTTCAGGCTTCTAAAAGAGGTGGCCTGAGGCGAAGACCTTACTGACATTCAAGGCAACAGAACCATAGGTAAGCAAATGGACCAAAGCAGGGTTTCTCCACTGAGACTCTACTGCTCACACTAATATCTGAGTTTTCAGAGATGTTCCCATTCCCTTCAGCTATCAAGAACATGGACATGTCACAGAGCTTGGAGGTGGTACATATCTTGGACAATAAATCATGAGCTTATTCTGGAGAGTGGCCAGAATTCAGGAAGAAAACAGGAACTTAGGAAGTTAGTAGTTGTTTCCTATCCATAAGGCAAACCACAGTCCATTTATCAATTGTGAACGATGAATGCTGGGAAGCTTTCTACTAGACAGGACACCTCCATTGATGCATTCTCTTTTCTAATGTCTAAAACCACGGACACAGTGGATACACAGACATAGAAACACTTGCCTTGTCAAAAGAGTAACTAGAAACAGTCGACTCCAAACCAAACCAACCACCTTTTCTACCTATTCTCAGAACGTGAGACAAAACCATAAACTCACACCCACACACATAAAGGCACCTCCTTCCCAAAAGTGGGTGTGTGACTATCCAGAGTGTCCTCTGACTGGTGGGCCATACTATGTTCCTCTCGAAATGGCCTTTCCACTTTCAGATCATGTCTCCTTGGCCAACTCTGTGATGCTGTGAGGAGCCTGCAGTTAGCCACTACCTGCTATCTCAGAAAAGGCCCCTCTTCAGAGCTCAACTGGCATTTGGCCATCCTCACATCAGTAGGTACCAAGAAAGTCTTACTTGTACTTGGTAAATCCAAACAAGTGAGCCCACTGGGACTGGGACTGGGACTGGCTCTCGGTGCCTGGCTTCTTGCATCACAATTTCAGAGAGTTCCATCACCAAGGAAGTTAGCTAGGTCACTTCCTTCAGGAACTGAATGAGGTCCCTCTCTTGGCAACAACTTTGTCCTAACAGTTTCTTCCAAGGGTCCCTTTAGATGGAGGCTGCTCCTACTTTGTGTGACAATTTGACTAGTTAAAATGGTATATCAAAATAGGCACCTGGGAACAGCTTTCCACGCAGGCCTGGTTAGGTCCATCTTCTCTACATTAAGAAGAGAAAGGCTGATGCATACACATCCCTTCATCCTGTTCAGGTTGTTTGCCATGGAAGATGGCTTTTGCTCTCTCAGATCCTTCATAGCTGCCTACATCTTCTCCAGGGATCATTTCTGCATCGAACTTTGAGGTTCTCAGCAGTTGGAAGATACCCTACATTACTGTATTGTAAGATGAACTCTGTCCCTGCTCTTTTGTAATTTTAGATTGAGGCAACAGTGTATGGTTAGGGTTAATTACAGGTTCGATTTGGGTTAGGAATCATTCTGCGGGATGAATAATGGTCTTGGGAACCTGCAATATTTATAGGAATATAGAGATGAAATATAAGTATGAAAACAGAAATCTAGGTAAGATTTGAAGCTCAGAAGTGCATTGGGCAACTGATTGTGATATGTAGCTTTGAATTACGTTCTGCATACATGTTTCAGAAAAATCGATATACAATAGCATAGGACCTTGTACCTTGGATGATTGAATGTAGTAGAGAACATACACTCAAAAAGGGATAGTTGATAGGATCAGGAAGATAGTCAGTATGTTTCGGAAGAAGAGTGAGTATAGGATTTGGACCAAAGTTCATAAGCAATAGGGTTTCGGTTAGAGAGTGAATGTCAATGTCAGCACATGTGAAGGGTCAGTCACAATGTTGAACTGGAGAAAATATGTAGGAAAGTAGATATCAATAGAGACATTAGGAAATCAGGAAAAGTACAAAGTGAGTGAAAAAATTAGACATTTTCAATGGTATTGAGGTTGAATATATAATCTTAGGAAGAAACAAATATGTAGTCACCAATAGGATTGACATTTGAGAGCATTAGGCAACCTGGTCATGGATGTTTTTAGTAATCCATGTTCAGTTTCCATTTAGGCTTTGGTACAGTCATACGTGTGAATTTTGCATTTTGTGTCCAGAATATTACTGTGATACCATGCATATGTAGATCAGGTGATATGAGTATTTCTTCCACCATTTCTGGGAGCAATATTTTGAAGATGTATAAATTAGTATTGGGGATACAAAGAGGTGTAACCTGTGTCTATTAATATAGAGATAATGCATGAATAGACCATACTGTGAATAAATAATATAACTGGTTCCACTTTACAAAATGTATTGATTTGATATCAGAAAATATATAAGAAATCTTTTATTGATATAAAATCATTCATTCCAACCAATTATACATCTAATAGTGATATTATAGTTATGGTTTATCATAAAGTGTGTGTCCGTTTTGCTTTAAAAGTGATAAAGGAAATTGAAAATAATGTGTTTGGATAGAAATCTCATGAAAAGATCAGTCAAGAAACATGGAGGAAAACATGTGTTCTGAAGTAGGAAGTGATTGAAATTGAAACAAATGCCTATAAATTTGCTAAATTGTGGAGGAAATTTTTATCCTATGATGTGCATATACTGAAGAAATTGTAATGTCCCAGTGTTGAATAAAAATGAACGTCGATATACACATCATGTCCCATAGGAATCTACTTGCATTGATGATAAACTGTGTCAGTTACTGTAGAAATGTTAGGATTTGTATGCACCATTCACTGAAGTTAGTTTTCAGCACTAGGAATCAAATATGTATTTCAGGTGGATGAAATTTTCTGAGAATAATCTTGTGAAACGTTGATTATAAATCCACGTTCATGCACATGAATGAAATTAGGAAGTGTATATAAGACACATATATTTCATATTTTGAAAAATATGGAGAGAGTGTGTATATATGTGTATATATATATATATATATATATATATATATATATATATATATATATACACACACACACAGAGAGAGAGAGAGAGAGAGACATTAAAAATAGCAATATATGCCAATCAAAATTCACCATGAAATATATATCAACCACAGATCCAAAAATATTCATTTTACTGAACAAAGATTTGTGTATAATTTTGTTCTCTAGGAAGCTCACCCATAGGTTGAATTTTCAGTTCCAACGGCGTTTATGAGGAGTGATCTCTTCTCTCAATTTGTATCTGCCAAGTCAGCCACCTCACAAGAATGTACGTGTAGTACCAGGTAGGATTCTCTATGTGCATATAAAAATATATGTGCTGAGTAGGCTACAGAGAAAGAGAGACAAGAATTCACATATTTGTTATCTTTAAAATCACATGGACAACTATTGCAACAAAAATTGTCTAGATTAATAACTCCTAACCTTTATAATGCAAAAGGCAAGTCCAACTATACACCATGCCTCCTCTGAACTGTTTGTATTTCTATTATGTTTGGATTATTTTTCTGCCTCATATTAGGATTAGTAGTCAGACACTAGTAGGGTATGGTTTAGTGTCAGGGATTCAGTATTTCAAATGGAAAATTGGAAAATGAATCCAATATGTATGCAAATATGTCCTACACAAAAGTCTTCCCACTCTCATCCAGAAAAATCCATTGACATTATCTTCACCCTATTTAAGATGCAATTCGAAGAGAAGAGTTAGAAAATCTGTGAATACATATCTGGAATGGAAAATGCTCAGGAGTTCACAACCTTGGAGGTGGTAGAGGAGTTTCCAAAAGTAAGTGACTGCGTAAACACTCCACAAACATGGAACTCTGCTGGCCAAAAGCCTTCTTGAGAAACTGCCTCTGAGTTTGGACACATGAAATATATCTTGTTGTCCGGAGCTTTAGCTTCATTTCTGGTGAGACCATCAAAGCTGGATCTGCATCTATGTGACCTGGAGGACATCGTTTCTTATTTTCCATTGAACATTAGGTACCGGTGTTGATTTCTCTCTTTGTTGGTAAACTGTGGCCACTGGCAGCTTAGTGTCTCCCTGAGTGGACTGTGAAGCCATTTGGTCATCCTGAACTTTTTGTGGTGTTTCTTGCTGCTGCACTGGGAGTTTGGTATTTGCTTCACGAAATACAAGAAGTTCAACTAGGATATAGTGCTAGAGGGAGTTCTGTGACGTGTGTTGGGTCAGGGTCTGGAGGAGAATTCACCAACCAGGGTTCTATCCCACATAGCTTGCCCCCTTGACCATCGCAACCTGATTCTGAACATTGCTCAGAAATCTCTCCATATAACAAGATGCCTTTTCATATAATAGTCTGCTGGCTGTACCAAGTCAGTCACAAGCTATTTGGAAGCCAATGGCTGATCCACATGGCCACACCACAGTTGTATTATCACACACCTGCCCACCACTGCTCTAGGCCCACTACTCAGCAGGCTCCAACTTACTGGCATCTCTGTTCCACACCATTTTCATGAAACCCAGCCAATCAAGGCACTGTCTGTAACACTAATGATCAGCAAGAGAACAACCAATGGTTCTCCAGTGCCACTTGGTCATTGGGAATTTCAAAAACATCATTGTATTTATCTATCCATTTTTCAAGAATGAAGTTGGAGGCACTTTGGGGTTTCCATTCTTCCAGGAACCATTACATGGGGAGGACTCTCATTTCAATGAAAGCCCTGAAAATCTCTCACAGGCAAGGCTTCCCAAACAGTGGCCAAAAGGTCACATGAAGCCAGGCCCATTGAGGTCTACAACGGGAGGTCCATGTGTCTTTTGACTCTTAACTATGGCTGCCAAGTTTTTCAGAATAAAATCATGCCATATCCTTGCTGAGAATTTCAGTTCTCTGTGGAAAGCCACCCTGGGCCTAGATCTCAGGTTTCAAGGGCAACTCTTATGCGTGGCCTCCTAAAATCCCAACACAATTCATGGCAACACTTCTCTGAGGTCAGTTCCAGAACTCAGTCTCTAAGAGGAATCACACCAGAGTTCAAGCCCATGTGGACCCTGTTATCTCTTCCAACCGCCACACAAATGACCACAATTAAAACCAAAACATTCCCACATGTCCCTCATCTTCATCCATATAGACAGTCATTATAAACTCTGGCTGGAGGTTTCCATGAGGGGCGCAGCCAAGACAGTGTGCAAAATATGCACCCTTGCCACTCATTTGTCTAAATTCATGGTGGCCTGGACACCCTTCCTGTGAAACAGGAGTGATCAAAAAAGCCTGCCGTTAACGCTGCTCTGCTTCTCCAATTTGAGGCCTACTGACAGTCAGGTATAGATTGCTTATGTGATTTGGCATCATGAGAGAACCCAAGTACTTCTGCAGGAATTTGAAGAACTCATTTGACCCAAAAAAAATCCCTATTCTCACTTGATGGAGGTCAGGAACCTATCGGAGGAAGGCAGGAGACTTCATCTACAATGACTGATCTTTTTGCCATTTTGGTTTTGGATGCACACATGGGATCTTCTTTACATCTATCAGGAGCTGAGAATCTTATCCACAGCCTCAAACAGAGCCTAGTGTCTGATTAAGACACATCCTTTTCCAAAGCAATTAAGCAAAGAGCCACAGGTGATGCACATTCATTTCCATTTGAAATCTGTTTCTTCAGGCTTCACAAAGGGGTGGCATGATGCAAAGACCTTCCTGACATTCAAGGCAACAGAACCAAAGGTAAGCAAATGGACCAAAGCAGGGTTTCTCCACTGAGACTTTACTGCTCACACTGATATCTGAGTTTTCTGAGATGTTCCCATTCCCTTCAGCTATCAAGAACATGGACATGTCACAGAGCTTGGAGGTGGTACATATCTTGGACAATACATCATGAGCTTATTCTGGAGAGTGGCCAGAATTCAGGAAGAAAACAGGAACTTAGGATGTTAGTAGGTGTTTCCTATCCATAAGGCATACCACAGTCCATTCATCAATTGTGCAGGATAAATGCTGGGAAGCTTTCTACTAGACAGGACACCTCCATTGATGCATTCTCTTTTCTAATGTCGACAACCACGGACACAGTGGATACACAGACATAGAAAGTCGCCTTGTCAAAAGACTTACTAGAAACAGTCGACTCCAAACAAAACCAACCATATTTCCTACCTATTCTCAGAACATGAGACAAAACCGCAAACTCACATCCACAAACAAAGGCAACTCCTTCACAAAAGTAGGTCTGTGACTATCCGGAGTGTCCTCTGACTGGTGGGCCATACTATGTTCTCCACAAAATGACCTCTCCTGTCTCAGATCTTGTCTCCTTGGCAAACTCTGTGATGCTGTGAGGAGCCAACGGCTAGCCACTACCTGCTATCTCAGGAAAGGCTTCTCTTCAGAGCTCTCCTGGCATTTGGCCATCCTCACATCAGTAGGTACCAAGAAGGTCTGACTCTGTACTTGGTAAATCCAAACAAGTGAGCGCACTGGGACTGGGACTGGGACTGGCTCTCGGTGCCTGGCTTCTTGCATCAAAATTTCAGAGTGTTCCATCACCAAGGAAGTTAGGTAGGTCACTTCCTTCAGGAACTGAATGAGGTCACTGCCTTGTCAACAACTTTGCCCTAACCATTGCTTCCAAGGGTCACATTGGATGGAGGCTGCCCTTACTTCCTTTGACAATTTGACTAGTTTCAATGGTATATCAAAATTGGCACCTGAGAACAGCTCTCCACGCAGGCCTGGTTAGGTCCATCTTCTCTACCTTACAAAGAGAGAGTCTGATGCATACACATTCCTTTTTCCTGTCTAGATTGTTTGCCTTTGAAGATGGCTTTTGCTCTCACAGGTCCTTCATAGCGCTGACATCTTATCCAGGGATTATTTCTGCATCGAACTTTCAGGTTCTCAGCAGTTTGAAGATACCCTACATTCCTGTATTGTAAGACGAACTCTGTCCCTGCTCTTTTGTAATGTTAGATTGAGGCAACCGTGTATGGTTATCGTAAATAGCAGGTTTGATTTGGATTAGGAATCATTCTGCAGAATGAATAATGATCTTGGGAACCTGCAATATTTATAGGAATATAGAGATGAAATATACGTATGAAAACAGAAATCTAGGTAAGATTTGAAGCTCAGAAGTGCATTGGGCAACTGATTGCGATACGTAGCTTTGAATTACGTTCTGCATACATGTTTCAGAAAAATCGATATACAATGGCATAGGACCATGCACCTTGGATGATTGAATGCAGTAGAGAACATCCACTCAAAAAGTGATAGTCGATAGGATCAGGAAGATAGTCAGTATGTTTTGGAAGAAGAGCTAGTATAGGATTTGGACCAAAGTTCATTAGCAATAGTGTTTCCGTTAGAGAGTGAATGTCAATGTCAGCACCTGTGAAGGGTCAGTCACAATGTTGAACTGGAGAAAATATGTAGGAAAGTAGATATCAATAGAGACATTAGGAAATCAGTCAAAGAGTATCAAGTGAGTGAAAAAAATTAAACATTTTCAACAGTTTTGAGGTTGAATATATAATCTTATGAAGAAACAAATATGTAGTCACCAATAGGATTGACATTTGAGAGCATTAGGCAACCTGGTCATGGATGTTTTTAGTAATCCATGTTGAGTTTCCCTTTAGGCTTTGGTACAATCATACGTGTGACTTTTGCATTTTGTGTCCAGAATATTACTGTGATAACATGCATATGTAGATCAGGTGACATGAGTATTTCTTCCACCATTTCTGGGAGCAATATTTTAAAAATGTATAAATTAGTATTGGGGGTACAACGAGGTGTACCCTGTGTCTATGAATATAGAGATAATGCATGAATAGACCATAATGTGAATAAATAATATAACTGGTTACACTTTAAATAATGTATTGAATTGATATCAGAAAATGTATAAAAAATCTTTTATTGATATATAATCATTCATTCCAACCAGTTATACATCTTATGATGATATTACAGTGATGGTTTATCATGAAGTCTGTTTCAGTTTTGCTTCAAAACTGATAAAGGAAATCGAAAATAATGTGTTTGGAAAGAAGTCTCATGAAAAGACCAGTCAAGAAACACGGAGGAATGCATGTGTTCTGAAGCAGGAAGTGATTGAAAGTGAAACAAATGCCTATATATTTGCTAACCTGTGGAGGAAATATATATCCTATGATGTGCATAAACAGAAGAAATTGTAATGTGCCAGTGTTGAATTAAAATGAACATCAATATACACATCGTGTCCATTGGAATCTACTTGCTTTGATGATAAACTGTGTCAGTTACTGTAGAAATATTAGGATTTGTAAGCACCATTCACTGAAGTTAGTTCTCAGGACGAGGAAACAAATATGTATTTCAGGTGGTTGAATGTTTCTGAGAATAATCTTGTGAAAAGTTGATTATATATCCACATACATGAATATGAATGAATTTAGAGTGTTTAATAAGACACATTTTTTTCATATTTTGAAAAATCTAGAGAGTGTATATATATATATATATATATATATATATATATATATATATATATATATATATATGTAAAACTCATGGAGAAATATTACAATTAAAATTTGACAAGATTTATAATACATACCCTTGATAAAGCCGAAGGCAAATCCAAGTATATACCATGCCTCCTATGAAAGGCCTGTATTTCTATTCTGTTACGTTTCTTTTTATCCATCATATTAGCATTAGTAGTCAGAGTCTATTAGGGTATGTGTTAGTGTCAGGGATCATTATTTCAAATGAAAATAGAAAAATGAATCTAATGTGTATGCAAATATGTGCTACACAAAAATCTTGCCACTCTCATCCAGAACAATTCCTTGACATTTACTTCGCTCCAAGTAAGACACAATTAGTGGAGAGGAGTTCGAAAACCTGTGATTACATATGTGGAACTGAAAATGTTCAGGAGTTCACAACATTGGAGGTGGTAGAGCAGTTTCCAAAAGTAAGGGAGAGGTTAAACACTCCACAAACTTGGAGCTCTTCTGACCTAAAGACTCTTTGAGAAAATGCCTCTCAGGTTGGGCACATGAAATATATGAAGTTGTCAGGAGATTTAGCTTCCTTTGTTGTGACACCATCAAATGTGGGTCTGCATCTATGTGACCTGGAGGAAATGGTTCCTTATTTTCTAATGAACATGAGACAGCAGTTCTGAATTCTCTTTTTCTTGGTAAACTGTGGCCACTGGGAGTTAAGTTTCTCCCCGTGTGGTCTGTGAAGCCGTTTGGTCATCCTCCATTTTCGTGGTGTTTCTTACTGCGGCACTGGGAGTTTGAAATTGGCTTAATGAAATACAAGGAGTTCAACTGGCACACAATTCTGGAGGGAGCTCTGTCACGTGTGATTGGTCAGGGTCTTCAGGAGAATTTTCAAAACATGGATCTATCCCACATAGCTTTCCCCCTTGACTATAGCAACCGAATTCTGAACATTGCCCTGAATCATCTCAATATAACAAGATGCCTTTACATATAAGGGTCTGCTGCCTGCACCATGTCAGTCACAAGTATTTTGGAAGCCAATGGCCGATCCACGTGGTCCCACAACAGATATTTATTCACAACCATATAGTCCACTGCTCTAGCCCCAATACTCAGCAGGCTCCAACTTATGACATCTCAGTTCTATACCATTTTCATGACAACCAGTCAATCAAGGAACTGTCTGGTACACTCATGATCAGCAACAGGATATCCAAAGTTTCTCCAGTGCCACCTGGTCATGGGAATATTAAAAATTTAATGGTATTTATGTAGCCATTTTTCAAGGATGATGTTGGAGGCACTGTGGGTTTCAATTCATTCAGGAACCATTAAATGGTGAGTAAGCTCATTTCAATGAAAGCTCTGGAGAACTCTCACAGACAAGGCTTCCCAAAGAGTGGCCAGAAGGTCACATGAAGCCAGGCTCATTGAGGTCTACAATGTGAGGTACATGTGTGTTTTGAGTGTCAACTATGACTTCCAAGTCTTTCAGTAAAAAAATCATGTGTTATCCTGGCTGAGATTCCCAGTGCTCAGTGGAAAGCCACCCTGGGCCTAGATCTCAGTTTCCAAGGGCTAATCTCATGTGTGGCCTCCTATAATCCCAACACAATTCATGGCAATACTTCTCTCAGGTGAGTTCCAGAACTCAGGCTCTAAGGAGTATCAGAGCAGAGTTCAAGCCCTGGTGGACCAAGTCATCTCTTCCAACCGCCACACAAATGACCACAATTAAAACCAAAACACTCCTACATGGCCCTCATCTTCTTCCATAAAGACACTCATCATAACATATGGCTGGAGGTTTCCATGAGGGGCACAGCCCAAGTGTCCAAAATAAGCTCCCTTGCCCCTCATTTGCCTAAAGTCAGGGTGGCTTGGACACCCTTCTTCTGAACCAGGAGTGATCTGTAAGGGTAAAAGAAATTGAAATTAAAGTGTTAAAGTTAAAGTGTAAAAGACCGGGTGTTGTAAAGTTTCTAATCTTCAAGGCCTGGTTTAAAATGTAAAGGACCAGGTATTTTTAAGTTTCCATGCTACACGCAAAACCTGAAATTCCTGTAAATTGTAGGACAATTTCTGGACTGCCCAGTAAATATTCCCCCTGACCACCTGGTTGTTTAATAACCTAGGACCCTGTGTGGCCTACCACATATGCATCGCAGGGCCTAAATCAATCAATTTCAATGTGTACCCCACTTTAGAATTGACCTATCACTCCCGCCTGACGTGTTCAAGCCAATGAATGAACTAATCATGTTTAGGATTTGTTGTTTCATTTTCCCACAGTGTATGATGATTTGCTAAAGGAGACTGTGATATATGTAAAGTCTCACACTCCCCAAATTGTGTACTTAAGCACTGCTCAACCCCTGCTCGGGGATCTGGGCTGCTCTCCCTTCTTGAGTGAGCACAGAGCACCAGCATGCTGGATTGGATCCTCAATAAATGTCTTTTGCTGTTGCATGAGCCTTGGTCTCATACATGAACATGAATGAAATTAAGGAGTGTATAATAAGACACATATATTTCATATTTTGAATAATCTATAGAGTGTAGATTTTTCACAAAACACATACAGAGATATTAAAAAGTAGCAATATATATGCCAATCAAAATTCATCATGAAATACATATCATACACAGATCCAAAAATCTTTATTTTACTGAACATGGATTTATGTGTAATGTTGTTCAACTAGGAAGCTCACGCAAATGTTGAATTTTCAGTTCCTACAGCGTTTAGGAGGAGTGATCTCTTCTCAAAATTTGTATCTGCCTAGTCAGCCACCTCACAATAATGTACGTGTGGTACCAGGTAGGATTCTATTTGTGCATATAAAAATACATGTGCTGAATAGGCAACAGAGAAAGGGAGACAGGAATTCACATATCTGATACCTTTCAAAACACATGGAGAACTATTTCAATTAAAAATTAACCAGATTTTTAACAACTACCCTTTATCATGCAAAAGGCAAGTCCAACTATACACTATGCCTCCTCTGAATTGCTTGTATTTCTATTCTGTTTGGGTTATTTTTCTCCATCATATTAGCATTAGTAGTCAGAGTCTAGTAGGGTATGCTTTAGTGTCATGGATTCAGTAATTCAAATGAAAATAAAGGAAAATGAATCCATTGTTTACGCAAATATGCACTACAAAAAATCTTTCCACTCTCATTCAGAGCAATGCCTTGACATTACCTTCACCCCAAGTAAGACACAATTAGAGGACAAGAGTTAGAAAATCTGTGAATACATATCTGGAATGGAAAATGCTCAGGAGTTCACAAGCTTGGACATTTTAGAGGAGTTTTCAAAATTAAGGGACAGGATAAACAGTCCACAATCATGGAACTCTGCTGGCCTAAAGACTTCTTGAGAAACTGCCTGTGAGGTTGGGCACTTGAAATATATTTTCTTTTCAGGAGCTTTAGCTTCCTTTGTAGTGATACCATCAAAGATGGGTCTTCATTTATCTGACCTGGAGGACATGGTTTCTTATTTTCCAAAGAACATGAGGCAGCAGTGCTCAATCCTACCTTTGAAGGTAAACTGTGGCCACGGAGGGCTAAGTGTCTCCCCGTCTTGACTGTGAAGCCAATTGGTCATCCTACAATTTTCGTGGTGTTTCTTGCTGCTGCACTGGGCTTTTGGTATTTCCTTCATGAAATACAAGGAGTTCAACTGGGACACAGTGCTGGAGCGAGTTCTGTCACGTGTGGAGGGTCAGGGTCTACAGGAGAATTCACCAACCAGGCTTCTATCGCACATAACTTGCAACATTGTCCATAGCAAACTGATTCTGAACATTGTCCTGAAACCTTTCCTTATAACAAGATGCCTTTACATATAAGGGTCTGCTAGCTTCACCATGTAAGCCACAAGCCATTTAGAAGTTAATGGCAGACTCACATGGCCCCACCACAGATATTTTATTATACACCTGCACACCACAGCTCTGGGCCCTCTTCTCAGCACTCTCCAACTTACTTACATCTCTGTTCTACACAATTTTCGTGAAACCGAGTCAGTCAAGGCACTGTCTGGTACACTCATGATCAGCAACAATACATCCAAAGGTTCTCCAGTGCCACCTGGTCAGGGGAATTTCAAGGTATTTATGGAGCAATTTTTCAAGGATGAAGTTGGAGGCACTGTGGGTTTCAATTCATTCAGGAACCATTAAATGTTGAGGAACCTCATTTCAATGAAAGCTCTAGAGAACTCTCACAGGTAAGGCTTCCCAAAGAGTGGCCAAAATATACATATATTTCATATTTTGAAAAATCTTGACAGTGTATATCTGTATCTATATCTATATCTATATCTACACACACACACACACACACAAACACACACAGACATTAAAAACTAGCAACATATATGCCAATCGAAATTCATCATGAAATATATATCATCCACGTATTCAAAAATATTCATTTTACTGAACATGGATTTGTGTATAATGTTGTTCAACTAGAAAGCTCACCCATAGGTTGAATTTTCAGTTCCAACAGCGTTTAGGAGGACTGAACTTTTCTCACAATTTGTATCTGCCAAGTCAGCCACCTCAGAATACATGTGTGATACAAGGAACAATTCTATATGTGCATATAAAAATATATGTGCTGAATAGGATACAGAGAAATGGGGGAGACAGGAATTCACATATTTGATAAGTTTAAAAATACATGGACCACTCTTTCAACAAAAAAATTGACTAGATTTATAACTCCTACCCTATATAATGGAAAAGGCAATTCCAACGGTACACCATGGCTCCTCTGATGTGTTTGTATTTCTATTCTGTTTGGGTTACTTTTCTCCATCAAGTTAGGATTAGTTGTCAGAGTCTTGTAGGGTATGGGTTAGTGTCAGGGATTCAGAATTTCGAAAGGAAAATTGGAAAATGAATCCAATGTGTATGCAAATATGTGCTACACAAAAATCTTCCGACTCTCATCCGGAACAATGCCTTGACCTTAACTTCGTCCCAAGTAACACATGTAGAGAAGATGAGTAAGAAAATCTGTGAGTACATATCTGGAATTGAATATGCTCAGGAGTTCACAACCTTGCAGGTAGAAGGGGAGTTTCCAAAAGTAAGGGACAATGTAAACACTCCACAAACATGGAGCTCTGCTATCCTAATGACTTCTGGAAAAACTGCCTCAGATGTTGGGCTCTTGAAATATATGTTGTTGTCAGGAGCTTTAGCTTCGTTTGTAGTGAGACCATAAAAGCTGGGTCTGCATCTATGTGACCTGGAGTAGATGCTTTCTTATTTACCAATGAAAATGAGGCAGCATTGATGAATTCTCTCTTTCTGGGTCAACTGTGGCCACTTGGGGCTCAGTGTTTCCTCATGTGGACTCTGAAGCCATTTGATCATCCTCCAATTTTTGTGATGTTTTTTGCTGCTGCACTGGGAGTTCAGTATTTGCTTCACGAAATACAAGGAATTTAACTGGGACACAGTGCTGGAGGGAGTTCTGTCACGTGTGGTGGAACAGGGTCTGCAGGAGAATGCACAAACCAGGCTTCTTTCCAACATAGCTTGCCACCTTGACCATAGCAACCTGATTCTGAACATTGCCCTGAAACTTATCCATATAACAAGAATCATTTACATATAATGGTCTGCTGGATACACCATGTCAGTCACAAGGCATTTGGAAGCCATTGGCAAATCCAGATAGAAGCACCACAGATGTTTTATCTCACACATGCCCACCTTTGCTCTAGGTCCACTATTCAGCAGGCTCAAACTTACTGGCATCTCTGTTCTACACCATTTTCGTGAAACCCAGCCAATCAAGGCACTGTCTGGTACACTCATGATCACCAACAGGATATCCAATGGTTCTCCACTGCCTCCTAGATATGGGAATTTCAAAAATTTAATGGTATTTATCGAGCCCATCTTTCAAGGTTGAAGTTGGAGTCACTGAGTGTTTCATTTAATTCAGTAATCATTAAATGGTGAAGAAGCTCATTTCAATGAAAGCTCTGGAGAAATCTAACTGCTAAGGCTTCTAAAAAAGTGGCCAAAATGCCACATGAAGCCAGGCCCATTGAAGTCTACAATGTTAAGTGCATTTGTGTTTTGACTCTCAACTATGGCTGCCAAGTGTTTCAGAATAAAATTATGTGATACCCTGGCTGAGATTCCCAGTGCTCTGTGGAAAGCCACCCTGGGAAAAGATCTCTGTTTCCAATGGCGACTCCCATGTGTGGCCTCCTAATATCCCAACACAATTCATGGCAATACTTCTCTGAGGTCAGTTCCAGGACTCAGTCTCTATGGGGTATCACACCAGAGTTCAAGCCCAGGTGGACCCAGTCATCGCTTCCAACTGCCACACAAATAACCACAGTTAAAACCAAAACACTCCCACATGGCCCTCATCTTCTTCCATATAGACACTCCTCATAATCTCTGGCTGGATGTTTCCATGAGGGGCGCAGCCCAACACAGTGTCCAAATAAGCTCGCTTGCCCATCATTTTCCTAAAGTCAGGGTGGATTGTACACCCTTCCTGTGAACCAGGAGGGATCAAATATGCCTTCCAGTAATACTGCTCTGCTTCTCCAATTTGAGGCCTACTGACTGTCGGTATAGATTTTTTATGTGATGTGGAGTCATGAGAAAACACAAGCATGTATGCAATTGCCTTTGCAGGGCTTTGAAGAACTCATTTGATTCAAAGGATCCCTATTCTCACTTGATGGTGGTAAGGAACCTAACAGAGGAAGGCGAGAGACTTCATCAACAATGACTGATCTTTTTCCCATTTTGGTTTTGGATGCACACATGGGATCATTCTTTAGATCCATCAGGTGCTGAGAACCTAAGCCACAGCCTAACACAGGGCCAAGAGACTGATTCAGACACATCCATTTCCAAAGCAATTAACAAAGAGCCACAGGTGATGCCCATTTAATTCCATTTTAAAACTGTTTTCTTCAGGCTTCACAAACTGTGTCCTGAGGCCAAGACCTTCCTCACATTCAGGGGAAGAGAAGAATTGGTTAGCAAAAGGCCCAAAGCAGAGTTTCTAAATTGAGGCTTTCCTGGTAACACAGATATCTGAGTTTTTTGAGATGCTAGCCATTCCCTTTAGCTATCCACTACATGGCCTTGTCACAGTGCTTGGAGGTGGTACATATCTTGGACACAAAACCATGAGCCTATTCTGGAGAGTGGCCAGATTTAGGAAGAAAACAGGAACTTAGGAAATTAGTAGGTGTTTTCCATCCATAAGGGAAGCCACAGTCCATTCATCAATTGGGCAGGATGAATGCTGGGAAGGATTCTACTAAACAGGACACATCCATTGATGAATTCTCTTTTCAAATGTCGACAACCACGGACACAGTGGGATACACAGACCTAGAAACACTCACTTTGTGAAACGACTTACTAGGAACAGTCCACTCCAAACCAAACAAACCACCTTTTTTACCTATTCTTAGAACATGAGACAAAACCACAAACTCACACTCACACCCACAAAGGCACCTCCTTCCCCCAAAGAGGTCTGTGACAATCCGGCGTGTCCTCTGACTTGTGGGCCTTATTATGTCCCTGAAATGTCCTGTCCTGTCTCAGATCTGGTCTCCTTGGCCAAATCTGCGAAGTGGTCAGGAGCCAGCTGTGAGCAACTAACTGCTTTCTCAGGAAAGGCCCCTCTTCTGAGCTCTCCTGAAATTTGGCCATTCTCACATCAGTAGGTACCAAGAAAGACTGACTCTGTTCTTTGTAAATCCAAATAAGTGAGCCCACTGGGAATGGTACTGGGACTGCCTCTGGTTGCCTGGCTTCCTGGATCCCAAGTTCAGAGAGTTCTATCACCAAGGAAGTGAGGAAGGTCACCTCCTTTGTGAACTGAATGAGGTCACTGCTTTGGAAACCACTTTGTCCTAAAATTTGCTTCCAAGGTTCCCATGAGATGGAGGCTGCCCCTATTTCCTGTGATACTTTCACAACTGAGAATTGTATATCAACCATAGGCAGCCGGGAACAGCTGTCCACACTGGCCTGGTTTGGTCCATCTTCTCTACATTAAGAAGAGTGAGGCTGATTCTGACACATCCCTTCATCCTGACCGGGTTGTTTGCCATGGAAGATGACTTTTGCTCTCTCAGGTCCTTCATAGCTGCCTAAATCTTCTCCAGGGATCATTTCTGCATGGAACTTTGAGGTTCTCATAGGTGGAAGATCCCCTACATTCCTGTATTGGAAGACCAATTCTGTCCCTCCTCTTCTGTAAAGTTAGATTGAGGGAACATTGTATGGTTAAGGTTAATAACAGGTTCCATTTTGGTTAGGAATCATTCTCTGGGATGAATAATGGTATTGGGATTTTGCGATATTTTCAAGAATATATAGGTGAAATATAAGTATGAAAAAAGAAATCTAGGTAATTTTTGAAGGACAGAAGGGAATTGGCCCCATGATTGGGATTCTTAGCTTTCAATTATGTTCTGCACAGGTGTCTCAGATAAATTGATATACAGTGGCATAGGATCTTGTCTTTTGGATGATTGAATGTCGAAGAGAACATCTGGTCCAAAAGGGATAGTTGGTGGATTAGGAAGATATTCGGTAGGTTTAGAATGAAGAGTGTGTATAGAATTTGGACCAAAAGATCTTTAGCAATAGGGTTTTGGGTAGAGACTGAAAGTAAATGTCAGCACATGTGAAGAGTCAGTCACAGTGATAAACTGGGGAAAAAATACAGGAAATCAGATATCAATAGAGACATTAGGAAATCAGGACAAGTATAAAGTGAGTGATAGGATTAGAAATTTTCAACAGGGTTGAAGTTGAATATGTAATTTCAGGAAGAAACAAATATGTTGTCACCAATAGGATTCACTTTGATAGCATTAGGCAACCTGGATATGGATTTTTTTTTTTTAATCCATGCTCACTTTCCATTTAGGATTTGGTACAATCATAAGTGTGACCTTGCTTTTTGTTTCCACAATATTACTGTGATTAATGTATATATAGATCAGATGACATGAGTATTTCTTCCACCATTTCTGGGAGCAATATTTTGAAGACATATAATTTAGTATTGTGGGTACAAATAGGTATAGGCTGTGTTATACGAATATAGAGATAATGCATGAATAGACCATACTGTGAATAAATAATATAACTGGTTCCAAATTTAAATAATGGATTGAATTGATATCTGGATATATACTGGAAAACTTATATTGATATTCATACAATTATTCGTACCAGTTATACATCTAATTGTAATATTAGTGTTATGGTTTATCATGAAGTGTCTGTGAGTTTTGCTTCTAAAATGATTATGGAAATCAAAAATAATGTGCTTGGAAAGAAGTCTCATTAAAACAACAGTCACGAAACCTGGGGGAATACATATGTTCTGAAGCAGGAAGTAATTGAAAGTGAAAAAAATCCTATGAATTTGTGAATTTGTGAATGAAAAATGTATTCTATTATGTGCAAAAACTGAAGAAATATTAATGTACCAGTTTTGAATAAAAATGAACGTCAAAGTACATATCATGTCCCATAGGAATCTACTTGCATTGATGTTACACTGAGTCATTTACTGTAGCAATATTAGGATTTGTATGCACCATTCACTGAAGTTAGCTTTCAGTACTAGGAAACAAATATATATTTCAGGTGGATTAATATTCCAGAGAATATTCTTATGAAAAGTTTAATAAAAATCCACATTCATTAACATCAATGAATTTAGGGAGTATATAATAAGACACATACATTTCATATTTTGAAAAATCTGGAGAGTTTATACATATATATATGCACACACACACACACACATATATACATTAAAATGTAGCAATATAAATGCCAATCGAAATACATCATGAAATATATATCATCCACAAATCCAAAAATCTTCACTTTTCTGAACATCAATTTAAGTATAATGTTGTTCAACTAGGAAGCTCACCCATAGTTTGTTTTGTAAGTTCCAACAGCATTTAGGAGGAGTGATCTCTTCTCACAATTTGTATTTGCCAAGTCAGCAACCTCACAAGTATCTACGTGTGATACCAGGTAGGATTCTATATGTGCATATAAAAATACATGTGCTGAATAGGGTACAGAGAAATGGAGACATGAATTCTCATATTTGTTAACTTTAAAAACACATGGAGAAGGGAGGGGCAGAGCCGCCAACCGCGCCTGTAAGATAGGCGGACCTGCGAGCCACCGGTAGAACAGGCCTAGCGGCCCACGATCGTACAAAACACATCGCCCTGGTTGGGGGTTGGGCAGAGCCGCTGCGCGCCTGCAAGGAACGCGGACATGCGACCTACAGGGAGTACAGGCCCAGCAACCCGCGGAGGGGCAGAGACACCCCTTGCAACTTCTAGATAGGTGAACCTGTGACCCACCGGCAGAAGAGGCCCAGCTGCCTTCAGAGGGGCAGAGCCGGCCCCCGCCCCTGCGAAGTAGGCAGACCTGTGAACACCGACAGACCAGGCGCTAGGCCCCGCCACGGTGCTAGACACATAACCTGGTTTGGGGAGAGGCCGAGCCACTGCCCGTGCCTGGAAAGCAGGTGGACCTCTCACCCTCTGGCAGAACAGACCCAGCAACCTACCAGCCTGGTAGATATATCGCCCCGGTTTAGGGAGGGGCAGAGCTGCCACTCGCGCCTGCAATGTAGACAGCCCTGCAATCCACAGACAGAAGAGGCCCAGCGGCACGCGGAAGGGCAGAGCCGACACCTGCGCCTGGAAGGTAGGTGGACCTGTGACCCACTGGCTGAACAGGAGAAGCGCCCGAAGAGGGGTAGAGCAACTGCCCGCTCCTGCAAGGTAGGCGGACAGGCTACCGACCGGCAGAACAGGTCCAAAGGGCTGCTGGTGTGGTAGGCACATTGCCCCAATTGGAGGAGGGGCAGAGCCACCACCCACACCTGTGAGGGAGACTTTTCATGAATACAATAGCAATATAAACATTTAGGGGTAAAATTCAATAACACAAAAGTTCCACCAAACAGAAAAAAACGCGAACAGTAGGAAAAGACAAGGAAAGAAAGGACCACAAGCAATGCAGGTCAACTCAACATTAGAAGAGGTAATATCTGCAGCAGATGGAATGTCAGATAAAGAATTTAGGATATACTTGCTTCCGATGATCTGAGTCAACAGGGAGACATTAGACAGCAAAATCAGACAATGAAAGATCACTTCAACAATAAATTACATAAACAAATCCAAGAAGCAAAAGATCAACTATACAGGGAGATAGAGGTTATAAAAAAAAACAAACAGAAATCATAGAAATGCAGGAAGCAATAAACCAACTTAAAAACTCAATTGAGAATACAACCAGCAGAGTAGATCACGTAGAAGATAGAACATCAGACAATGAAGACAAAGTATTTCAACTTGAAAAGAACATAGACAGCTCAGCAAGACTGTTAAGAAACCATGAGCAGAAAATCCAAGAAATATGGGATAACATGAAGAGACCAAACTTAAGAGTAATTTTGATACAGGAAGGTATACAGGTGCAAAACAAAGGAATGAGCAATCTATTCAATGAAATAATATGAGAAACCTTCCCAGATATGAAGAATGAGACAGAATCCCAAATCATAGAAGCCTACAGGATGCCGAATGTGCAAAATCATAAGAGATAAAGACCTAGACATATTATAATGAAGATGCCAAACATACAGAATAAAGAGAGAATTTTAAAAGCTACAAGAGAAAGGAAGCAGATTACATTTAGGGGTAAACCAATCAGGATAACAGCTGATCTTTCAACACAGACTCTGAAAGCTAGAAGATCCTGGAATAACATTTTTCAAACACTGAAAGAAATTGGGTTCCAACCAAGAATTGTGTATCCAGCGAATTTAAGCTTCAGGATGGAAGATAAAATTAAAACCTTCCATGATAAACAAAAGTTAAAAGAATTTGCAGCTAGAAAACCCTTTCTTCAAAAGATCCTTGGCAAAACATTATAGGAAGACGAAATGGAAAATAACAATGAAAACCAACAGTGGGAGGTAGTACAGTAAAGGGGGGGAAAATAATCAAAGAGGAAAAAAAAAACATGGTTAGTAACATAAATAAACAAATATGGCTGGAATAACAACCCATATCTCAATAGTAACCCTAAATGTTAATGGCTTAAACTCACCAATTAAGAGACACAGGCTAGTAGAATGGATCACGAAAGAAGACCAACAATTTTCTGCCTGCAGGAGACGCATTTGATAGGAAAAGAGAAACATAGACTGAAGTTGAAAGGTTGGGAGAAATCATATCACTCATATGGACTTCGGAAACAAGCAGGAGTGTCCATACTCAGATCAAATAAAATAGATGTCAAGCCAAAGTTAAGCAAAAGGGATAAAGAGGGACACTACATACTGCTCAAGGGAACCATACACCAACAAGACATAACAATCATAAATATATATGCCCCAAACAATGGTTCAGCTATGTTCATCAAAAAAACTCTTCTCAAGTTCAAGAGTCTGATAGACCACAATACAATAATCATGGGAGACTTCAACACACCTCTCTCACTACTGGACAGATCTTCCAAACAAAAGTTGAATAAGGAAACTATTGAACTGAATAACACAATTAATAACATAGACTTAATAGACATATATAGAATATACCACCCAACATCAAGCAGTTACACTTTTTTCTCAGCAGCACATGGATACCTCTCAAAAATAGATTATATATTATGTCACATGGCAACACTTAGACAATATAAAGGAGTATAGATAATACCAGGCATCTTATCTGATCATAATGGAATGAAACTGAAAAATCAACAATAAAAGAAGGAAGGAAACTTCATGCATCACTTGGAGAATGAACAATACGTACTGAATGATCAATGGGTTATAGAAGACATCAAGGAGGAAAATAAAAAATTCTTAGAGATAAATGAAAAAGACAGACGGAACATATCAGAATCTATGGGACACATTGAAAGCAGTTCTAAGAGGAAAATTCATTGCTTGGAGTTCTTTCCTTAAAAAAAGAAAAAAAAAAACAACAAATAAATGATCTCATAGTTCATTTCAAAATCCTAGAAAAAAAAGAGCAAAACAACAGCAAAAGAAGTAGAAGGCAAGAAATAATTAAAATCAGAGCTGAAATTAATAAAATCAAAACAAAAGAATCAATTGAAAAATTTGACAATACTAGAAGTTGAAAAATAAATAAAATTGACAGACTCTTAGCCATGTTAACAAAGAGAAGAAGAGAGAGAACTCAAATTACTATCATACTGAATGAAAATGGCAATATCACAACAGACACTTCTGAAATACAGAAGATAATCAGAAATTATTTTGAATCCTTATACACCAATAAATTAGAAGATAGTGAAGGCATTGATAAATGTCTTAAGTCATATGATCTGCCCAGATTGAGTCAGGAGGATATAGACAACCTAACCAGACCAATATTAATTGAGGAAATAGAAGAAACCATCCAATGACTACCAACTAAGAAAAGAACAGGACCGAATGGGTATACAGCAGAGTTTTTCAAAACCTTTAAAGAGGAACTAATACCAGTACTTTTCAAGATATTTCAGGAAATAGAAAAAGAGAGAGAACTTCCAAATTCATTTTAGGAGGCCAATATCACCCTGATTCATAAAACAGACAAAGACACTTCAAAGAAACAAATCTACAGACCAATATCTCTAATGAACCTAGATGCAAAAATCCTCAATAAAATTCTGGCGAATCAGATACAAAAACATATTTAAAAAATTGTGCAACATGATCAAGTAGGATTCATCCCTGGGATACAAGGCTGGTTCAATATACGGAAATCAATAAATGTTATTCACCACATCAATAGACTTAAAAATAAGAACCATATGATCACCCCAATAGATGCAGAAAAAGTATTCAACAAAGTACAGCATCCCTTTATGTTCAAAACTCTAGAAAAACTAGGGATAACAGGAACATACCTCAATATTGTAAAAGCAATCTATGCTAAGCCTCAGGCTAGTATCATCCTGAATTGTGAAAAAATTGAAAGCATTCCCTCTAAAATCTGGAACAAGACAGGGATGCCTTCTCTCACGACTTCTGTTCAACATAGTTCTCGAAACACTGGCCAGAGAAATTAGACAAATGAAAGAAATTAAAGGCATAAAATTAGGAAAAGAAGAACTTAAATTATCACTATTTGCAGATGACATGACTCTATACCAAGCAGACCCAAAAGGGTCTACAAAGAAACTATTAGAGTTAGTAAATGAATTCAGCAAAGTGGCATGATATAAAATCAACAATCATAAATCAAAGGCATTCCTGTATATCAGCAACAAATCCTCTGAAATGGAAATGAGGACTACCACTCCATTCAGAATATCCTCAAAATAAAAATAAAATACTTGGGAATCAACGTAACAAAAGATGTGAAAGACTTACACAATGAAAACTACAGAACAGTAAAGAGAGAAATAGAAGAAGATCTTACAAGATGGAAAAATATACCCTGTTCATGGATAGGCAGAATTAACATCATCAAAATGGCGATATTACCAAAAGTTCTCTATAGGTTTAATGGAATGCCAATCAAAATCCCAAGGGCATTTCTTGTAGAAATAGATAAAACAATTATGAAATTCATATGGAAAAATACAAAACCCAGTATATCAAAGACAACTCTAAGCAGAAAGTGTGAATCAGGCGGTATAGCGATACAAGTCCTCAAATTATACTACAGAGCAATAGTAACAAAAAGAGCATGGTACTGGTATCAAAACAGGTGGGTGGACCAATGGTACATAATAGAGGACACAGAAATCAATCCACAAAATTACAGCTATCTTATATTTGATAAAGGAGCTAATAGCATGAAATGAAGGAAGGATAGCATCTTTAAAAAATGGTGCTGGAAAAACTGGAATTCCATATGTAACAAATGAAACTGAATCCCTTTCTCTCTCCATGCACAAAAGTTAACTCAAAATGGATCAAGGAGCTTGATATCAAATCAGAGACACGGCATCTGATGGAAGAAAACTTTGGCTATGATCTACATACTGTGGGGTCGGGCTCCAAATTCCTCAATAGGACACCCATAGCATAAGAGTTAATAACTAGAATCTACAAACTGGACTTACTCAAACTAAATAGATTTTTCTCAGAAAAAGAAACAATAAGAGAGGTAAAAAGGGAGCCTACACCCTGGGAACAAATCTTGACTCCTCACACTTCAGATAGAGCCCTAATATCCAGAGTTATACAAAGAAATCAAAAAAATTAACAATAAGAAAATGAATTACCCAATCAACAAATGGGCCAAGGACCTGAACAGACACTTCTCAGAGGAGGACATACAATCAATCAATAAGTACATCAAAAAATTCTCACCATCTCGAGCATTCACAGAAATGCAAAACAAACCCACCCTAAGATACCATTTCACTGCAGTAAGCTTAGCAGCCTTTATGAAGTCAAACGACAACAAGTTCTGGCGAGGATGTGGGGAAAAGGGTACACCTGTACATTGCTGGTGGGACTGCAAATTGGCGCAGCCAATTTGGAAAGCAGTATGGAGATTTCTTGGAAAGCTGGGAATGGAACCACCATTTGACCCAGCAATTCCCCTTCTCGGTCTAATCCCTATAGACCCAAAAAAAGCATGCTACAGGGACACTGATAAATCTATGTTCATAGCAGCACAATTCACAATAGGAAGACTGTGGAACCAACCTAGATGCCCTTCAATAGATGAATGGATTAAAAAAATGTGGCATTTATACACAATGGAGTATTACTCTGCATTAAAAAATGACAAAATCATACAATTTGCAGAGAAATGGATGGCATTAGAACGTATTATGCTACGTGAAGATAGCCAATCACTAAAAAACAAATGCCAAATGTTTTCTTTGATATAAGGAGAGTAACTGAGAACAGAGTTGGAAGGAAGAGCATGAGAAGATGATTAACATTAAACAGGGGTGAGAGGTGGGAGGGAAAAGGAAAGAGAAGCAAAATTGCATGGAAATGGAAGGAAACCCTCATGGTTATACAAAATTAAATACAAGATGAAGTGAGCGGAAAGGGGATGAAAACAAGGGGAAGAAATGAATTACAGCAGATGGGGTACATTGAGAGGATTGGAGGGGAGGGGATGGGAGATAGTAGAGGACAGGAAAGGCAGCAGAATACAACAGACACTAGTATAGCAATATGCAAAACAGTGGATGTGTAACTGATGGGATGCTGCAATCTGTATACGGGGAAAAATGGAAGTTCATAACCTACTTGAATCAAAGTGTGAAATATGACATGTCAAGAACTATGTAATGTTTTGAAAAACAAACAATAAATATCAAAGGAAAAAAACACATGGAGAACTATTTCAATTAAAAATTGACTAGGTTTATAACACCTACACTTTATCATGCAAAAGGCAAGTCCGACTATACACCATGCCTCTTCAGAACTGCTTGTTTTTCTATTCGGTTTGGGTCATTTTTCTCCATCATATTAGGATTAGTAGTCAGAGTTTTGTAGGGTACGTGTTAGTGTCAGGGATTCAGTTTTTGGAATGGAAAATTGGAAAATGAATCCAATGTGTATACAAATATGTGCTACACAAAAATCTTCCCACTTTCATCCAGAACAATGACTTGACGTTACCATCTCCCCAAATAAGAAACAATTAGAGGAGAAGAGTTAGAAAATCTGTAAATACATATCTGGAATGGAAAATATTTAGGAGGTCACAAACTTGGAGGTGGTAGAGGAGTATCCCAAAGTAAGGTACAGGGTAAACACTCCACAAATATGGGGGTGTGCTGGCCTAAAGACTTCTAGAGAAACTTCCTCTGAGGATGGGCACTTGAAATATATGTTGTTGTCAGTAGCTTTAGCTTCCTTTGTAGTGAGATCATCAAAGCTGGGTCTGCATCTATGTGACCTGGAGGACATTCTTTCTTGCTTTCCAATGCACATGAGGCAGCAGTGCTGAATTCTCTCTTTGTATGTAAACTGTGGCCACTGGGGTCTAAGTGTCTCCCCGTGTGGACTGTGAAGCCTTTTGTTCATCCTCCACTTTTCGTGGTGTTTCCTGCTGCAGCACTGGGAGTTTGGTATTTTCCTCACGAAATACAAGGGGTTCCACTGGAACACAGTGCTGGAGGGAGTTTTGTCACTTGTGGTTTTTCAGGGTCTACAAGAGAATGCACCAACCAGGCTTCATTCCCACATAGCTTGCCCCCTTGTCTATAGCAACCTGATTCTGCACATTGCCCTGAAAACTATCAATTTAACAAGACACCTTTACATATAAGTGTCTGGTCACTGCACCATGTCAGTGACAAGCCATTTGGAAATCAATGGCAAATCCACATGGCGCAACCACAGATGATTCATCACACACCTGCACACCACAGCTCAGGGCTCACTACTCAGGAGGGTCCAACTTAATAGCATCTCTGTTCTACACCATTGTCATAAATCCCAGTCAATCAAGGCACTGTCTGGTACACTCATGATCAGTAAAAGTGCATCCAAATGTTCTCCAATACCATCTGGTCATGGGAATTTCAAAAATTTCTTGGTATTTATCTAGCCTCTTGGTAAATCCAAACAAGTGAGCCCACTTGGACTGGGACTGGGACTGGCTCTGGGTGCCTGGCTTCTTGGATCACAAAATTCAGAGATTTCCATCACCAAGGAAGTGAGGTGAGGTCACTTCCTTCAGAAAATGAATGAGGCCACTGTCTTGGCCACCACTTTGTCGTAACAGTTGCTTCCTAGTGTCTCAGGAAAAGGAGGCAGCCTCTATTTTCTGTGACACTTTCACAAGTTAGAATGGTATAGAAACATAGGCACCTGGGAACAGCTCTCCACACATGCCTGGTTTCATACATCATCCCTACATTAATAAGAGATAGGCTGATTGAGACACATCCTTTCATCCTGATCGGGTGGTTTGCAAAGGAAGATGACTTTTGCTGTTTCAGGTCCTTCATAGCTGCCTACGTCTTCTCCAGGGATCATTTCTGCATGGATTTTGAGGTACTCAGCAGGTGAAAGATCTCCTAACTTCCTGTATTGTAATACTAACTTTGTCCCTGCTCTTCTGTAAAGTGAGATTGAGTGAACAATCTCAGTTTACAGAATGGTTAGGGTTAATAGCATGTTCGATTTGGGTTATGAATCATTTTGCTGGATGAATAATGATATTGGGAACCTGCGATATTTATAAGAATATGGAGGTGAAATATAAGTATGAAAACAGAAATCTAGGTAATATTTGAAGCCCAGAAGGACTTTGGGCCCTTGATTGGGATACATAGCTTAAATTATGTTCTGTGTGACCTTTGCATTTCGTGTCCAGAATATTACTGTGATAATATGTATATGTAGCTAAGGTGACATGAGTATTTCTTCCACCATTTCTGTGAGCAATATTTTGAAAACTTATAAATTAGTACTGGGGATACTAATAGGTTTACCCTGTTTTGATGAATATAGAGATGATGCATTAATAGACCCTACTGTGAATAAATTATATAACTGGTTCCAAATTTAAATAATGGATTGTATTGATATCTGAAAATATATAGGAAATCTTATATTGATATACATACATTCATTCCAACCAGTTATATATCTAATGGTAATGTTAGGGTTATCATTTATCATGAATAGTGTGTGAGTTTTGCTTCAAAAATGATTATGGAATCGAAAATAATATGTTTAGAAAGAAGTTTAGTAAAAAGACCAGTCAAGAAACATGGAGGAATATATGTCTTCCAAAGGAGGAAGTGATTGAAAGTGAACCGAATGTTTATAAATTTGTGAACTTGTGAATGAATGGATATATCTAATGATGTCCATAAACTGAAGAAATAATTACGTACCAGGTTTGAATAAAAATGAACTTTAACAAACACAATAGAAACATTAGGAATTCTGGAAAAGTATAGTTCGCAGTGAAAGGTTAATAAAATAAGTACTTGTCACTTTCTGTTTTTCAGTATGCTTAACAAAACACTGTTGTAATCTTGAGAACTTTTTGATAGTCTTATTCCCAGAATGTGCTGTCCAAAACTGCCAAACTGCAGAATGTACTCCCTCAACCGGTTGCACACAAACCGCTCACTTGCCCGGACCCATCAATAAACTTCCCCCCCTGCCCTCTCCTAGGAAAATATATAAGCTCTGCTTAAGCTGTTCTCAAGGCTCTCTGCTCTATTCAAGTGAGCTCTGAGCCCCAGCATGCTGGACCCCCAATAAACCCTTTGCTTTGCATGAGACAGTCTCTTGGTGGTCTCTTCACCCGATTGTCACCGGACCTTTACATATGGAGGTTCCACCGAGATCCGGCAGCCGTGGACAAGCGATCCCAACGAACTCCTCTCGGGGTAAGTAAGGTGCCTCTTTCTGGTTTCAGGTTTCAGGTCAGGGCTTGGCAAAATGGATGTCGATGAAGAGCGTGAGCTCTCTCCGATGGTGGCTGACAGTCATGTCACAGAGCCACAGGCCAAGTCCCTGGGGGACGTCATAGAGGACTCAGAAAATCGAGGAACAATAGTCTCCATGACTCAGTGATATTTTGTTTCAGATTCGGTATTGCCAACCCATCGGGTTTTGCCAACTACTCAGTCCTGGTCTCAGTGTTGGACTTCCATATCCTGTCTTTATTGTCTTGTCTTGTCTGTGTCATGTGTTGTTGCTTTTACTGTTTGTGTATCTTTCATTATGGGACAGAGCACTTCAATGCCTCTGTCTCTGACCCTTGTTCACTGCAACAAAGTTTGCTTAAGGGATCAGAATCTTTCTTTTTCAGTAAAATGCTGGACCTGGCAGACTCTCTGTGCCTCAGAATGGCTCACCTTTGGATTTGGATGGACCCTAGAAGGATCTTTCTACTTCCCACTAATTTAAAAAGTTAGAGATATTGTCTTTCAGCCAGAGCCACATAGATACCTGTGAAGACAGATGGACACTGCCTACCAACCCGGTGACGAAAGGAATCAACATCAATATCAAGAAAGAGACTTTGTCTACATTAGACGACATCAGGTGTCATCCCTGGAACCCTGCTGGAAGGGACCATAGCAGGTGCTACTTATAACACCTACAGCAGTAAAGGTAGACAGAATCACTTCCTGGATCCATACCTCTCATCTCAAGCCTGTGCCCTGTCCAGACTCTGGCTGGAAACTGTAAAAGACTGGTAACGCTTTCAAATTGTGTATTTGCCATGTGGATAAGGCAATAGACTCTCCCCTTGACCACCAGTAGTCCTAACCCTCATCAGCCCATTCAGCAGCGATGGCTGATCACAAATCTTACTGGACAAGAAGTATGGTCTATCTCGCATACAGCCCACTTAGGGACATGGTCGCCATCTCTCCACAGAAACATTTGTCAGCTGGCTATAGGTCTTTTCCATTGGGATATCCCTGATGAAGTGGATCCCACTAAAATTCCATTAAATCCCTTCTCTACCATAGATAATGGAAACAAATATTATGGATGTAGGGACACGCGAGCCAGATGCAGGTTGGCTAGCCTAGATTACTATGTTTGCCCGGCGGACTATCAAAGCCACAAATAGTCAAGGCTGTGTTGGGGGAAAGCCGGCTTCTTCTGTAAGTCATGAGGATGTGAGCATACAGGGACTGCTTGATGGAACCCAAACTCCTCATCAAATTCTGTACACAACATTGGCCATATTACCAATTAGATAACCAAAATTGATGGCCCCCAGAGGGGTCTCTGGATCCTCAAATTCTGCGTGACCTTTTTAACTTCTGCAAGTGCTGAAAAGGGTAAAAGGAGATTCCCCTATGTGGAGGCCTTTTCCCTCCTTTGCTCACATCCTGAACTATGCTTCTCCAATAGATCCTCACCCTCAGCCTTCTGCTCCAGACTCTCTGCTCTTACTCTCACCTATGCAACCTGATTTCTCCCCTCCAATTACTAGATCAAAAACCCAAACCTCCGCCTGTTCTAAGACCGTTGCCCCCTTCTTGAGGTAGCAGGTACTGAGGTACACCTCAACCAACTCACTCCTCTCTTCTCCTGTCATTGCCCACACTGGGTCCCACCAGGTCCTCTTACTACCTAACACAAAGCCCAAACCAGCTGAGAAGAGCCCTCACACCCTTATCCAAGATGCAATGTAAATGGCCTTTAAAGTTGCTTTTTCATCACTGAAAACATGTTACTAAGTATTTAAAGTCCCTCAAATGCTTTTTGGGATACTAACTCCCATCTTACCCTCTGCTGTACCTGTTGTACTGCTCAAGATTTGTTCCTAGAAAAATCCAAAACCCCTTTTCCATTATTCTTTTACATTTCTCCTACCTCATTCTCAGATCCACGGAACTTCTCACAGCCATGCCTTCCCCGTCTTCCCCCTCTGTACCAGGCCCACAGAAAAGTCTTAACTGACCTTCTCCAGAAATCTCCAACATAGCTGAATTTAGGAATTTCAGCAAAAGAGTCCCAATAAAAGATTTCTAAGTAGATAAAATTCCACTTTTCATGTTGCCCTATTCTACTTGGCCACTGGCTAAAAAAATCTGCAATCCTAAGCTAGACACCCCCATACTAATTTTTCACAAAATATGTGAACAAGGCCTTGGCCTTGAGCTGAGGCTTCACATAGATGGCTACATTTGTAAGATAAAGAAGTTACCAACTGGGCTCCATGGTAACAGTTGGCAGGGGGAAAAATAAAGGGAATATAAAGCTCTCCCTCACCCAGGTGTCCTTGGAAGGTTAACTTTCCCAGAACAGAGGAAAAAAAAAGAAGACAAATGGCTTCTCGTGAACTTCTTAAGACTGTGAACTTCTGAGCCCCTTCCCTTATATGTTGCGTACAAAATTCTGAAACTACCTAAACTTGAAATTCCAGGGATTTAATTGATTACAATAGAAGTAATGCCCTCTGAATATGGTTGCAAACAAATAGGACTGTTTTCCTGTCTTTGGTACTATCTTAGGTGCCTTGCCTTGTCCATCCCTACAACAGTATAATTCTAAATACTTAAAACATTGTTTATGTTTTCATGAAGTGGTCAAAAGATGTGATTAATTGTGTAGTTGTGCAAATGTTTCCCAGAGTGCTCTATCATGACACAGGTTCATTTGAAGATCAAATAGGGGGGCATAAAACCTGGTTCCACTGGGAACATATATCCCTCACTTTCGCCATCCTATTAGGAATACATGTTGCTGCAGGGGTGGGCACAAGAACCACTGCCTTGGTCCATGGGACAAAACAAATGACCCAAATAGAAGCAGCAATAGGCCAAAACTTAAAGATATTAGAAACCTCCATCACAGCATTGCAGGAATCTTTAACCTATCTCTCTGAAGTTGTTTTACAGAACAGTCGAGGATTGGAATTTCTCTTCATGAGAGAAGAGGGCCATTGTTTTGCATTGATGGAAGAATGTTGTTTTTATGCCAACCATACTGGAGTTGTAAAAAAATCTATGAGTAAATTAAAATGACGACTTGAAGAGCGTCAACGAGAGAGAGAGGCCCAAAAAGGGTGGTTTGAATCTTGGTTCACAAAGTCCCCCTGGTTAACTACGCATTTATCAACCCTGGCGGGTCCAATAATAATCCTCACATTATTGCTAACTATAAAACCCTGCTTGCTCAACCATGTAATTTATTTTCTCCAGGCTCAAATTGGACAAGTTAAACTAATGGTAATACCCCACTAGCAGACATGGAATGTGACACCACCCAATGATCATATTTATGATTAAAAGTAGCCAGAAAAAGAAGTGTCGAATGAAAGGTTAATAAAATATGTAGTTGTCACTTCCTGTTTTTCTGTACACTTAACAAAACACTGTTGAAATCTTGAGAAATTTTTGCCAATCATGTTCCCAGAATGTGCTGTCCACAACTGCCAAACTGCAGAATGTACTCCCCCACCAGGTTGCATGCAAACTGAACACTCGCCCTGACACATCAATTAACTTCCCTCCCTGCACTCGCAAGAAAAAGTTTATAACATCTGCTTAAGCTGTTCTCAGGGCTCTCTACTCTTTTCAAGTGAACTCTGAGCCCCAGCATGCTGGACTCCCAATAAACCCTTTGCTGTTACATGAGATAGACACTTGGTGGTCTCTTCTTCCGATGCTCGCCCGACCGTTACTTGGATGATTGAATGTAGAATAGAACATCCAGTCAAAAAGGGATAGTCGGTAGGATTAGGAATATAGTCCATAGGTTTAGGAAGAAGAGTGAGTATAGGATTTGGACCAAAAGTTCTTTAGCAATAGGGTTTCGGTTAGAGAGTGAATGTAAATGTCAGCACATGTGAAGAATGAGTCACAATGATGAAATGCGGAAAATATGTAGGAAAGCAGATATCAATAGAGACATTAGGAAATCAGGCAAAGTACAAAGTGAGTGATAGGATTAGACATTATCAACAGGGTTGAGTTTCAATATATAATCTTAGGAAGAAACAAATATGTAGTCACCAATAAGATTGACATTTGAGAGCATTAGGCAACCTGGACATGGATGAGTTTAGTAATCCATGTTCACTTTCCATTTAGGCTTTTGGGAGAATCCTAAGTGTGACCTTTGCATTTTGTGTCCAGAATACTACTGTGATAAAATGTATGTATAAATCAGTTGACATGAGTATTTCTTCCACCATTTCTGGGAGCAATATTTTGAAGATATACAAATTATTATTGGGCGTACACAGAGATGTACCCTGTGTCTATGAATATAGAAGTAATGCATGAATTGACAATACTGTGAATAAATAATATAACTGATTCCACTTTAAATAATGGATTGATAGAATTGATATTTAAAAATATATAAGAAATCTTATATTTATATAGAATCATTCATTCCAATGAGTTATACATCTAATGGTAATATTAGGGTTATATTTTATCATGAAAGGTGTGTGAGTTCTGCTTCAAAAGTGAGTATGGAAATGGAAAATAATGTGTTTGGAAAGAAGTCTCATGAAAAGACCAGTCAAGAAACATAGAGGAATGCATGTGTTCTGAAGTAGGAAGTAATTGAAAGTGACAAAAATGCAAATAATTTTGCTAACTTGTGGGTGAAATATAAGTATGGAAAAAGAAATCTAGGTATGATTTGAAGCCCAGAAGGGCATTTTCCCCTTGAGTGGTTTAATTAGCTTTGACTTATGTACTGCACATATGTCTCAGATAAAGTGATATACAATGGAACAGGAATTTGCACCTTGGATGATTGAATAACGAAGAGAACATCCAGTCAAAAAGGATTTGTCGCTAGGATTAGGAAGATAGTTGGTAGGTTCAGGAAGAAGATTGAGTATAGGATTTGGACCAAAAGTTCTTTAGCAATAGGGTGTCGGGTAGAGATTGAATATATATGTCAGCACATGTGAAAAGTCAGTCACAATGATGAACTGGGGAAAATAGTAGGAAAGCAGATATCAATAGAGATTAAGAAATCAGGGAAATTATAAAATGAGTCATAGGTTTAGACATTCTCAAAAGGGTTGAGATTGAAAATGTAATCTTCAGAAGAAACACATATGTAGTCACCAATATGATTGACATTTGAGAGCATTAGGCAACCTGGACATGGATGAGTTTAGTAATCCATGTTCACTTTCCATTTAGGCTTTTGGGAGAATCCTAAGTGTGACCTTTGCATTTTGTGTCCAGAATACTACTGTGATAAAATATATGTATAAATCAGTTGACATGAGTATTTCTTCCACCATTTCTGGGAGCAATATTTTGAAGATATACAAATTATTATTGGGCGTACACAGAGGTGTACCCTGTGTCTATCAATATAGAGATAATGCATGAAAAGACCATACTGTGAATAAATAATATTACTGGTTCCACTTTACATAATGGATTAAATTGATATCTGAAAGTATACAAGAAATCTTATATTGAAATACAATCATTCATTCCAACCAGTTTTATATCTAATGATAATATTAGGGTTATGGTTTATCATGACGGTTGTGTGAGTTTTGCTTCAAAATTGATAATGGAAATCAAAAATAATGTGTTTATAAAGAAGTCTCTTAAAAAGAGCAGTCAAGAAACATGGAGTAATCCATGTGTTCTGAAGCAGGAAGTGATGGAAAGTAAAACAAATGCGTATAAATTTGCTAAATTGTGGATGAAATATACATCCTATCATGTGCATAAACTGGAGAAATAGTAATGTACCAGTTTTGAATGAAAATAAACGTCAAAATACACATTATATCCCATAGGAATCTTCATGCATTGATGTTAAACTGGGTCAGTTACTGTAGAAATATTTGATTTTTTTTTGGTGTCATAATACACTTTATTTTAGCACTAGCATGCCACAGAATGTAGAGGAAAGAGCAATAGATTTTCAGTTATAGCACTAATAATCTAACATTTAATGACTATTTTGGGGAGTCTAGAAATTGCATAAGGCTATGTAACATAATTGTTTTTTATTTAACATTCATAAAAACTTGGAATTTTGGTAATATTTCTCCTTTTTCATTTTTTATTTTGTCAGTTGTTCATAGACCTTCATTTTATTTATTTGTATGTGGTGATGAGAATATAACCCAGTGCCTCACACATGCTAGACAAGCATGTTAACACTGAGTCAGAAACCCAGCTCCTCCACTTTATCTTATCATCAAACACTCCTCACCCTCTTCATTACTCACTTTCTTAATCGTTTTCCCCCTTCTCTCTATTCTTTTTCACTTTCCCTCCTTATGTATTTTTCTCTCATGTCATTACAAACACTAGTATGCAATGAAATTTACATTTAAAACTGATTTTATAGTCATTCTTTTTTCTTGAGAAAATTTAAAAATTATAATCACCTGATAGATATATTACAATACATTTATTATACATATGCATCTATATTCATTCACATGTATTACATATATATATATATACATATATATTTAAAATTACTTTGATTAGACTTTTAGAAATAATATATACCAAGTCTTTCTTAATTTTCAAGTCTTCCAGAATTAACATCTTACAGTGAAAATCAAATAAACATGTTTAAGTTAACAGGTATCATTCTTATTTATCAATACTGATAATTTAAGGTTTTATATCACATTAAGTTGTAATATGGCATATTAACTCTTATGAATTAGAGAAATTTTTTTTTGAACAACCTATTATTTAAGGACCATATGCACTGACATTTCAAATGGCCTTCTTGTGATTTCAATTTCTATCAATTGTGTGTTAATTAAAAAATACTTATTTTAGTAATTTTCATATTCATAATTGATATAAAGTCAATTGTTTAATCCTTTTTGTAAGTAGTTACTTATTACAGTAGGGGCAGTATTAATAATTCTAAATCTTTATAAGAAAAATGGTACAAAGATATTTTCAGGCAAAATTAAGAATAATTGCGATCTCTAAATGTTTGATTACTGATACATATAATACAGAGCTTTTGATGAGTCTCTTTCCCAGTAAAACATAAAATGCAAAGATACAGTTGGGTATGTATGTCCAAATAAAGATAAGAAAAAATACACATTATCAGTTAGAAACTATTAAATAAAAGATGAAAAGAACAATCCAACACATTGTACCAACTTGTCAGTTGAGTTAGTATTCTGGAAGAATAGCCTAAGACTAGAACTGGTCCATGACAAAATATTCACTAAAAAATGAAATATGAAAAATATAGGAAATACTATGAATTTTTCAGGAGGGTAGGTGGATTAACCTTTAATCTCAATTATGTGCATTTTTAAAACCAGTTTTCTGGTACAATAAAATTGTGATAGATACAACTAAACAAAACAAAGTTTCTGCTTAGCAAAAACTTTTTCAACACTTTTTTAGCTGATATCTTCCCACTCAATTTTAAACCTTTATTTATTTATTTTTTATTGGTTGTTCAAAACATTACAAAGCTCATGGTATATCATCTTTCATACATTTGACTCAATTGGGTTATGAACTCCCAATTTTCCCCAAATACGAGTTGCAGAATCACAATGGTTACACATTCATATTTTTACAAAATGTCATATAAGTGACTGTTGTATTGTGCTACATTTCCTATCCCCTACTATCTTCCCTCCCCTCCCCTCCCATCTTCCCTCTCTACCTCATCTGCTGTTTTTCACTTCTCTCCCTATTCCACCCCCCTTTCTCCTCACTACCTCTTATATGTAATTTTGTGTAACATTGAGGGTCTCCTACCATTTCCATATGGTTTCCATTCTCTCTCCCTTTTGCTTTCCTCTCTCGTCTTTGATTAATGTTAATCTTTTCCTCAAGTTCTTTCTCCCTGTTCTATTCTTAGTTGCTCTCTTTATATCAAAGAAGACATTTGACTTTTGTTTTTTAAAGAGTGGCTACCTTCTCTTAGCATAATCTGCTCTAATGCCATCCATTTCCCTACAAATTCTATGATTTTGTCATTTTTTAGTGCTGCATAATACTCCATTGTGTATAGATGCCACATTTTTTTTTATCCATTCATATATTGAAGGGCATCTAGTTTGTTTCCACAGTCTACCTATTTTGAATTGTGCCACTATGATCATTGATGTGGCAGTATCCCTATAGTACGCTCTTTTAAGATCCTCAGGGTATAGTCTGAGAAGGGCAAAAGCTGGTTCAAAGGGTGGATCCATTCCCAGTTTTCCCAGGAATCTCCATTCTGCTTTCAAAGTTTGCTTCACCAATTTGCAGTCCCTCCAGCAGTGTACAAGTGTACCCTTTTCCCCACATCCTCGTCAACACTTGTTGTTCTGTGATTTCATAATAGCTGCAAATCTTACTGGAGTGAGATGGTATCTTAGGGTGGTTTTGATTTGCATTTCTCTGACTGCTAGAGATGGTGAGCATTTTTTCATGTACATGTTGATGGATTGTATGTCTTCCTCTGTGAAGTGTCTGTTCAGTTCCTTGTCCCATTTGTTGATTACATTATTTGTTATCTTATTGTTTAATTTTTTGAGTTCTTTGTATATTCTGGATATTAGTGCTCTATCTGAAGTGTGAGGGGTAAAAATTTGTTCCCAGGATGTAGGCTCTCTATTTACCTCTCTTATTGTTTCTCTTGCTGAGAAAAAACTTTATAGTTTAAGTAAGTCCAATTTGTTTATTCTTGTTATTAACTCTTGGGCTATGGGAGTCTTATTATGGAATTTGGAGCCCGACCCCACAGTATGAAGATCGTAACCAACTTTTTTTCTATCAGACGCAGTGTCTCTGATTTTATATCTAGCTTCTTGATCCATTTTGAGTTAACCTTTGTGCATGGCAAGAGAAAGAAATTCAGTTTCATTTATTTGCATATGGATTTCAAATTTTCCCAGCACCATTTGTTGAAGATGCTATTCTTTCTCCATTGCATGCTTTTAGCCCCTTTATCAAATATAAGAAAGTTGTAATTTTGTGGATTGGTTTCTGTGTCCTCTATTCTGTACCATTGGTCCACCTTCCTGTTTTGGTACCAGTACCACACTGTGTTTGGTACTATTGCTTTGTAGTACAGTTTGAACTCTGATATCGCTATAACTCCAGATTCACACTTACTGCTTAGAGTTGCTTTCGCTATTCTGGGTCTTTTGTTTTTCCATAAGAATTTCATGATTGCTTTATCTTTTTCTACAAGAAATGCTGTTGGGATTTTGATTGGCATCACTTTAAACCTGTAGAGAACTTTGGGTAATATTGCCATTTTGATAATGTTATTTCTGCCTATCCATGTACAGGGTTCATTTTTCCATCTTCTAAGATCTTCTTTTATCTCTCTCTTTAGAGTTCTGTAGTTTTCATTATATAAATCTTTCACCTCTTTTGTTAGGTTGATTCCCAAGTATTTTATTTTATTTGAGGATATTGTGAATGGAGTGGTTTTCCTCATTTCCATTTCAGAAGTTTTGTTCCTGATATACAAAAATGCCTTTGATTTATGTGTGTTGATTTTATATCCTGCCACTTTGATGAATTCATTTATTTACTCAAGCCGTTTCTTTGTAGACCCTTTTGGGTCTGTTAAATATATTATCATGTCATCTACAAATAGCGATAATTTAAATTCTTCCTTTCCTATTTTTATGCCTTTATTTTCTTTTGTCTGTCTAATTGCTCTGGCTAGTATTTCTCGAACTTAATTGAATAGAAGTGGTGATAGAGGGCATCCCTGTCTTGTTCCAGATTTTAGAGGGAATTTCTTCAGCTTTTCTCTATTTAGGATGATGCTAGCCTGATTTTTAGCATATATAGCTTTTACCATGTTGAGGTAAGTTCCTTTTATCCCTAGTTTTTATAGTGTTTTGAACATAAAGGGATGCTGTAGTTTGTCGAATGCTTTTTCTGCATCAATGGAGATGATCATATGGTTCTTGTCTTTAAGTCTATTGATGTGGTGGATTACATTTATTGATTTCCATATATTGAACCAGCCTTGCATCGCAGGGATGAATCCTACTTGATCATGAAGCACAATTTTTTTGATATGCTTCTGTATTCGATTCGCCAGGATTTTATTGAGAATTTTTGCATCCAAGTTCATTAGAGATATTGTTCTGTAGTTTTCTTTCTTTAAAGTGTCTTTGTCTGGTTTCGGGATCAGGGTGATGTTGGCCTCATAGAATGAATTTGGAAGAGCTCTTTCTTTTTGTTTTTCTTGAAATAGCTTGAATAATATTGGTATTAGTTCTTCTTTGAATGTTTTGTAGAACTCCGCTGTATACCCATCGAGTCCAGGGTTTTTTTTGGTTGGCAGTCCTTTGATGGTTCTTCTATTTCTTCCTTTGTTATTGGTCTGTTTAAATTGTGTGTGTCTTCCTGACTCAATCTGGGCAGATCGTATGACTTAAGAAATTTATCAATACCTTCACTATCTTCAATTTTATTGGAATATAGTGTTTCACAATACTTTCTAACTATCTTCTTTATTTCTGTAGTGTCTGTTGGGATATTGCCTTTTTCATCCCGTATTTTAGTAATTTGAGTTCTCTCTCTTCTTCTGTTCATTAGTATGGCTAAGGGCCTGTCGATCTTATTTATTTTTTCAAAAAACCAACTTTTAGTTTTATCAATTTTTTCAATGTTTTTCTTTGTTTCAATTTTGTTGATTTCTTCTCTAAATTTGATTATTTCTTGTCTTCTACTACATTTGCTGTTGTTTTGCTCTTCCTTTTCTAGGTTTTTGAGGTGTAGCATGAGTTCATTTATTTGCTGGTTTTTCTTTTTTTGAGGAAAGAACTCCAATAAATGAATTTCCCTCTTAAAACTGCTTTCACTGTGTCCCATAGATTCCGGTACATTGTGTCTGTATTGTCATTTGTCTCTAAGAATTTTTTTATCTCCTCCTTTATGTCTTCTGTTACCCATTGATCATTCAGTAGCATGTTGTTCATTTTCCAAGTGATGCAGGATTTTTCCTTCCTTCTATTATCATTGATTTCCCGTTTCATTCCATTATGATCAGATATGGTGCATGGTATTATTTCCATGCCTTTATATTTACTAAGAATTGCCCTATGTCATAATATATGGTCTATCTTTGAGTAGGATCAATGTGCTGCTACTGAGAAGAACGTGTATCCACTTGATGATGGTTGATATATTCTATATGTCTGTTAAGTCTAGGTTATCGATTGTGCTGTTGAGTTCTATAGTTTCTTTATTCAGTTTCTCTCTAGAGGATCTGTCCAATGCCAAGAGTGGTGTGTTGAATTCACCCATAATTATTGTGTTGTAGTCTATGTGACTCTTGAACTTGAGGGGAGTTTGTTTTATGAACGTTGCAATTCCATTGCTTGGTGCATACAAATTGATAATTGTTAGTCTTGTTGTTGGATGGTTCCTTCTAAAAGAATATAGTGTTCTTCTTTATCCCTTTGATTTACTTAGGTTTGAAGTTGATTTTATTCCATATGAGTATGGCCACTCCTTCTTGCTTCCGAGGGCCGTGTGAGTGGTATGATTTTTCCCAAACTTTTACCTTCAGCCTGTGTATGTCTTTTCCTATAATATGGGTCTCCTGAAGACAACATATTGTTGGATTTTTTTTTTCCACGTTACTAGCCCATGTCTCTTGATTGGTGAGTTTTGGCCATTAACATTTAAGGTTACAATTGAAATATGATTTGTACTTCCAGTCATGTTTATTTATTTATTATATTTTAGTTTGGCTAGTTTTTACTTTTTTGGTTATTTTCCTCCCCCTTTACTGAGATACCTCCTGCTGTTAGTTTTGGGCACTATTTTTCAATTCTTCTTCTTGTAGTATTTTGCTCAAAATGCTTTGCAGTGCTGGTTTTCTGGCTGCATATTCTTTTAGCTTTTGTTTATCATGAAAGACTTTAATTTCATTTTCAAATCTGAAGCTTAATTTTGCTGGGTACAGTGTTCTTGGTTGGAATCCATTATTTTTCAGCATTTGAAATACATTGTTCTAGGATCTTCTCTCTTTCAAAGTCTGTGATGAAAAATCAGTCGTTAACCTAATTGGTTTACCCCTGAATGTAATCTGCCTCCTTTCTCTTATAAGCGTTTAATATTGTCTCCTTGTTCTGTATGTTGGCTATCTTCATAATTATATGTCTTGGATTTGGTCTATTATGTTTTTGAATGTTTGGGGTCCTGTAGGCTTCCAGGATTTGGCAATCCAATCCATCTTTCATCTCTGGGATGTTTTCTAGAATTATTTCATTTAATATGTTGTCCATTCCTTTGGTTTGAATCTCTATGCCTTCTTCTATCCCAATGACTCTCAAGTTTTTTTTTTTTGACATCCCTTATCTCTTGAATAGATTTAAGCATCTTTTCTGTGTTGACTATATTCTTTTCAAGTTGATAAACTTTGTCTTCATTTTCTGATTTTCTGACTTCTACTTGATCTACTCTATTTGTAATATTCTTGTTTGAGTTTTTAATTTGGTTTATAGTTTCCTGCATTTCTAGAATTACTGTTTGAATTTTTTTAAGATCTCTATTTTTTGGTAAAGCTCATTTTTTGCCATTTGAATTTGTTTGTTTAATTCATTTTCAAAATATACTTTTATTCCTTAGACTTGCTGCCTCATGTCTTCTCTAATATTTCTTTCCATCTGAGTTAAGTATGCCTTGATTTCTTTCCCTATCCCTGTTTCTGGTGCTTCTAGGTCCTCCTGTAGAATTAAGTTGTCCTGCATTGTTTGTACTCCTTTTATTCCATTGTTTTTTCAGGATGTTCACGTTACTTTCCAGCTCTATTTGATTGCTGTGTTTCTGCTTTATTCTAGAGATTTGTTTTGGTGTTGTATGTCTCTGTTGTCTCTCCTTTGTGTTGGTAGACTATGCATGCTAAAGTGGATTCCGCTTGGAAGAAATTCCGAAGGCCGAGCTCCAGTGACGTCACCTCTCTGTTTTGGCAGGCCCAAGGCTCCTTGCTGAGGTGTCCGTATAGGGGGGTGGGACTGTACTGTCACTTGTTGGTTTCAGCTCCGGGTCACTGGCGGGCAGGCGGTCTCCAGCTGCCCAGTCGTGCAGTCGGTGGCCGGCGGGCAGGCGGTCTCCAGCTGCCCAGTCACTTGTGCAGCAGGTGGGCTGTCACTGCCGGGCGGGCGATCTCTAGCCACCCAGTGGTGCGGTCGGTCGCCGGCGGCAGGGCGTTCTCAAGCCGCCTAGTCACGCGGGCAGCGGGTGGACTGTCGCCTGTGGGCCTGCAGTCTCCCGCTGCCCAGTCACAAGGGCCTGGCCTCTAGTCCTCTGGTTTCTCCTGCTAGTCCTGGTTTTTCCTGCAAGACCAGATTTCCCCTGAGTGATGGCTCTCGGCAGTTCAAACTGTACTCTGGGCCTGCCGTTTGTTGGTTGTGGAGGGTGTCTATTGGGAAGCCAGACACTCTATTGTTTTGATTTTTTCCACTTGCCCCTCCCCCAGCACTGGTTAGACAGGTTTTATTTTCACAGTTGATGAGAGGGGGAGTTGAAGGTCAGTTGCCTCTTGTTTTCCCCCATCTTTATGCAGGCTCACTCTGATAATCTCTCCCCCGGAAATCCTAGGAGAGATTTTATGCGAATTCCCCGATATATGGGAGATGAGCTGAATAACACACTCCTGTTTTATTGTTGTAATCTATAGGAGAGTGGCTGAGGTTACTTCAGCTCTCCAAGATGATGGCCATTGGTTTCCTTGGAAGAGTTTCCATTGTGGGAGATAGAACTGTACCGCTTCCTTCCCTGTCTGAAATCCTGAACTCAGCTCAGGGCTCAGTGGGGGCTCTACCGGCAGGATTCCACAGAATCCTTATCAACGTTTCTCCCTGCTTATTGGACCCATCTCGGTGGTGCCGCACTGTCTTTAGCCACTGGGTGGGCCGCGCGGATCAGTCAAATGGGATCTCGGGTCGCACATTTGGCTCGTGTTTGAGACTCAATTACCGGACCATGGTGCTAGAAATCCTTCTTCTAGGTTTTGGTGCACCCCCATTTTGCTGTAATTTCCTAACAAGATAGTTTTTTTGTCACTCTAACTCGTTATTCACCTGTGCAGTGGTGCAGTACACTTGGTGTGATGCACTCTATTCGTGGCCATCTTGCAATGACGAAATATTATGATTTGTATGCACCATTTACTGAAGTCAGTTTTCAGTTTTAGAAAACAAATATGAATTTCAGGTGTATGAATATTTCGGAGAATAATCTTGTGAAAAGTTGATTATAAATCCACATACATGAATATGAATGATTTTAGGGAGTGTATAATAAGACACATATATTTTATATTTTGAAAAATCTGGAGAGTATATATATATATATACACACACAAACACACACACACACACACAGACATTAAAAAGAAGCAGTATATATGCCAATCGAAATTCATCATGAAATATATATCTTCCACATATCCAAAAATATACATTTTACTAAAAATGGATTTATGTATAATGTTGTTCAACTTGGAAGCTCACACTTAGGTTGAATTTTCTGTTCCAACAGCGTTTAGGAGGAGTGATCTCTTCTCACAATTTGTATGTGCCAAGTCACCCACCTCAGAAGAAGGTACGTGTGATACCAGGTAGGATTCTATATGTGCATATAATAATACATGAGCTGAAAAAGGCTAAAGAGAGACAGGAATTGACATATTTCTTAACTTTAAAAACACATGGTGAAATATTTCAATAAACATTGACTTATTTATAACTCCTATCCTATATAATGAAAAAGGGAAGTCCAAATATACACCATGCCTCCTCTGAACTGCTTGTATTTCTATTCTGTTTGAGTTACTATTCTCCATCATATTAGGATTAGTAGTCAGAGTCTAGTAGGGTATGGGTTAGTGTCAGAGATTCATTATTCCGAATGGAAAATAGGAAAATAAACCCAATGTGTTTTCAAATATGTGCTACACAAAAATCTTCCCACTCTCATCCAGAACAATTCCTTGATATTACCCTTGCCTGAAGTAATGCACAATTAGAGGAGAAGAGTTAGAAAATCTGGGAATACATATCTGGAACGGAATATGCTCAGGAGTTCACAACGTTGGAAGTGGTAGAGGAGTTTCCAAAAGTAAGGGACAGGGTAAACACTCCACAAACATGGAGCTCTGCAGGCCTAAAGACATCTTGAGAAACTGCCTCTGAGTTTGCGCACTTGAAATATATGTTGTTGTCAGGAGCTTTAGCTTCCTATGTAGTGAGAGCACCAAAATTGGGTCTGCATCTATGTGACCTGGAGGACATGGTATCTTATTTTTCAATGAACATGAGGCAGCAGTGCTGAATTCTCACTTTGTAGGTAAACTGTGGCAACTGCGGTCTAAGTGTCTCTCCGTGTAGACTGTGAAGCCATTTGGTCATCCTCTAGTTTTCCTGGTGTGTCTTGCTGCTTCACTGGGAGTTGGGTATTTGCTTCACGAAATACAAGGAGTTCAACTGGGACATAATGCTGGAGGGAGTTCTGTCACATGCGGTGGGTCAGGGTCTGCAGGAGAATGCACCAATCAGGCTTCTATCTCACATAGCTTGCCCCCAGGCCCATAGCAACCTGATTCTGAACATTGCCCTGACCCTCTCAATATAACAAGATGCCTTAACATATAAGGGTCTGCTAGCTGCACCATGTCAGTCACAAGCCATTTGGAAGCCAATGGCAGATCCACATGGCCCCAACACAGATGTTTTATCACACACCTGCCCACCACTGCTCTAGACCCGCTACTAAGAAGGCTCCAACTTACTGGCATCTCTGTTCTACACCATTTTTCATGAAACCCAGTCAATCAACGAATTGTCTGGTATACTCATGATCAGCAAATGGACATCAAAAGGTTCTCCAGTGACACCTGGACATGAAAATTTCAAAAATTCCATGGTATTTATCTAGCCATTGTTCGTGGATGAATTTGGAGGCACTATGATTTTCAATTTATTCAGGAACCATTAAATGTTGAGGAAGCTCATTTTAATGAAAGCACAGGAGAACACACACAGGCAAGTCTTCTCAAAGAGTGGCCAAATGGTCACATGAAGCCAGGCCCATTGAGGTCTACAATGTGAGGTCCATGTGTGTTTTGACTCTCAACTATGGCTGCCAAGTTTGTCAGAATAAAATCATGTGATATCCTTGCTGAAATTACCCGTGCCTTGTGGAAAGCCTTCCTGGGCACACATCTCAATTCCAAGGGTGACTCTCATGCATGGCCTCCTAAAATCCCAACACAACTCATGGCAATACTTCTCTGAGGTCAGTTCCAGAACTCAGTCTGTAAAAAGAATTACAGCAGAGTTCAAGCCCAGGTGGAGCCAGTCATCATTTCCAACCGTCAAACTAATAACCACAATTAAAACCAAAACACTTCCCCATGGCCCTCATCTTCTTCCATATAGACAGTCATTATAACCTCTGACTAGAGGTTTCCATGAGGGGCGCAGCCCAAGACAGTGTCCAAAATAAGCTCCCTTTCCCCTCATTTGCCTAAAGTCGGGGTGGCCTGAACACCTTCCTGTGAACCAGGAGTAATCGAGTAGGCCTTCCGTTAATACTGCTCTGTTTCTCCAATTTGAGGAATACTGACTGTGGGGTTTAGATTCTTTATGTGAATTAGAAACATGAGAAAACCCAAGCACCTATGGGCTTCCCTCTTCAGGGCTTTGAAGAACTCATTTGACCCAAAGGATCCCTATTCTCACTTGATGAAGTTCAGGAACCTTACAGAGGAAGGCGAGAGACTTCATCCACAATGACTGCTCTTTTGGCCATTTTGGGTTTGGATGAAAACATGGGATCCATCAGGTGCTGAGAATCTAACCACAGCCTCACACAGGGCCAAGAGTCTGATTCAGACACATCCATTTCCGAAGCAAATAAGCAAAGAGCCACAGGTGAATCCCATTCATTTCCATTTGAAACTGTTTTCTTCAGGCTTCACAAAGGAGTGGCCTGAGGGAAAGACCTTCCTGAAATTCAGGGCAACAAACAAGAGGTAAACAAAAGGCACAAAGCAGGGTTTCTCCACTGAGACTTTCCTGGTCACACTGATATCTGAGTTTTCTGAGATGCTCGCCATTGCCGTCAGTTATCCAGAACATGGCCATATCACAGAACTTGTAGGTGGTACATATCTTGGACACAAAACCATGAGGCTATTCTGGAGAGTGGCCAGAATTCAGGAAGAAAACAGAAACTTTGGAAGATAGCAGGTGTTACCCTTCGATAAGGCAAGCCACAGTCCGTTCATAAATTTGGCAGGATGAATGCCTGGAAGCTTTCTACTAGACAGGACACATCCATTGATGCATTCTCTTTACTAATGTCTACAATCACGGACAGAGTGGGATGCACAGATATAGAAGCACTTGACCTGTCAAACGACTTACTAGAAACAGTCAACGCCAATCCAAACAAACATCCTTTCCTACCTATTCTCAGGACATGAGACAAAACCAGAAACACACATCCACACCCACAAAGGCACCTCTTTTGCCCAAGTAGATCTGTGACTATCCGGAGTGTCCTCAGACTGATGGGCCATATTATATTCCCCCAAAATGGCCTCTCCTGTCTCAAATCTGGTCTCCTTGGCCAACTCTGTGAAGTAGTCAGGAGCCATGGGTGAGCCACTACCTGCTTTCTCAGGAAAGTCCCCTCTTCAGAGCTTTCCTGGCATTTGGCCATCCTCACATCAATAGGAACTAAGAAAGACTGACTCTGTCCTTGGTAAATTGAAACAAGTGAGACCACTGGAACTGGGACTGCGAGTGCCTCTGGGTGTGTCTCTTCCTGGATCACAAGTTCAGAGAGTTCCATCGACAAGGAGGTGAGGTGAGGTCACTTCCTTCCAAAACTGAATGAGGTCACTGCCTTGGCAACCTCTTTGTCCTAACAGTTACTTCTAAGGGTCCCATGAGATGCAGGCTGCCCCTACTTTCTGTGACACTTTCACAAGTTAGAATGGTATATCAACCATAGGCACCTGTGAACAGCTCTTCACACAGGCCTTGTTTGGTCCATCTTCTCTATATTTAGAGGTTGATTCAGACACATCCCTTCATCATGACCAGGTTGTTTGCCATAGAATTTAACTTTTGCTTTCTCATGTCCTTCATAGCTGCCCATATCTTATCCAGGGGTCATTTCTGCATGGACCTTTGATGTTCTCAGCAGGTGGAAGATCCCCTACATTCCAGTATTGTAAGACCAACTCTGTCCCTCCTGTTTTGTAAAGTTAGATTGAGGGAACAGTGTATGTTTAGGGTTAATAACATGTTTTATTTGGGTTAAGAATCTCTCTGCCGGATAAATAATGGTATTGGGAACCTGTGATATTTACAAGAATATATAGCTGAAATATAAGTATAAAATCAGAAACCTAGTTAAGATTTGAAACGAGAAGGGCATTGGGCCCTTGAGTGGGATACTTAGGTTTTAATAATTTTCTGTATATATGTCTCAGATAAATTGAAATACAATGGCTTAGGACCTTATACCTTGGACGATTGATTGTCGAATTGAACATCGAGTCAAAATGCAATAGTCAGTAGGATTAGGAAGATAGTCAGTAGGTTTAGAAATAAGAGTGAGTATAGGATTTGGACCAAAATTTCTTTAGCAATAGGGTCTAGGGTAGACAGTGAATGTATAGGTCACCAAATGTGAAGTGTCAGACACAATGATGAACTGGGGAAAATATGTAGGAAAACAGATATCAATTGAGATATTAGGAAATCAGGCAAAGTATAAAGTGAGTGATAGGATTAGACATTTTCAACAGGCTCGAACTATAATATATAATCTTAGGAAGAAACAAATATGTAGTCACCAATAGGATTTACATCTGAGAGCATTTGGCAACCTGGACATTGTTGTTTTAGTAATCCATGCCCACTTTCCATTTAGGGTTTGATACAATCATGATTGTGACCTTTGCTTTTTGTGTCCAGAATATTACTGTGATAAAAATATATATATAAATATATATATATAGATAAGGTGATATGAGTAATTCTTCCACCATTTCTGGGAGCAATATTTTGAAGAGGTATAAATTAGTATTGGGGGGACAAAGAGGTGTACACTGTGTCTTTGAATATAGAGATAATGCATTAATAGACCATACTGTGAATAAATAACATAACTGGTTCCAACATTAAATAATGCATTGAACGGAAATGTGAAAATATACAGAAAATCTTTTATTGATATACATACATTTATTCCAACCAGCTATACATCTAATGGTAATTTTAATGTTATGGTTTATCTTGAAGAGTGTGTGAGTTTAGCTTCGAAATTGATTATGGAAATCGAAAATGATGTGTTTGGAAAGAAGTCTCATGAAAAGACCAGTCAAGTAACATGGAGGAATACATGTGTTATGAAGCAGGAAGTGACTGAAAGTGAAACAAATTCCTATAAATTTGTGAACTTGTGGATGAAATATATATCTTATGATGTGCAAAAACTGAAGAAATAGTAATGTACCAGTGTTGAATTATAATGAACGTCAAAATAGAAATCATGTCCTATAGGAATCTACTTGCATTGATGTTAAACTGGGTCATTTACTCTAGAAATATTAGGATTTGTAAGCACCATTTATTGAAGTTACTTTTCAGAACTGGGAAACAAATATGTATTTCAGGTGGATGAGTATTTCTGAGAATAATCTTGTGAAAAGTTGATTATAAATCCACATACATGAACATAAATGAATTTACGGAGTTATATAAGACACATATATTTCATATTTTATAAAATGTGAAGAGTGTGAATATATATATATATATATATATATATATATATATATATATTTGTATATATATATTTATATATGTATTTATATATATATATTTATATATATTAAAAAACCACAAAAAATACATTAAAAAGTATCAATATCTATATGCCAATCGTAATTCATCATGTAATATAAATCATCCACAGATGCAAAATTATTTATTTTACTAAACATGGATTTATGTATAACATTGTTCTACTAGGAAGCTCACCCATTGTTTGAATTTTCAGTTCCAACAGCGTTTAGGAGGAGAGATCTCTTCTCACAATTTGTTTCTGCCAAGTCAGCCAACTCATAAAAATGTACGTGTGATACCAGGTAGAATTCTATATGTGCATATAAAAATACATGTGCTGAGTAGGCTACAGAGAATGGGAGACAGGAATTCACATATTTGTTAACTTTAAAAACACATGGAGGACTATTTCAATTAAAAATTGACTAGATTTATAAAACCTACCCTTTATCGTGCAAGAGGGAAGTCCTACTATACACCATGCCTTCTCTGAAATGCTTGCATATTCATTCTGCTTGGGTATTTTTCTCCATCATATTAGGATTAGTAGTCATATTATAGTAGGGTATGAGTTAGTGTCAGGGATTCAGTATTTCGAATGGAAAATAAGAAGAAGAATCCAATGTTTATCAAATATTTGCTTCACAAAAAATTTTTCTACTCTCATCCAGAACAATGCCTTGACATTACCTTCGCCCCAAGTAAGACACAATTAGAGGAGAAGAGTTAGAAAATCTTTAAATACATATCTGAAATAGAAAATGCTCAGGAGTTCACAACCTTGGAGATGATAGAACAGTTTCCAAAAATAAGGGACAGTGTAAAAACTCCACAAACATGGAGATTTGCCTGCCTAACGACGTCTGGAGAAACTGCCTTTAGGTTGGGGACTTGAAATACATGTAGTTGTCAGGAGCTTTAGGTTTCTTTCTAGTGAGACCATCAAAGATGGGTCTTCATCTCTGTGATTTGGAGGATATGGTTATAATTTCCCAATGAACATGAAGCAGCAGTGCTGAATTCTCTTTGTAGTGAGAGCATCAAAGGTGGGTCTGCATCTATGTGACCTGGAGGACATGGATTCTTATTTTACAATGAAAATGAGGCAGCAGTGCTGAATTCTCTCTTTGTATGTAATCTGTGGCCACTGGGGGCTAAGTGTCTCCCCACGTGGACTGTGAAGCCATTTCATCATCCTCCACTTTTCACAGTGTTTCTTGCTGCTGCACTCGGAGTTTGGTACTTGCTTCAGGAAATACAATGCGTTCAACTGGGACACCATGCTGGAGGAAGTTCTGTCAGATGTGGTGGGTCAGGGTCTGCAGGATAATGCACCAACAGGGCTTGTATACCACATAGGTTGCCCCCTTGACCAAAGCAACCTGATTCTGAACATTGCCCTGAAACCTCTCCATATAACAAGATGTCTTTACATATAAGGATCTGCTAGCTGCACCATGTCAGTCACAGCGATTTGGAAGCCAATAGCAGATCCACATGACCCCACAACAGATGTTTTATTACACACTTGCTCACCACTGCTCTAGTCCCACTACTAAGAAGGCACCAACTTAATGGCATCTCTGTTCTCCACAATTTTCATGAAATCCAGTCAATCAATGTACTGTCTGGTACAGTCATGATCAGCAACAGGACATCCAAAGGTTCTCCAGTGCCATCTGGTCATTGGAATTTCAAAAATTTTATGGTATTTATCTAGTCAATTTTCAAGGATGAAGTTGGAGGCACTGTGGGTATCAATTCATTCAGGAATCATTCAATGGTGAGGAAGCTGATTTCAATGAAAGTTTTGGAGAACTCTCACAGGCAAGTCCTCCCAAAGAGTGGCCAAAAGGTCACAAGAATCCAGGCCCACTGAGGTCTACAATTGAGGTCCATGTGTGTTTTGACTAGTAAATATGGCTTCAAAGTCTTTCAGAATAAAATTATGTGATATCTTGGCTGAGATTCCCAGTGCTCTGTGGAAAGCCACCCTGGGCCTAGTTCCCAGATTCCAAAGGCGAATCTCATGTGTGGCCTCCGAAAATCCCAACACAATTCATGGCAATACTTCTTTGATGTCTGATCCAGAACTCAGTCTTTCAGGGGAATGACACCAGAGTTCAAGCCCAGGTGGATCCAGTCATCTCTTCCAACTGCCACACGAATGACCACAATTTAAACCAAAATACTCCCACATGGCCCTCATCTTATTAAATATAGACACTCATCATAACCTGTGGCTGGAGGTTTCAAAGCGGGACACATCCCAAAAGAGTGTCCAAAAAAATCTCCCTTACCCCTCATTTGCCTAAAGTCAAGGTGGCATGGACACCCTTCCTGTGAACCTGGAGTGATCCAATAGACCTGCCGTTAATACTGCTCTGCTTCTTCAATTTGAGGCCTACTGATTCTCAGCGATAGATTTTTTATGTGATTTGGAGTCATAAGAAAACACAAGCATCTCTTCAGGGCTTCAAAGAACTCATTTGACCCAAATGATCCCTATTCTCACTTGATAGAGGTCAGGGACCTAACAGAGGAAGGCAAGAGACTAATCAACAATGACAGATTTTTGGCCATTTTGCTTTTCATTGCACACATGGAATCTATCTTTAGATTCATCATGTGCTGAGAATCTAAGCCACAACCTCATACAGGGCCAAGATGCTGATTCAGACACATCCCTTTCCAAAGCAATTAAGCAAAGAGCCACAGGTTATGCCCATTTATTTTCATTTGAAAACTGTTTTATTCAGGCTTCACAAAGGGGTGGCCTGAGGCAAAGACCTTCCTGAAATTCAGGGCAACAGAACCATAGGTAAGCAAATGAACCAAAGCAGGGTTTCTCCACTGAGAGTTTACTGGTCACACTGATATCTGAGTTTTCTAAGATGTTCCCATTCTCTACAGCTCTCAAGTATATGGACATGTCACATATCTTGGAGATGGTACATATCTTGGACACAAAACCATGAGCCTATACTAGAGAGTGTCCAGAATTCAGGAAGAAAACATTAACTTAGGAAGTTAGTAGGTGTTGCCCATCCATAAGGCACACCACAGTCCATTCATCAATTAGGCAGAATAAATACTGGAGAGTTTTCTACTAGACAGGACACATGCATTGATGCATTCTCTTGTCTAATGTCTACAACCACAGACACAGTGGGATACACAGACATAGAAACACTACCCCTGTCAAACGACTTATTAGAAACAGTCCACTCCAATCCAAACAAAGAGCCTTTCCTACCTATTCTCAGAAATTGAGAGAAAACCACAAACTCACACCCACACGCAAAAAGGCACCTCTTTAACACATGTAGGTCTGTGACTATCCAGAGTGTCCTCTAACTGGTGGGCCATACTATGTTCCCCTGAAATGGCCTGTCCTGTCTCAGATCTGGTCTCCTTGGGCAACTTTGTGAAGTTTTCAGGAGCCAGTGGTGAACCAATACCTGCTTTCTCAGGAAAGGTCCCTCTTCAGAGCTCTTCTGGCATTTGACAATCCTCATATCAGTAGGTACCAAGGAAGACTGACTCTGTCCTTGGTAAATCCAAACAAGTGAGACCACTGGAACTGGGACTGGGACTGGCTCTGGGTGCCTGGCTTCCTGGATCTCAAGTCCAGAGATTTCCATCACCAAAGAAGTGAGGTGAGGTCACTTCCTTCAGGAACTGAATGAAGTCACTGCCTTGGCCACCACTTTGTACTTACAGTTGCTTCCAAGGGTCCCATGAGATGGAGGCTGCTCCTACTTCCTGTGACACTTTCACAAGTTAGAATGGTATATCAAGCATAGGCACCTGGGAACAGCTTTCCACGCAGGCATGGTTTGATCAGTCTTCTCTACAATAGGAAAGGAGAGGCTGATTCAGACACATCCCTTCATACTGACCAGGTTGCTTGCCATGGAATATGACTTTTGATCTCTTAGGTCCTTCATAGCTGCCTGCAACTTCTCCAGGGTATCATTTCTGCCTGGAACTTTGATGTTCTCAGCAGGTGGAAGACCCCCTACATTACTATTGTAAGACAAACTCTGTCCCGGCTCATCTGTAAACTTAGTTTGAGGGAACAGTGTATGTTTAGGGTAATAACAGGTTCGATTTGGGTTAGGAATCATACTGAGGAACAAACAATGGTATTGGGAACTTGCGATATTTACAAGAATATATTGGTGAAATATATGTATGAACACAGAAATCTAGATAAGATTTGAATCCAAGAAGGTCATTGGGCTGTTGATTGGAATACTTAGCTTTGAATTATATTCTGCATAGATGTCTCAGATAAATCAATATACAATGGCTTAAGATCTTGTACCTTGGATGATTGATTGTAGAAGAGATCATCCAGTCAAAAAGGTATAATTGGTAGGATTAGGAAGATAGTCAGTAGATTTAGAAAAAAAGAGTGAGTATAGCATTTCGACCAAAAGTTCTTTAGCAATAGGATTTCGGATAGAGAGTGAATGTAAATGTCAGCACATGTGAAGAGTCAGTCACAATGATGAACTCGTGAAAATATGTAGGAAAGCAGATATCAATAGAGACATTAGGAAATCAGGCAAAATACAAAGTGAGTGATAGGATTAGTCATTTTCAACAGGGTTGAGGTTCAATATATAATCTTAGGAAGAAACAAATATGTAGTCACAAATAAGATTGATTTGAGAGCATTAGGCAACGTGGACATGGATGTTTTTAGTAAACCATGCTCACATTCCATTTAGGCATTGGTGAAAGGTTAATAAAATAGGTACTTGTCACTTCCTGTTTTTCTGTATGCTTAACAAAACAGTGTTGGAAACTTGAGGACTGTTTGCTAATCTTGTTTCCAGAATGTGCTGTCCCCAACTGCCAAACTGCAGAATACACACCCTCACCCGTTTGCACGCAAACCTCCCCCTTGCCCTGACCCATCAATAAACTTCCCTCCCTGCCCTCTCCAAGGAAAGTATATAAGCTCTGCTTAAGCTGTTTTCATTGCTCTCTGCTCTATTCAAGTGACCTCTGAGCCCCAGAAAGCTGGTCTCCCAATAAACCCTTTACTGTTGAATGAGACATTCTCTTGGTGGTCTCTTCCTCTGTCGCTCACCCGATCTTTACATCTGGAGGCACCAGCGAGATCCAGCAGCGGCGGACGAAAGACCCCCAAGGGGCTCCTTTCAGGGTAAGTAAGGTGACTCTTTCTGGTTTCAGGTTTCAGGTTAGGGTTTTGCAAAATCGCTATCGGTGTTGAGCATCAGCTCTCTCTGACGGTGGCTGACAGACGTGTCACAGAGCCACAGGCCACATCCCTGGGGGACGCCCCAGAGGACTCAGGAAATCAAGGAACAATAGTCTCCTCGACTCTGTGATATTTTGTTTTGGATTCGGTATTGCCAGCCCATCAGGTTTTGAGGGCTACTCAGTCCTTGTCTCAGTATTGGACGTCCATTGTCTGTCTTTATTGTCTTGTCTTGTCTGTGTAGTATGTCGTTGCTTTCACTGTTTGTGTATCTCTCATTTTGGGACAGAGCACTTCAACACTTCTCTCCCTGACCCTTGATCACTGGACCAAAGTCTGCTTAAGGGCCCAGAATCTTTCTTTTTCATTAAAACGCTGGACCTGGCAGACTCTCTGTGCCTCAGAATGACACACCTTTGGAGTTGGATGGCCCCCAGAAGGATGTTTCTACTTCCCACTAATTTGAAAAATCAGAGATATTGTCTTTCAGCTGAGGCCACATAGCCATCCAGATCAACAGCCATATATCTTAACTTGGCAGGACCTCTGCAAATCTCCTCCTCCATGGGTGAAGCCTTTCCTTGTCCCTGACTACGCTCCTACTCCTTCCACCACGATTCTATCTCTCAAACCCTCTGCTCCTCCTCCTCCACCCTCTGTTCTCCCTGAGTCTCAAGATTCTACTGGACTCTCCTCCTCCTTCTTATCCCCTGCCCTTGTCCCCAACCCCCAACAACCTCTAAGTGATTCCCCTGCTGACTCTGCTTCTCTGCCATTGGAGGAAGTTAGGCCGGCCCAGTGCCCTCCAGATGACTCCCCCGCGTCACACACAGCCCCTCCTTCCCTGGAGGAAGCTGGCCCGGCTAAAAGAACTCAAAGAACTACCTGGGGTTTTCACACTTGCCTACTTGGGATGACTGCCAACAAATCCTAGGAACTCTCTTTACGGCAGAGGAATGAGAGAAAAACCTCCTGGAAGCTAAAAAATATATTCTCGGACCAGATGTGTGACCAACACAACTTCCCAACATAATCAAAGACAGCTTCCCCTTGAATTGACCCAACTGAAACCCCAACACCTTTGAAGGTAGGGAGCATCTGTCCACTTATTGCCAGGCCCTAATAGTGGGTTTCCAATCGGCCGCTAGGGAACCACCTAATTTGGCCAAGGTAAGAGAGATAATTTAAGGGTCTGATAAATATCCCTCTATGTTTCTAGAGAGAATTATGGAGGCATATAGGAGATTTACTCCTATTGATCCTCAGGCAGAGGATCAAAAGGCATCTGTCATGATGGCCTTCATTGGGCAAGCTGCCCTGGATATTAAAAGAAAGTTACAACTCTTAGAGGGATCACAAGATATGACTTTGGGAGATTTAGTCAGAGAAGCCGAGAAAGTATACTATATGAGAGAAACAAAGAGAAAGAAAGGGAGCAAAGGGAAGATGAGAGATGCAAAAGACAGACTAAGGCATTGACTAAGGTCCTGGTCACAACAATAAATAGGCCAGAAATTAACAAACAGGAAGACAGGAACGGAAACCTGGGCGCACGCCAGAGGCCACCCCTGGCCTCAGATCATTGTGCCTACTGTAAAGAAAAAGGTCACTGGGCCAAAGAGTGCCCTAGAAAAGAGACAGCCACGACAGCCAGCCATTCTGACTCAAAAGGATGACTAAGAATGTCGGGGCTCAGATCCCTTCCCCGAGCTCAGGGTAACTTTTGAAGTGGAGAGGACCCAGGTAAACTTTGAAGTGGATACAGCAGCAGTATACTCAGCCCTTAAGGCCCCACTGGGCACACTATCAAATAAAATGTCTCTAGTTCAAAGGGCTAATGGCAGTAAATATCAGACATAGACAACTAAGAGGACCATGGACATGGGGAAAGGAAAAATCCATCACTCCTTCCTAGTAATCCCAGAATGCCTGGCCCCATTGATGGGCAGAGATCTGCTCAGTAAGCTCCAGGCCAAAACAACTTTTAATCCCGAAGGCCCCAAAATGAAATTTCTAAATCCTTCAGTAAAAACTCCTATAGTCTTGGCTTTATAAATGTCAGTAGAAGATGAACATCCACTCTTCACACCCCCCAAGACTGCTCAAACAAGCAAGCTACCCCAGAAATGGATAACAGATTACCCAGATACCTGGGCAAAAACGGCTAGGTTAGGCCTAGCCATGAAACAACCTCCAAGAACAGTGGAGTTAAAAACCTCAGCCTCCCCAATCAATGTCAAGCAATATCCTCTGAGCAGAAAAGCTAAAGATGGGATAAGGCCCCATATTCAGAAATATCTGGCCTTAGGGTCCTAAGGCCCTGTCAATCGGCCTGGAAGACTCCCCTGCTCCCAGTAAAAAAAGCCAGGAACCGGGGACTATCCCCCGTTCAAGACCTAAGAGAGATTAATAACAGAGTGCAGGACATTCACTCCACGGTAACTAATTCGTACAATCTGCTTATCACTCTGAACCCTTAGCAGAAATGGTATACTGTCCTGGACTTAAAAGATGCTATCTTTTGTTTGCCTCTGCATAAAGATAGTCAGTTGCTGTTTGCTTGCTAGTGGGTAGACCCAGAAACTGGAACGTCTGATCAAGTAACTTGGACTAGACTCCCACAGGGGTTCAAAAACTCTCCCACTCTCTTTGATGAAGCCCTCCACAGAGATCTCAACAACGTCAGAACTACACACCCCAAAGTCACCCAGCTTCAATACGTGGATGACCTGCTACTGGCAGCCAACACCAAAGAAAACTGTGAGTCTGGGACCCAAGCACTATTATATGAGCTTGCTCAACTCGGGTATAGAGCTTCTGCCAAATAGGCCCAAATTTGCCAGCAAGAAGTAATCTTCCTGGGCTATTCCCTTAGGGGCAGTAAACGATGGCTCACTGAGCCCAGAATACAAACGGTTGTGCAGATACCACCCCCATCTAGCAGCAGACAACACAGAGAGTTTCTTGGGACTACTGGGTTTTGCAGGTTATGGATTTCTGTGTTTGCGTCCTTAACTTCTTCTTTATACCCGCTGTTAAATGGAGATACCCAATTCCAATGGACCCCTGAGCACCAGAACGCTTTTGATAACATCTAACGACACTGGCACTGAATTCCTCAACTTGACAGAGCCAAGCCTGCAATTTCAGAAAGCCCTACACTACGTTAAAAATGTACATTAATTCACACACCTTGGTTCAAAGAAACTGCAGGCATTCCTGAAGGATCAAGAACAGAGTTTTCCACTAACCCACTCACAGCAAAAGGAAATAACTGAACAGGTAACAAAAGTCTGTCCGGTCTGTCAATATGTTAATGCTTATCTTTCCAAGTTTTCCGCAGGAAAGCACCTATTAGGAACCAGACCAGTACAATTCTGGGAAGTGGACTTTACTGAAATTAAGCCAGCAAGGTATGGACTTAAATATCTCCTAGTCTTTGTAGATATATTTTCAGGATGGATTGAAGCCTTCCCCACAAAAAAGGCACAATTGGTGGTCAAGAAGATCCTGAAAGATATTTTTCCAAGACACGGCCTGCCTAAGGTAATAGGGTCTGATAATGGCCCGGCGTTCATGGCCCAGGTAAGTCAGGGGTTAGCCAGGACACTGGGGATAAATTGGAAGTTACATTGTGCTTATAGACCCCATAGCTCAGGACAGGTAAAAAAAATAAATAGAACCATTAAAGAGACCTTAACGAAATTAAGCTTAGAGAGCGGCATAAAAGATTGGACTATGCTCCTGCCTTATGCACTGTTTCATGCAAGAAATACTCCCTCTATTTCTTTGTGTAACCTCACCCCCTATGAAATTCTTTATGGAGCCCCTCCTCCAGTAAGGGACCTAACCCCAACTCTAAGACCTAGTGATCCCCTCCACAACCCCTTGTTTGACAGACTTAAAGCTCTTGAAAGAACTCAGCGATACCTGTTGAAACAGCTGGCCACTGCCTACCAACCTGGTGAAGAGGGGACTCCACATCGATATCAAATAAGAGACATCCTCTACATAAGACAACATCACGTGTCATCCCTGTAACCCCGCTGGACAGGACCATACCAGGTTCTACTTATAAAACCTACAGTGGTAAATGTAGAAGGAATCAATTCCTGGATCCTAATTCTTATCTCAAGCCTGCGCCCTGTCCAGACTCTGGCTGAAAAACTGGAAAAGACTGGAAACCCTTTCAAATTGCATATTCGCCATGTGGATAAGGCTATAGACTCTCCCCTTGTCCACCAGTAGTCCTTACCCTCATCAGCCCGTTCATCAGCGATGGCTGATCACAAATCTTACTAGACAAGAAGTATGGTCTATCTCGCATACAGCCCCCTTAGGGACCTGGTGGCCATCTCTCCACCCAGAATTTGTCAGCTGGCTATACGTCTTTGATATTGGGATATCTCTGATGAAGAGGATCCAACTAAAATTCCATTAAATCCCTACTGTACCACAGATAATGGAAACAAACATTATGGATCTAGGGACACGCGAGCCAGATGCAGGTTGGCTAGCCTAGAATACTATGTTTGCCCGGCAGACTATCAAAGCCACAAACAGCCATGGCTGTGTGGGGGAAAAGCGGACTTCTTCTGAAAATAATGGGGATGTGAGCATACAGGGGCTGCCTGGTGGAACCCAAACTCCTCATCAAATTCAGTACACAGCATTGGCCATATTACCAATTAGACAACCAAAACTGATGGCCCCCAGAGGGGTCTCCAGATCCTCAAATTCTGTGTGACTTTTTCAACTTCGGCAAGTGTTCAAAAAGATCCATCAATTGGGAATTTCCTTCCAAGGAAATTCCCCTATGTTTATGCCTTTTCCCTCCTTTGCTCACATCCTGAACTATGCTTCTCCAATACATCCTCACCCCCCGCCTTCTGCTCCAGACTCCGCAGTCACTCTCACATGAGCAACCTGATTTCTCCCCTCCAATTACTAGATCTAAAACAAAAACCTCCGCTGGATCTCATACCATTGCCTCCTTGCTGAGGTAGCAGGTACTGAGGTACCCTTCCACCCACTCACTCCTCTCTTCTCCTGTCAGTGCACGCACCGGGTCCCACCAGGTCCTCTTACCAGCTAACACAAAGCTCAAACCAGCTGAGGAGTGCCCTAAGACGCCTATCCAAGATGTAATGAAAATGGCCTTTAAAGTTGCTTTGTCATCACTGAAAACAGGTTACAAAGAATTTAAAGTCCCTCAAAGGCTTTTTGGGATACTCACTCCCATCCTCCCCTCTGCTCTACCTGTTCTACTGCTCAAGTTTTATTGCCAGGAAAATCCCAAACCCCTTTCCCATTATTCTTTTATATCTCTTTTTCCTCATTCTCAGAACCACGGAGCTGCTCTCACCCCCCACCTTCCTTGTCTTTCCCTCTGTTCCAATCCCACAGAAAAATCTTAAATGGCCTTCTCCAGAAGCCTTGATCATGGCTGACTTTAGGACTTTCAGCAACAGAGGCCCTATACAAGAGTTCAGTGTAGATAAACTTCCTCTTTTTGTGTTGCTTTGTTCTACTTGGCCACTGGCTGGAAAAATCAGCACTCCTAAGCTAGACACCCCTTTACTATTTTTTCACAAAATATGTGAACAAGGCCTCTGGCGTTGAGCTGGGGCTTCCAGAGATGGCTACATTTCTAAGATAAAGAAGTTACCAACTGGGCTCCATGGTAACAGCTGGCAGGAAGAAAAAAAAAGAAAAAAGCTCTCCCCCTACCAGGTGTCCTTTAAAAGTTAACTTTCCCAGAGCAGAGGAAAAAAAACAGAAACAAAAACTGCTTTTTATGAACTTCTGCAGACTGTGAATTTCTGAGCCCCTTACGTTACATGTTGGGTACAAAATTCTGAAACTACCTAAACTTGGGGTTCAGGGGATTAAAAGATTACAACAGAAGCAATGCCCTCTAAATCTGGTTACAACCAAATAGGACTGTTTCCCTGTCTTCTGTGCTATCTTAGGTGCCTTGCCTTATCCGTCCTTACAACAGTATAATTCTATATACTTAAACATTGTTTATGTTTTCATAAAATGATCAACATATGGCTGTTGCATGAGACAGTCTCTTGTGGTCTCTTCCTCTGATTAAGTATGTAATGGTGCAGATGTTTCCCAGAGTCCTCTATCATGACGCAGGATCATTTAAAGTTCCAATAGGGGCGCATACAACCTGGTTCCACCAGGAACCCGTATCCCTCACTTTCTCCATCCTATTAGGAATAGGAGTTGCTGCAGCGGTGGGCACAGGAACCACTGCCCTAGTCCATGGGACACAACAAATGACCCAATTAGAAGTAGCAATAGACCAAAACTTAAAGATATTAAAAACCTCCATCACAGCTTTACAGGAATCTTTAACCTCTCTCTCTGAAGTTGTTTTACAGAACAGGCGAGGGTTCGACCTCCTCTTATTGAGAGAAGGGGCCTTTTTCCTGCATTGAGTGAAGAATGTTGTTATTATGCCGACCATACTGGAGTTGTAAAAGAATCTATGATTAAATTAAGAAGACGCCTTGTAGAGCATCAACAAGAGAGAGAGGCCCCAAAAGGGTGGTTTGAGTCTTGGTTCACAGAGTCCCTCTGGTTAACTACGCATTTATCAGCCCTGGCTGGTCCATTAATAAACCTCATATTATTGCTAACTGTGAGACCCTGTTTGCTCAACCGTGTAGTTTCCTTTTTCCAAGCTCAAATTGGACAAGTTAAACTTATGGTAATAAGAAAACAATATACCACACTAGCAGACATAAAATGTGACACCCCCAATGATCACTTTAATGATTAAAAGTAACCAAAAGAAGAAGTGGGGAATGAAAGGTTAATAAAATAGGTACTTGTCACTTCCAATTTTTTGGTATGCTTAACAAAACATTGTGGATATCTTGAGAACTGTTTGCTAATCTTGTTCCCTGAATGTGCTGTACCAACTGCAAAACTGCAGAATGTACTCCCTCACCTGTTTGCATGCAAACTGCCCACTCGCCCTGAGCCATCAATAATCTTCCCTCCCTGCCCTCTCCAAGGAAAGTATATAAGCTCTGCTTAAGCTGTTCTCAGGGCTCTCTGCTCTATTCAAGGGAGCTCTGAGCCCCAGCATGCTGGACCCCCATAAACCCTTGGCTGTTGCATGAGACAGTCTCTTGTGGTCTCTTCCTCTGACACTCGCCTGACCATTACATTGGTAAAATAATAAGTGTGACCTTTGCTTTTCGTGTCCAGAATATTACTGTGATAAAATGTACATGTAGATAAGGTGACTTGAGTATATCTTCCACCATTTTTGGGAGCAATATTTTGAAGATGTACAAATTAGTATTGGGTGTACAAATAGGTGTACCCTGTGACTATGAATATAGAGATAATGCAAGAATAGACCATACTGTGAATAAATAATATAATGGGTTCCAAAGTTAAATAATGCATTCAATTTATATCTGAAAATATAAAGGAAATCTTATATTGATACACATACATTCATTCCAACCACTGATACATCTAAAGGTAATATTAGGTTTATGGTTTATCATGAAGAGTCTGTGAGTTTTGCTTCAAAACTGATTATGGAAATTTAAAATAATGTGTTTGGAAAGAAGTCTCATGAAAAGACCATTCAAGAAACACGGAGGAATCCATGTGCTCTGAAGCAGGAAGTGATTGAAAGTGAAACAAATGCCTATAAGTTTGCTAACTGGTGGATGAAATATATATCCTATGATGTGCATAAATTGAAGAAATAGTAATGAACCAGTGTTGAATAAAAATGAACATTAAAATACACAACATGTCCCATAGGAATCTACTTGCATTGAGGTTAAACTGGGTCAGTTACTGTATAAATATTAGTATTTGTATGCAACATTAACTGAAGTTAGTTTTCAGTACTGGAAACAAATATGTATTTCAGAAGGATGAATATTTCTGAGAATAATCTTGTGAAAAGTTCATTATAAATCCATATACATGAATATGAATGAATTTACGGAGTGGGTATAAGACACATATATTTCATATTTTGAAAAATCTGGAGAATATATATATATATATATATATATATATATATATATATATATATATATATGTATATATATACTTCTTGTGTGTGTGTGTGTGTGTGTGTGTGTATATACATATATATATATATATACACACACACACACAAACACACACACAGAGATATTAAAAAGAGCAATATATATGCCAATCGAAATTCACCACGAAATATATATTATCCACAGATCCAAAAATATTCTTTTTACTGATGATGGATTTACGTATAGTGTTATTCAACTAGGAAGCTAACCCATAGGTTGAATTTTCAGTTCCAACACTGTTTAGGAGCAGTGATCTCTTCTCACAATTTGTATCTGCCAAGTCAGCCACCTCACAAGTATGCATGTTTCATACCAGGAAGGATTCTATATGTGCATATAAATATACATGTGCTGAATAAGCTACAGAGAAACGGAGACAAGAATTCACATATTTCTTAACTTAAAAAAACATAGAGACCTATTCCAACAAAAAATTGACTAGATATATAACTCCTACCCTATGAAATGCAAAAGGAAAGTCCAAATATACACCATGCCTCCTCTGATCTGCTTGTATTCCTATTCTGTTTGGGTTATTTTTCTCCCTCATATTAGGATTAGTAGTCAGAGTCTAGTAGGGTATGTGTTAGTGTCAGGGTTTCAGTATTTCGAATGGAAAATTAGATAAGGAATCCAATGTGTATGCAATATGTGCTACACAAAATTATTCCCACTCTCATCCAGAACAATGACTTGACATTACCTGTGTGGGTAAACACTCCACAAACATGGAGCTCTGTTGGCCTATAGACTTTTTGAGAAACTGCCTCCAAGATTGGGCACTTGAAATATATGCTATTCTCAGGAGCATTAGCTTCCTTTCTAGTTAGACCATCAAAGCTGGGTCTGCATCTATGTGACCTGGAGGACATGGTTTCTTATTTTACATTGAACTTGAGGCAGCATTGCTGAATTCTCTCTTTGTAGGTAAACTGGTGCCACTGGAGGCTAAGTTTCTTCCCATGTGGACTGTGATGCTATTTGGAATTCCTCCACTTTTCGTGGTTTTTATTGGTGCTGCACTGGGACTTTGGTATTCGCTTCATGAAATACAACAAGTTCAACTTGGAGACAGTGCTGGAGGGAGTTCTGTCATGTGTTGTGGGTCAAGATCTGCAGGAGAAAGCACCAACCAGGCTTCTATCCAACATAGCTTGCCCCCTTGTCCATAGCAACCTGATTCTGAAAATTGCCCTGAAATCTCTCCAAATAACAAGATGCCTTTACATATAAGGGTCTGCTGGCTGCACCATGTCAGTCCCAAGCCATTTAAAAGCCAATAGCACATTCACATGGCCCCACCACAAATGCTTTATCACACACTTGCACACCACTGCAATAGGCCCACTACTCAGCAGGCTCCAACTTACTGGCATCTCTGTTCTACACCATTTAAATGAAACACAGTCAATCAACGCTTTTGCTGGAACACTCAAGATCAGCAGCAGGACATCCAAAGGTTCTCAAGTGCCACCTGGTCATGGGAATTTAAAACATTTCATGGTATATATCTTCCCCGTTTTTCAAGGATGAAGTTGGAGGCACTGTGGGTTCAAATCATTCAGGGACCATTAAGTGTTGAGGAAGCTAATTTCAATGAAAGCTCTGGAGGACTCTCACAGGCAAGGCTTCCCAAAGAGTGGCCAAAGGTCACATGAAGCCAGGTACATTGAGTTCTACAATGTAAGGTCCATGTGTGTTTTGACTTTCAACTATGGCTGCCAATTATTTCAGAATAAATCATGTGATATCCTGGATGAGATACCCAGTGCTCTGTGGAAAGCCACCCTGGGCCTAGATCTCAGTTTCCAAGGGTGACTCTCATGCGTGGCCTGTTAAAATCCCAACAAAATTCATGACAATACTTCTCTGAGTTCAGTACCAGAACTCATTTTCTAAGGGGAATCACTCCAGAGTTCAAGCCCAGATGGACACAGACATCTCATTCAACTGCCACGCAAATGACCACAATTAAAACCAAAACACTCCTTCATCGCCCTCATATTCTTCCACATAGACACTCATCATTACCTATGGCTGGAGTTTTTCATGAGGGGTGGAGCCCAAGACAGTGTCCAAAATAAGGTCCCTTTCCCCTCATTTGGCTAAAGTCATGGTGGGCTGGACACCCTTTCTGTGAACCAGGAGTGGTCAAATAGGTTTGCCTTTAATACTGCTCTGCTTCTCCAATTTGAGGCCTAATGACTGTCAGGTATAGATTCTTAATGTGATATGGAGTCATGAGAAAACCCAAGCACCTATGGGCTAGCCTCTGCAGGGCTTTGAAGAGCTCATTTGAAAGAAAGGATCCCTATTCTCACTTGATGGAGATCAGTAACCTAACAGAGGAAGGCAAGAGACTTCATCCACAATGACTGAACTTTTTGCTATTTTGGTTTTGGATGTACAAATGGGATCATTCTTTGGATCCATCAGGTGCTGAGAATCTAATCCACGGCCTAACACAGGGCCAAGAACCTGATTTAGACAAGTCCCTTTCCAAAGCAATTAAGCAAAGAGCCACAGGTGATGCCTATTCAATTCCATTTAAAAACTGTTTTCTTCACGCTTCACAAAGTGGTGGCTTGAGGCAAAAACCTTCCTGAGATTCAGGGCAACAGAACAATAGGTAAGCAAAAGGCCCAAAGCAGTGTTTCTCCACTGATATTTTCCTGGTCACACTGATATCTGAGATTTCTGAGATGCTCCCCATTCCCTTCAGCTATCCAGTGCACGGCCATGTCCCAGAGCTTGGAGGTGGTACATATCTTGCACACAAAACCATGAGCCTATTTTGGAGAGTGGCCAGAATTCCTGATGAAAACAGGGACTTAGGAAGGAAGTAGGTGTTGCCCATCCCTAAGGCAAGTGACAGTCCATTCATAAATAGGGTAGGATGAATGCTGGGAAGCTTTCTACTAGACAGGACACATCCGTGATGCATTCTCTTTTCTAATGTCTACAACGAAGGACACAGTGGGATACACAGATATAGAAACACTCACCTTGTCATAAGTCATACTAGAATTTGTCCACTCCAAACCAAACAAACCGCCTTTCTTACCTATTCTCAGAACATGAGACAAAACCACAAACTCACACCCACACCCACAAAGGCACCACCTTCCCCCTAGTATGTCTGTGACTATCCAGAGTGTCCTATGACTGGTGGGCCCTACTATGTTTTCCTGAAATGGCCTGTCCTGTCTCGGGTCTGGTCTCCTTGGCCAACACTGTGAAGTTGTCTGGAGCCAGCGGTTAGCCACTACCTGCTTTCTCAGTAAAGGCCCCTCTTCAGAGCTCTTCTGGCTTTTTCCATCCTCACATCAGCAGGTACCAAGAAAGACTGACTCTTTCCTTGGTAAATCCAAACAAGTGAGTCCACTGGGACTAGTACTGCAACTGGCTCTGAGTGCCTGGCTTCCTGGATCCCAAGTTCAGAGAGTTCCATCACCAAGGAAGAGATGTAGGTCACTTCCTTTAGGAACTGAATGAGCTAACTGCCTTGGCAACCACTTGGTCCTAAGAGTTGCTTTCAAGTGTCCCATGAGATGGAGGCTGCCCCTACTTACTGTGACACTTTCACAAGTTAGAATGGTATATCAACCATAGGCACCAGGGAACAGCTCTCCAAACAGGCCTGGTTTGGTCCATCTTCTCTATATTAAGAACAGAGAGACTGATACAGACAAAACCCTTCATCCTGACAAGGTTGTTTGCCATTGAAGATGACTTTTGCTCTCTCAGGTCCTTCATAGCTGCCTACAACTTCTCCAGAGTTCATTTCTACATGGATCTTTGAGTTTCTCAGCATGTGGAAGATCTCCTACATTCCTGTATTGAAAGACCAACTCTGGGCCTGCTCTTCTGTAAAGTTAGATTGAGGGAACAGTGTATGGTTAGGGTTAATAACAGGTTCGATTTGGGTTAGGAATCATTCTGCGTGATGACTAATAGTATTGGGAATCTGCAATATTTACAAGAATATATAGGTGAAATATAAGTATGAAAATATAAATCTAGGTAAGATTTGAAGCCTAGAAGTGCATTGGGCCCATGATTGGTATACTTAGCTTTGAATTACATTCTGCACAGATGTCTCAGATAAATCGATATAAAATGGGATAGGACCTTCTACCTTGGATGATTGAATGTCGAAGAGAACATCCAGTCAAAAAGGCATAGTCGGTAGGATTAGGAAGATAGCCTGTAGGTTTAGAAAAAAGAGTGATTATGGCATTTGGACAAAATTCTTTAGCAATAGATTTTTGGGTAGTGAGTGAATGTCAGTGTCAGCACACGCGAAGGGTCAGTCACAATGATGAACTGGGGAAAATAAGTAGGAAAGCAGATATCAATAGAGACATTAGGAAATCAGGCAAAATATAATGTAAGAGGGTTAGACATTTTCAACATGGTTGATGTTGAATATATAATCTTAGGAAGAAAGACATATGTTGCCTCCAATATGATTAACATTTGAGAGCATTAGGCAACCTGGACATGGTTGTTTTTAGTAATCCATGCTCACTTTCCATTTTGCTTAGGTGAAAGGTTAATTAAATAGGCACTTGTCACTTCCTGTTTTTCTGTATGCTTAACAAACCACTGTTAAAATCTTGAGAACTGTTTGCTATTTTGTTCCCAGAATGTGCTGTCCCCAACTTCCAAACTGCAGAATATACTCCCTCACCCGGGTGCACGCAAACCGCACACTCGCCCTGACCAATCAATAAATTTCCCTTTCTGCCCTCTCCAAGAAAAGTATGTAAGCTCTGTTAAAGCTGTTCTCAGGGCTCTCTGCTCTATTTAAGTGAGCTCTGAGCCCCAGCATGCTGGACCCCCAATAACCTCTTTGCTGTGGCCGAGTGAAAATTGTATACTGTTCTGTACTTAAAAGATGCTTTCTTTTGCTTGCCTCTGCATAAAGATAGTCAGTTGGTGTTTGCTTTCGAGTAGGTAGACCCAGAAACCGGAACGTCTTTTCAACTAACTTGGACTAGACTTCCACAGGGGTTCAAAAACTCCCCCACTCTCTTTGATGAAGCCCTTCACAGACATCTCTACAACTTCAGAACTACACACCCCGAAGTCATTCTGCTTCAATATGTGGATGTCCAGCTACTGGCAGCCAACACCAAAGAAAACTGTGAGTCTGAGACCCAAGTACTATTATCTGAGCTTGCTCAACTCGGGTAGAGAGCTTCGGACAAAAAGGCCCAAATTTGCCAGCAAGAAGTAATCTTCCTGGGGTATTCCCTTAGGCACGGTAAATGATGGCTCACTGAGCCCAGGAAACAAACCGTTGTGCAGATACCACCCACATTTAACAGGAGACAACATAGAGAGTTTCTTGGGACTGCTGGCTTTAGCAGGTTATGTACCTGGGTTTGTGTTCTTAGCTGCTCCTTTATACCCGCTGTTAAATGAGAATGCCCAATTCCAATGGACCCTTGAGCACCAGCAAGCTTTTGATAACATCTAAGAACACTGACAATGAACTCCTCAACTTCAGTGAGCCCAGCCTGCAATTTCAGAAAGCCCTACACTACGTTAAAAATGTACATCAACTCAATCAACTTGGTTCAAAAAAACTGCAGGCATTACTGTAGGATCAAGAACAGAGTTTTAGACAAACTCACTCACAGTGAAAGGAAATAATTGAATGGGTAACAAAAGCCTGTCAGTTCTGTCAATTGGTTAATGCTTACACTTCCAAGCTTCCTACAGGAAAGCACCTATGAGGAATTAGACCAGGACAATTCTGGGAAGTGAACGTTACTGAAATTAAGCCAGCAAGGTATGGGCTTAAATATCTCCTAGTCTTTGTAGATACATTTTCAGGATGGATTGAAGCCATTCCCACCAAAAATAAATAAAAGAAAACCGGCACAAATTGTGGTCAAGAAGATCCTGAAAGATATTTATCAAAGACACGGCCTGCCTAATGTAACATGGTCTGATAATTGAAGACCCTTCATGGGCCAGGTAAATCAGGGGATAGCCAGGACCCTGGGGATTAATTGGAAGTTACATTGTGTTTATAGACCCCAGAGATCAGGACACGTAAAAAAAATAAATAAAACCATTAAAGAGACCTTAACGAAATTAAGCTTAGAGACCGGCATAAAAGATTAGACTATGCTCCTGCCTTATGAACTGTTTCATGCAAGAAATACTCCCTTTGTTTCTTTGTGTAACCTCACCCCCTATGAAATTCTCTATGGGGCCCCTCCTCCACTAAGAGACCTAACCCCGACTCGAAGACCTAAGGATCCCTTCCACACACCCTTGCTTGACAGACTTAAATCTCTTGTAAGAACTCAGATATACCTGTGGAAACAGCTGGCTACTGCCTTCCAACCTGGGGACGAGGGGAATCCACATTGATATCAAGAAAGAGACTTCCTCTACATAAGATGACATCAGGTGTCATCCCTGGAACCCCGCTGGAAAGGACCATTCCAGGTGCTACTTATAGCACCTAAAGCAGTAAAAGTAGAGGGAATCACTTCCTCCATCCATGCGTCTCATCTCAAGCCTGTGCCATGTCCAGACTCTGGCTGGAAACTGGAAAAGACTGGAAACCCTTTCAAATTGCATATTCGCCACGTGGGTAAGGCTATAGACTCTCTCCTTGGCCACCCGTAGTCCTAACGCTCATCAGCCCCTACTGCAGCGATGGCTGATCACAAATCCTACTAGATAAGAAGTGTGGTCTCTCTTGCATACAGCCCACTTAGGGACCTGGAGGCCATCTCTCCACCCAGACATTTGCCAGCTGGCTATAGGTCTTTTCTATTAGAATATCCCTGATGAAGAGGATCCCATTAAAATTCCATTAAATCCTTTCCGTACCATAGATAATGGAAACAAACATTATGGTTGTAGGGACAGGCAAGCCAGATGCAGGTTGGCTAGCCTATATTAGTATGTTTGCCCGGCAGACTATCAAAGCCACAAACCGCCACGGCTGTGTGGGGGAAAAGCTGACTTCTTCTGTAAGTCATTTGGATTTGAGCATACAGGGGCTGCCTGGTGGAACCCAAAATCCTCATCAAATTCAGTACACAGCATTGGCCATATTACCACTTAGACAACCCAAACTCATGGCCCCCAGAGGAGTCTCTAGATCCTCAAATTCTGTGTGACCTTTTTAACTTCTGCAAGTGCTCAAAAGGGTGAAAGGAAATTCCCCTATGTGAAGGCCTTTTTCCTCTTTCGCTCACATCCTGAACTATGCTTCTCCAATAGTTCCTCAAACTCAGCCTTCTGCTCCATACTCTCTGCTGTCAGTCCCACCTCAGCAAACCTGATTTCTCTTCTCCAATTACTAGATCAAAAACCGAAACCTCCGCCGGTTCTCAGAGCATTGCCCCCTTGCTGAGGTAGCAGGTACTGAGGTACCCATCCACCCACTCACTTCTCTCTTTTCCTGTCAGTGCCCACAACGGGTCCCACCAGGTCCTCTTACCACCTAACCCAAAGCTCAAACCAGCTTAAGAGAGCCCTCAGACCCCTATCGAAGATGTAATGAAAATGGCCTTTAAAGTTGCTTTGTCATCACTGAAAACAGGTTACTAAATTTTAAAGTCCCTCACAGGCTTTTTGGGATACTCACTCCCGTCTTCCTTTCTGCTCTACCGTTTCTACTGCTCAATTTATGTGGCTAGGAAAATCCCAAAATCCTTTCCCATTATTCTTTTACATCTCTCCTTCCTTATTCTGAGATCCACGGAGCTGCTCTCACCTCCCGCCTTCCCCATCTTCCCCCTCTGTACCAGGCCCTCAGAAAAATCTTCACTGAACTTCTCCAGAAGTCTTCACCATGGCTGACTTTAGGACTTTCAGCAAAAGAGTCTCTATAAATGAGTTCAGTGTAGATTAACTTCCTCTTATTCTGTTGCCCTGTTCTACTTGCCTACTGGCTGGAAAAATCATCACTCCTAAGCTAGACACCCCCTTAATAGTTTTTCACAGAATATGTGAACAAGGCCTCTGGCCTTGAGCTGGGGCTTCACAGAGATGGCTACATTTCTAAGATAAAAAGTTACAAACTGGGCTCCATGGTAACAGTTGGCAGGGGGATAAAAGAATAGGAAAAAAAAAGCTCTCTGCCTCCCAGGTGTCCTTGAAAAGTTAACTTGCCCACAATAATGGAAAAAACAGGGAAAAAAAGCTTCGTTTTGTGAATTTCTGCAGACTGTGAACTTCTGAGTCCCTTCTCTTTCATGTTGGGTACAAAATTCTAAAACTACCTAAAATTGGGGTTCAGGGAGTTAATTGATTACAACAGAAGCAATGCCCTCTGAATCCGGTTGCAACCAAATAGGACTGTTTCCCTGTCTTTGGTGCTATCTTAGGTGCCGTGCCTTGTCCGTCCCTACAACAGTATAATTCTATATACTTAAACATTGTTTATGTTTTCATGAAATGGTCAACAGATGTGATTAATTGTGTAATGGTGAAGATGTGTCCCAGATTGCTCTATAATGACCCAGGTTCATTTGAAGTTCAAACAGAGGGGCATACAACCCGGTTCCACTGGGAACATATATCCCTCACTTTAGCCATCATATTAGGAATTGGAGTTGTGGCAGGGGTAGTCACAGGAACCACTGCCCTGCTCCATGGTACACAACAAATGACCCAAATAGAAGCAGCAAGAGACCAAAACTTAAAGATAATAGAAACCTCCATCACAGCTTTGCAGGAATCTTTAACATCTCTCTCTGAAGTTGTTTTACACTCAAGTTGAGGGTTGGACCTCCCCTCCATGAGAGAAGGGGGCCTTTGTGCTGCATTGATGTAATAATGTTGTTTTGATGCCGACCATACTGAGGTTGTAAAATAAAAGGATGCCTTGAAAAGCGTCAACGAGAGAGAGAGGCCCAAAAAGGATGGTTTGAGTCTTGGTTCACACAGTCCCCCTGGTTATCTACGCTTTTATCAACCCTGGCCTGTCCAATAATAATCCTCATATTATTTTTAACTATAAAACCCTGTTTGCTCAACCATGTAATTTCTTTACTCCAAGCTCAAATTGGACAAGTTAAACTTATGGTAATACCCCACTAGCAGACATAGAATGTGACACGCCCCAATAATCACTTTTATGATTAAAAGTAGCAAGAAGAAGAAGTGCGGAATGAAAGGTTAATAAAAAAGGTACTTGTAACTTCCTGTTTTTCTGTATGCTTAACAAAACACTGTTGAAATCTTGAGAACTGTTTGTAATCTTGTTCCCAGATTGTGCTGTCCCCAACTGCCAAATTGCAGAATGTATTCCCTCACCCAGATTCACACTAACCGCCCACACGCTCTGACCCATCAATAAATTTCTGTCCCTGCCCTCTCCAAAGAAAGTATATAAGCTCTGCTTAAGCTGTTCTCAGGGCTCTCTGCTCTATTCCTGTGAGTATATTCAGAAGGAGTATAAAGTGAGTGACAGGATTAGACATTTTCAACAGGCTTGAGGTTGAATACATAATCTTAGGAAGAAACAAATATGTAGTCACCAATAGGATTTATATTTGAGAGCATTAGACAAAGGTGAAATGGATGTTTTAGGAATCCATGCTCACTTTCCACTTAGGATATGGTACAATCATAAGTGTGAACTTTGCATTTGTGTCCAGAATATTACTGTGACAAAATGTATGTGTAGATCTGGTGCATGAGTATTTCTTCCACCATTTCTGGGAGCAATATTTGAAGACTATAAATTATTATTGGGGGTGCAAATAGATGTACCCTGTGTTTATGAAAATAGAGATAATGCATGAATAGACCATACTGTGAATAAGTAATGTAACTGGTTCCAACTTTAAATAATGGATTGAATTCACATCTGAAATTATACAGGGAATCTTATATTGATATACAATCATTCATTCCAACCAGTAATACATCTAATGGTAATATTAGGGTTATGGTTTATCATGATGTGTGTGAGTTTTGCTTCAAAAGTGATTATGGAAATTGAAAAAAATGTGTTTGGAAAGAAGTCTCATGAAAAGACCAGTCAAGAAACCTGGAGGAATGCATGTGTTCTGAAGCAGGAAGTGATTGAATGTGAAACAAATGCATATAAATTTGTGAACTTGTGGATGAAATATATATATTATGAAGTGCAAAAACTGAAGAAATATTAATGTACCAGTGTTGAATGAAATTGAACGTCAAAAGACTCATCATGTCCCATAGGAATTCACTTGCATTGATGTTAAACTGGGTCAGTTACTGTAGAAATATTGATATTTGTAACCACCATTCGCTGTAGTGAGTTTTCTGTTATAGAAAACAAATATGTATTTCAAGTGGATGAATATTTCTGAGATAAATCTTTTGAGAAGTTGATTATTAATCCACATACATGAAAAAGAATGAATTTTGAGAGTGTATATAAGACACATGTAATTCATATTTTGAAATATTTTTAGAGTGTATATATATATATATATATATATATATATATATATATATATATATAAACACACACACACACACACATACATCACATACATACACACAAAATACACACAGACATTAAATAGTAGCAATATATATGAAAAACGTAATTCATCATAAAATATATACCAACCACAGATGGAAAAATAATATTTATTTTACTGAAAATGGATTTATGTATAATGTTCTACTAGGAAGCTCACCCATAGGTTGAATTTTTAGGTCCAACAGCGTTTACGAGAAGTGATCTCTTCTCACAATTTGTATCTGCCAAGTCAGGCACCTCACACAAATGTACGTGTGATACCAGGTAGGATTCTATATGTGCATATAAAAATACACGTGCGGAATAGGCTAGAGAGAAAGGGAGTCAGGAATTGACATATTTGTTCATTTTTAAAACACATGGAGAAATATTTTAATAAAAAATTCACTAGATTTATAACACCTACCCTTTATCTTGCAAAAGGCAATTCTAGTATACACCATGCCTCCTCTGAAATGCTTGTATTTCAATTCTATTTGGATTATTTTTCTCCATCATATTAGTATTAGTAGTTAGAATCTAGTAAGCTATGGGTTAGTGTCAGGGATTCAGTATTTCGAATGGAAAATTGGAAAATGAATCCAATGTATATGCAAATATGTGCTGCACAATAATCTTCCCACTCTCATCCAGAATAATGTCTTGACATTACCTTGGCCTCAAGTAAGACACAATTAGAGGAGAAGAGTTAGAAAATCTGTGAATACATATCTGGATTGGAAAATGCTCAGTAGTTCACAACCTTCGAGGTTGTAGAGGAGTTTCCAAAAGTAAGGGACACGGTTGATAAACCCAACCTAAGCTTTTATTAAAATTAGGAGCCATCTTTCCACAAAACCATGAAAAGATAATTTTGGCTTTAGTATAAATTACTGCAAATTCTGAACCTGCTTGAAATGCCTCCCCATGCCTTGAACTCCCCCATGCCTAGCTCTCTGACCAGATCGCAGCCCTCTCTGAAACTTCAGTGACACCTCATAAATAATGGCCTTCCCTGACCATACAACGACCCTCTCTGAGGCTCTAATGGTCCTCATAATTTCTGATTCTAGGGCCAGCAAAAAAAAAATGTAAACAAAAATTAGTGTGATGCTTATCAAAATTCTGTTTTCTGTAACGCCCCTTTTGTGTAACTTTCTGGGCTATAAAGCTGGGCTGTAGGAGAGGTGGGTTTGCTGTCTTGTTTCCACTATTTTGAGAGGAAGATGCAGCCCGGCCACTGAAAATAATAAGCTTGTCTTAATTTGACTTTAATTGGAGTCAGTGGTCTTTTCTTGAATCGTGGTCTAACATTTTGTAGTTCCGCAGCGAGATGAACCTGCCCCAACAGATCACAAGACCAGACTGCTGGAAATTCTGAAGCTGGCCTTCCCTCCAGGGCTCCGTCCTGGAGAGGCAAGTTCCAAGGCCTTGGAGTGAGCTTTTGTTCCGGGGAGAACTGCAGTGAACCACTGCACTAAAACAATTAGCAAGCTCATGGTGGAGGAGGCCTCCATTGGTAAGTAGCACCTATATAACATTTGATATCCGGTAAAGGGAGATCTCTTCTGATGACAGAGAGGTGGCCTGGGGAGGCACACATATACTCCTGTCTGGGACAGTAACGAGAATCATTCTGTCCTCTGTTCTATTCTGTAGTGAATTCCTCTGAAAGGGTAGAGAGGTGCCAACAGACACACAGAAGTTCCTATCCCGGAGCATTAGCAAGATGTTCCATTGCTCCTCTGTTTTTCTGTTTCTGTGCCGAGTTTCTGTTTTTTTTGTGTTTTTTTTTTCTGTGTTTTGTGTTTTTTTTCTGTGTTTTTTGTTTGTTTGTTTTTGTGTGTTTTGTTGTGTGATTTCTGTGGAAAAAACTTAAGGATATTTGACATGAAAATGGGTAATAAAGCATCTAAGGCTGACATCCCTTTGAACTGTGTTTTAAAGAACTGTGATGAACTTTACCCCCCTTTGTTAAGCAGGATAAGAGAAGCCACTAGCTGGCTGCCTGGAGCACACACACTGCACAGGGCAATGCCTGCTGGGGACGTAAGAACTGAGTATCTCCCAGGTTAACAATTGAAACTCCTTTAAAACCCCTTGTCCCTTCAGACAAAGAGAGTTACAACCATTGGGCAGAGACCCCTGTGTTTTTCCTTTGTTAGCAAAGCAGTAAAACTCCCTTTTTCTTTTTCTCAAACCCTGTCCTCATTATTAAATTGGCATGAATTGACTTCAAATTCAGGAAGTGAACTTTAAGTTACAAATTTTGGTACCCCCCACCGCCCCGGAAATTTTTGAGAGCTGACTACTGAAATGTTAGGAGATGGAGCGTGCTTGGGGTGGAACGAAACCAGAAGAGCTAATCCTGTAAGTATAAGGAGGGACTGAGCGACTCCCAGCAGCTGCCAAAGCCCTGTTTTTTCAGAGAATTACCTCCTTCCTTCCCTGCACTGTAAGGATTATGCCACCTCTGTTTTTTTAAAAAAGAGAAAAAGAAAAAGGGTACACTAAATGCAGTAAAGTAACCATGGAGACCCTTGATATTACATTTCAGGTTGTCCCTCTGTGAAAACATCTGGTTCCCTTGTGGGGACATCTATGGTTCCACTGGTGTAGTTGATTTTTCTCTTATCTGCTCTGTTTTAAAGGCTTCTGTCTGTCAGCCATATTCTGGAGCTCCTTTCTGTCTGTCTTGTGTCTTTTTTTCTGGCCCTTTAAGACATGTGCAATGATATGTTGATATTATAAATTGTTTCTTGGGAATGATCTTAGCTGAATGTGTGTCTAAATGATGATGTTTTATTGTAACAATCTGGTATCTGAATGGGTTTTTAAAGCATTGCACAATCCTGCAGTTAAAAGTCGGGTTTAGGTAATTGTTTAGTTTATGATTTCAGATAATTCATGTCAGAGAACTTAAATAGTTAGGATGGAAAACTAAACAACAAAACTTCCAAGTTGGCAAGTAACTTCCCAATCATTCAGGCTATTTTTCACCAATTTTGAACTGGGTAGCCTGGGAAAATGTCACTGTGTGTAGCAGTGCATTAAATTGGACAAGGATAGTAAATCATAGTATGGTATCTGTTGACAAAAAAAAGATGTAAAGATATAAAATTTTGTGAATTGTATCTTAAACTTGTATGATAATTTTCAACATCCAAACCTGAATATTATGGTTGAAATGCCTTAGGCCTGAGGTGTCTGCTCAGATTAGCAGCTTTTCCCTGTTCCTTCTGGACCTCAGCCAGGACTTATGTTGAAATGCAAATGAAAGAAGCCTGCTAACTTAGTAGGAGACTGATCTGAGGCCTAAGAGAAAAAAAAAGTTAAATTGTATGGTATTTACTAATTAATTACCAGTCATTTTTTCTAGAACTCTTATTTTTTTCCTTAGATTCTTTAGTTTTTTGAGCTCATGATTTTGATCCTACAGACCTAGGTTAATGTTTTTCTGATCAGTTCTATCTTTGACCAACTGTGGAGTTTTTGAAACATTGCAATGGATATTTCACCTGTGAAAAGCTACAAGACCTTTACTATTATTATGTGTACACCCTGTTGTTATGTGTTGTATATCTATATATACATATGTCCGTATATCATATATATGATACACAAATTAACATATATAAAGTGCACTCATAAAAACAACGCTCATAAAAACAAATTTTACAAAGTGGATCTAAAGATCTTTAATTCACGTGATTTAAATTGTTGAATTTAAATTGGATAAACAGATAAAAATAAATGTCTTTAAAACTCAGCTTACAAGTTTTTCTAGGTGTTCAAAAATCTAATAAAATATTAATGTCTACAAAAATTCTAATATGACTTGGTTCTAGGACTTTTCCTTCAACAAAAAAAATGGTTTACAATCTTCAATACATTTGTCTAATATTTTGATAAATAAGTAAAGTAAATTTGATATGGGATTACTCATTCATGAGTACTTTTGTTACATATCTGATTGATTTACTAAGGTCTGTAGAAGTGTGTAATAAAGTCTGTATAAGATTGTAAAAATCAGTCGTGTGTTAAAGAGACAAAAATTTCTGAAAACATAAGTTTACCCATAACATTGTGTTTTATTAAGTTTTATTTTTTCTAGAGCAAGCAACCATAAAAATTAAACAACTGATTAAATAAGAACTGTTATTTTAGAGCCCTGTACTGCCATTTCTTTAAAAGCTAAACTTGCTTAATGTAGAAACATCAATGTAATTGTGATGCTATTAATGTGCTCCTATCTTTCAGGTATACAAGTCTGTAAGGTAGAAACTTTAAAAGAGCATTATACCAAGCTGGTGTTCTGAAGTTGTATAGTAAAAAAAATATATTGGGCATTCATTTACCAGTTTTCAATAAGATATGTAAAGTTTTATGTTACTTTTTACATTGGGGAACAATTTAAATGTATTTTTATGTTAATGAGAGCCTTATCTATGCAAAGGTTAAAAACTTTCAGTGTTTATTAAATTCATGTTTTAAATGTGATATCCTATGGTGTTAGCTAATGTTCATGTGACCTCAAACAATTTATATAAAATTTGTAAAATGATATTTAAAAAAACAAAGTTCATCTTTAGAACTAAAACACTTAATATTTATAAAGAGCCCTGCCTTACCTGAGATAAGGCTCTGTGTCCCATATTACTACATGTGAGAATGACTACGAAAGCTGTAGGTAAGATTATGTTTCATTTAAAGTTATGTTCAAAAGTTGTTTTGTTTTCTGTTAAGATTACTAGGATCTCAAACAGTGGATATAATGTATAACTCAGCTAAAAAATTCAGGGGAGCTATTACACGAACTAAGTATTTTTACACTTGTTAAAAAATTTTATTTTGTAATTTCCTTATAAGTGATCTAAAGATTCCCTGTTAGTGTTTTACAGAAGTGTTGCTTTAAGAACACAGCATGGGTTAATTTAAGAAAATAAGTCATCACCTACAAGACACCTACAATACAGATCCCAATTAATAAAAAGATAAATAATTATAAACTTATAGACATTAAACCCCAGTACTCTTAATATAAGGCTGTTAAAATTTATTTGCTGGATAATTAAGATTAGGATTTAAAATTAAATTTACATGAAAAGAGCCAAGAAAACCAATATTTGGCTCTTGCCCTCTGAGTCAGTCTGAATCCATTGAACAGGGGACTTCTCTAAAAGCTTTCCAACTCTGGGCCTCATAACCTCCCAATCAGGGAGATTAATGAGACCACTGGAAAACAGAAAGCCAATCAGTGCATTTTCTATGAAGAAGAGAGTCATCAGAGAAGGGAGACATCTTTGATGCTTCCGAGGGAAGCCCCATGGTCAAGCAAGACCTGGACCCACCTAGCGCAAATGGCACCAGCAGAACTGAGAAGCTGCTCTCAAGTTTCCCCAGGAATGACTTTCATAAAACTCAGCTAATGTTAACAATAGATAGAAACAAAAGTCAGTTTGACAGCTTCATCTTAAACACTTAGCAAAGAGAGTTAAAACCAAAATACAGCCATTCCTGACATTTTAAATAATAATAATAATAATAATAATAATAATAATAATATTTTAAGGTATTCACTTTATGTTATCCTCCCAAAATAAGTAAGACTGGAGGCCACAAAGAAGGATTCTCAGTCAGCAATGCCTGATAACTATAAAAAGTGACTATCAAGAGGAGTGCCGGAGGCACAAATTTTAAGTTTAAGGCCTACAGATATTCCTAACCTACACAGGTAGGCTTGGTGTTTGCTAGTATGATTATCCAGCCCTGAGTAACAGAATTAAAGGTTTCTCTATTACACACAGAGGTCATACTAGTAAAAGAATTTTGCAAGATCAGATGACATTAAATTATTAAACTGTATCTTATGGGGAGGGACAAATGTAACACTAAATGTTAAATATTAAGTTGACATTCTGATAACTGGGGATATTAAAGCCTGCTGAGGGAACTTCTATACAGTGACATGTTCCAGCTGCTGCAACATTTTTTCAGTACTCATGGTTTTTGTTTCTCACATAGAAGAACCCATCCCCAGATGACTTTACAACCTGTTCTTCCCCAACCAGACTTCAAACCGAACTGATTTCTAAAAGGCAACCCATGTCCCTCAACTGACTTCTAAAAGACAAGTCATGTCCCATATGCTGTGCCCACTCACGTCACCCTCTCTCAGCTCTGAAGACGCCAAAATGAGTGACGCCTCTCGTCTAACAACTATGGAGCCAAAAATAAATAGACTATCAATATAAGTAATTAATTATGTCAGGTAAAATCAGGAATCCAGTTTTGGGTGAGTTCTAAAAATTTGGAGACTGTTACCTGAGGAATTAAAATTCCCTCAGTGCTCTTTTCCTACCCTATCAAAGATTTGGAAGGGGCACATCAGAAAGGGGGAATGATAGACCCAACATGATCATTTATTAAAATTGGGAGCCATCTTGCCACAAAACCATGAAAAGATAATTTTGGCTTTACTATACATTACTGCAAATTCTGAATCTGCTTTGAATGCCTGCCCATGCCTTGAACTCACCCATGCCTGGCTCTCTGACCAGATAGCAGCCCTCTCTGAAACTTTAGTGACACCTCATAAATATTGGCCTTCCCTGGCCAGACAACGACAGTCGTTGAGGCTCTAATGGTCCTGATAAATTCTGATGAGGGGCCAGCAAAAAACAAAAAATGTAAACTAGCATTAATGTGATGCTTCTCCGAGTTCTCTTATCTGTAACCCGCCTTTGTGTAACTTTCTGGGCTATAAAGGTGGGCTGTAGGAAAGGTGGGGTTGCTGTCTAGTTTCCACCATTTTTAGAGGGAGAGGAAGCCAGTGGAAATAATAAGCTTGGTTTAATTTGATTTTAATTGGAGTCAGTGGTCTTTTGTCATGTCCTGGTCTAACAGGTAAACACTCCACAAATATGGAGCTCTGCCGGCCTAAAACTTCTTGAGAAACTGCCCCTGACCTTGGGCACTTGAAATATATGTTGTTGTCAGGAGCTTTAGCTTCCTTTGTAGTGAGACCATCAAAGCTGGGTCTGCATATATGTGACCTGGAAGATATAGTTTCTTATTTTCAAATGAACATGAGGCAGCAGTGCTGAATTCTCTCTTTGTTGGAAAACTGTGGCCACTGAAGGCTAAGTGCCTCCCCGTGTGGACTGTGAAGCCATTTGCTCATCTTCCACTTTTCATGGTGTTTCTTGCTGTTGCACTGGGAGTTTGGTATTTGCTTCACAAAATACAAGGAGATCAACAGGGACTCAGTGCTGGAGGAATTTCTCATACGTGTGGTGGGTCAGGGTCTGCAGGAGAATACACCAACCAGGCTTCTATCCCACATAGCTTGCCCCCTTAACCATTGCAACCTGATTGTGAACATTGCCCTGAAACCTCTCCATATAACAAGATGCCTTTATATGAAGAGGTCAAACGTATAAGGGATTACGCGCTGCACCATTTCAGCCACAAGCCATTTGGAAGTCATTAGCAGATCCACATGGCCCCACCAGAGATGTGTTATCACACACCTGTGCACCACAGCTCTGTGTCACTATTCAGCAGTCTCCATCTGAGTTTGCCTAGATCTCAGTTTCCAAGGGCGACTCTCATGAGTGACCTCCTAAAATCCCAACACAATTCATGGCAATTCTTCTCTGAGGTCAGTTCCAGAACTCAGTTTCTAAGGGGAATCACACCAGAGTTCCAGTCATGGTGGCCACAGTCATGTCTTCCAACCGCCACAAAAATGACCACAATTAAAACCAAAACACTCCCACATGGCCCTCATCTTCTTCCATATAGACACTCATCAAATTCTCTGGCTGGAGGTTTTCATAAGGGGCGCAGTCCAAGACAGTGTCCAAAATATGCTCCCTTGCCCCTATTTTCCCTAATTCAGTGTGGCCTGAACACCCTTCCTGTGAACCACGAGTGATCAAATATGCCTGCCCTTATTACGGCTTCACTTCTCCAATTTGAGGCCTAATGACTGCCAGTTATAGATTCTTTATGTGAATTGGAGTCATGAAAAAAACCCAAGCATCTATGGTCTAGCCTCTGCAGGCATTTGAAGAACTCATTTTTCCCAAAGGATCCCTATTTTCACTTGATGGATGTCAGAAATATTACAGAAGATGGCGAGAATCTTCATACACAATGACTGCTATTTTGACCATTTTGGTTTTGTAGCACACAGGGAATCTTTCTTTAGATCCATCAGGTGCTGAGAATCTAAGCCACAGCCTCACACAGGACCAAGAGGCTGATTAAGAAACATCCCTTTCCAAAGCAATTAATCAAAGAGCCACAGGTGATGCCAATTCATTTCCATTTGAAAACTGTTTTGTTCAGGCTTCACAAAGGGGTGGCCTGAGGCAAAGACCTTCCTGAAATTCAGGGCAATGGAACAATAGGTAAGCAAATGGCCCAAAGCAAGGATTCTCCACTGAGACTTTACTGGTCACATTCATATCTGAGTTTTCTGAGATCCTCCAATTCCCTTCAGTTATCATGTACATGGCCATGTCACAGAGCTTGGAGGTGATACATATCTTGGACACAAAACCATGAGCCTAGTCTCGAGAGTGGCCAGAATTCTGGAAGAAAACAGCAAGGTAGTAAGATAGTAGGCATTGCCCATCCATAAGGCGAGTCAAAGTCCATTCACAAATTGGTCAGAATGAATGCTGGGAAGCTTTCTACTAGACAGGACACATCCATTGATGCATTCTCTTTTCTAATGTCTACAACCACGGACAAAGTGGAATACACAGACATAGAAACACTCGCCTTATCAAACAACTTACTAGAAAAAGTCCACTCCAAACCAAACAAACCGCCTTTTCTACCTATTCTCAGAACATGAGAAAAAACCACAAACTCACACCCACACGCAAAAAGGCACCTCCTTCCCCCAAGTAGGTCTGTGACTATCTGGAGTGTCCTCTGACTGGTGGGTCATACTATGTTCCCCTGAAATGGACTATCCATTCTCAGATCTGGTCTCCTCGGCCAACTGTGTGAGGTTGTCAGGAGCCTGTGGTGAGACACTACCTGCTTTCTCAAGAATGACCCTGGCATTTGGCCATCCTCACATCAGTAGGTACCAAGGAAGAGTGACTCTGTCCTTAGTAACACAAAACAAGTGAGCCCACTGGGACTGGGACTGGGATTGGCTCTGGGTACCTGGCTTCCTGGATCCCAAGTTTAGAGAGTTCCATTACCAAGGAAGTGAGGTAGGTCACTTCCTTTAGGAACGGAATGAGGTCACTGCCTTGCCAAACACTTTGTTCTAACAGTTGCTTCCAAGTGTTCCATGAGCTGGAGGCTGCCCCTACTTCCTGTGACACTTTCACAAGTTAGAATGATATATCATTCATAGGCACCAAAGAACAGCTCTGCACAAAGGCCTGGTTTGGTCCATCTTCTCTACATTAAGTAGAGAGAGGCTGATTCATACACTTCCCTTCATCCTGACCAGGTTTTTTGCCATGGAAGATGACTTTTGCTCTCTCTCGTCCATCATAGCTGCCTACATCTTCTTCAGTGATCCTTTCTGCATGGACCTCTGAGGTTCTCAGCAGGTGGAAGATCCCCTACATTTCTGTATTTTAAGATCAGCTCTGTCCCTGCTCTTCTCTAAAGTTAGATTGAGGGAACACTGTGTAGTTAGGGTTAATATCAGGTTTGATTTGGGTTAGGAATCATTCTGTGGGATGAATAATGGTACTGGGAATCTGTGATATTTATAAGAATATAGACGTATGATTCAAGTATGAAAAACAGAAATCTAGGTAAGATTTGAAGCCCAGAAGAGAATTGGGCCCTTGATTGGGATACTTAGCATTGAAATACTTTCTGCACAGATGTCTCAGATAAATCGATATACAATGGCATAGGACGTTGTACCTTGGATGATTGAATGTCAAAGAGAACCTCCAGTCAAAAAGGGATAGTTGTTAGGATTAGGAAGATAGTCGGAAGGTTTAGAAAGAAGAGTGAGTATAGGATTTGGACCAAAGTTCTTTATCAATAGAGTTTCAGTTAGAGAGTGAATGTTAATGTCATTCCATGTGAAGAGTCAGTCACAATGATGAACTGGGGAAAATATGTAGGAAAGCAGATATCAATAGAGACATTATGAAATCAGGCAAAGTATTAAGTGAGTCATAGGATTAGGCATTTTCAACAGGGTTGAGGTTGAATATATAATCTTAGGAAGAAACAAATATGTAGTCACGAAGAGAATTGACATTTGTGAGCATTAGGCAACCTGGACAAGAATGTTTTTAGTAATCCATGCTCACTTTACATTTAGGCTTTGGTGAAATTACATAAAATAGGTAGTTGTCACTTTCTGTTTTTCTGTATGCTTAACAAAACACTGTTGAAATCTTGAAAACTTTTTGCTAATCTTGTTTCCAGAATGTCCTGTCCCGAACTGCCAAACTGTAGAATGTATTCCCTCTCCCGTTTACACGCAAACCGCCCACTCGCCCTGACCCATCCATAAACTTCCCTCCCTGCCCTCTCCAAGGAAAGTATATAAGCTCTGCTTAAGCTGTTCTCAGGGCTCTCTGCTCTATTCAAGTGAGCTCTGAGTCCCAGAATTCTGGACCCTTGGCTGTTGCATGAGACAGTCTCTTGGTGGTGTCTTCCTCCAACGCTCGCCCGAACTTTACATCTGAGGGCCGCAGGGAGATCCAGCAGTGGTGGATGAAAGACAGACAATGGGCTCCTCTCAGGGTGAGTAAGGTGCCTCTTTCTGGTTTCAGGTTTCAGGTTAGGGATGGGCATAATGGCTATCGGTGATGAGCATGAGCTCTCTCTGAGGGTGGCTGACAGACGTGTCACAGAGCCACAGGTCATGTCTCTGGGGGACGCCCTGGAGGTCTCGGGAAATCGAGTAACAATAGTCTCCTCGACTCAGTGATATTTTGTTTTGGATTCGGTATTCCCCGCTCATCAGGTTTTGCCGGCTACTCTGTCCTGGTCTCAGTACTGGACGTCCATTGCCTGTCTTTATTGTCTTGTCTTGTCTGTGTCGTGTGTCATTGGTTTCACTGTTTGTGTATCTTTCATATGGGACAGAGCACTTCAACGCCTCTGTCCCTGACCCTTGATCAGTGGACCAAAGTCTGCTTAAGGGCTCAGAATCTTTCTTTTTCAGTAAAACGCCGGACCTGGTAGACACTCTGTGCCTCAGAATGACCCACCTTCGGAGTCGGATGGCCCCCAGAAGGATGTTTCTACTTCTCACTAATTTAAAAACTCAGAGATATTGTCTTTCAGCCAGGGCCACTTAGCCATCCAGATCAACAGCAATATATCTTAACTTAGCAGGACCTCTGCAAATCTCCTTCTCCATGGGTGAAACCTTTCCTTGAACCTGCCCCCACTCCTACTGCTTCCCCCACGATTGTATCTCTCAAACCCTCTGCTCCTCCTCCTCCACCCTCTGTTCTCCCTGAGTCTCAAGACTCTACTGGACTCTCCTCCCCCTCCTTATGCCCTGTCCTCGTCCCCCAACCCCCAACTCCCTCTAAGTGATTCCCCTGCTGGTGACTCAGACTCTCCACCATTGGAGGAATCTAGGCCAGCCCAGCTCTCTCCAGATGACTACCCCGTGGCACACACAGCCCCTCCTTCCCTGGAGGAAGCTGGCCCTGCCAATAGAACTCAAAGAACTTGCCGGCAGTGAGTAAATTTTGAAGTGGACACAGGGGCAGTATACTCAGCCCTTAAGACACCATTGGGCCATCTATCAAATAAAATGACTCTAGTTCAAGGGCCTAATGGCAGTAAATATGGGGCTTAGACATCTAAGAGGACCATGGTCCTGGGGAAAGGAAAAATCCATCACTCCTTTCTAGTAATCCCAGAATGCCCCCCCCCATTGATGGGCAGAGATCTGCTCAACAAGCTCCAGGCCAGAATAACTTTTATCCCTGAAGGCCCGCAAGTGAAATTTCTAAAACCTTCAGTAGAAACTCCTATAGCCACGGCTTTAACTATGTCAGTAGAAGATGAACATCAACTCGTCACCCCCCCCAAGACTGATCAAACAGGCAAGCTACCCCAGAAATGGATAACAGATTTTGCAGATGCCTAGGAAAAAACTGCTGAGTTAGGCCTAGCCATGAAACAACCTCCAATAACAGTGGGGTTAATAACTACAGCCCACCCAATCAATGTCAAAAAATATCCTCTGAGCAAGAAAGCTAAAGATGGGATAAGGCCCTGTATTCAGAAATATCTGGCCTTAGGGGTCCTAAGGCCCAGTCATTCAAACTGGAACACACCCCTGGTACCAGTAAAAAATCCAGGAACTTGGGGTCTATCGCTTCGTTCAAGACCTAAGAGAGATCAACAACAGAGTGCAGAACATTCACCCCACGGTACCTTATCTGTACAATCTGCCTAGCACTCTGAACCCTGAGCGGAATTGCTATACTGTTCTGTACTTTAAAAAAATGCTTTCTTTTGCTTGCGTCTGCATAAAGATAGTCATTTGCTATTTGCTTTCGAGTGGGTAGACCCAGAAACCAGAACGTCTGGTCAACTAACTTGGACTAGATTCCCACAGGGGTTCAAAATTTCCCCCACTCTCTTTGATGAAGCCCTCCCCAGAGATCTCAACAACTTCAGAACTACGCACCCTGAAGACACCCTGCTTCAATATGTGGATGACCTGCTACTGGCAGCCAACACCAAGGAAAACTGTGAGTCTGGGACCCAAGCACTATTTTCCGAGCTTGCTCAACTCGGGTATAGTGCTTCTGCCAAATAGGCCCAAATTTGCCAGAAAGAAGTAATCTTCCTGGGATATTCCCTTAGGGGCAGTAAACGATGGCTCACTGAGCCCAGAAAAGAAACCATTGAGCATATACCACCCCCATCTAATAGCAGACAATTCAGAGAGTTTCTTGGGACTGCTGGCTTTTGCAGGTTATGGATACTCGGGTTTGCGTCCTTAGCTGCTCCTTTATACCCGCTGTTCAAAGGAGATGCCCAATTCTAATGGACCCCTGAGCACCAGCAAGCTTTTGACAACATCTAATGACACTGAAACTGAAATCCTCAACTTCACTGAGCCCAGCCTGCATTTTCAGAAAGCCCTATGGTACGTTAAAAATGTACATCAACTCACTCACATTGGTTCAAAGAAACTTCAGGCATTCCTGAAGAATAAAGAACAGAGTTTTCCACTAACCAACTCAGAGCGAAAGGAAATAACTGAACAAGTAACAAAAGCCTGTCAGGCCTGTCAATTGGTTAATGCTTACCCTTCCAAGTTTCTTGCAGTTAACCACCTACAAAGATCCAGACCAGGACAATTCTTGGAAGTGGACTTTACTGAAATTAAGCCAGCATGGTATGGACTTAAATATCTCCAAGTTTTTGTAGGTACATTTTCAGGATGGATTGAAGCCTTCCCACAAAAAAAAAAGGCACAAATTGTGGTCAAGAAGATCCTGAAAGATAATTTTCCAAGATACGGACTGCCTAAGGTAATAGGGTCTGAAAATGGATTGGCGTTCATGGCCTTGTAAGTCAGGGGTTAGCCAGGACCCTGGGGATTAATTGGAAGTTACAATGTGCTTATAGACCCCAGAGCTCAGGACAGGTAAAATAAATAAATAGAAGCATTAAAGAGACCTTAACAAAATTAAGCTTAGATATCAGCATAAAAACTTGGACTATGCTCCTGCCTTATGCACTGTTTCATGCAAGAAATACTCATACTCCCTCTGTTTCTTTGTGTAATCTCACGCGCTATGAAATTCTCTATGGTCCCTCCTCCAGTAAGGGACATAACCCCAACTCTAAGACCTAATGATCCCTTCCGCACCTCCTGAGTTGACAGAGTTAAAGTTCTTGAAAGAAGACAGTGATATCTGTGGAAACAGCTGGCCACTACCTACCAACCTGGGGACGAGGGGACTCCATATCAATATCAAGTAAGAGACTTCATCTACATAAGACGACATCAGGTGTCATCCCTGGAACCCCGCTGGAAAGGACCATACCAGGTGCTACTTATAACACCTACAGTGGTAAAGGTAGAGGGAATCACTTCCGGGATCCATGCCTCTCATCTCAAGCCTGCGCCCTGTCCAGACTCTGGCTTGAAAATAGAAATGACTGGTAATCCTTTCAAATTGTGTATTCGCCATGTGCATAAGGCTATAGACTCTCCCCTTGGCCAATAGTAGTCCTAAACCTCATCAGCCTGTTCAGCAGCGATGGCTGATCACAAATCATACTGTACTAGAAGTATGCTCTATCTTGCATACAGCCCCCTTAGGGACCTGGTGGCCATCTCTCTACCCAGACATTTGTCAGCTGGCTATAGGTCTTTCCTATTGGGATATCTCTGATGAAGGGGATCCCACTAAAATTCCATTAAATCTTTTCCGTGCCATACGTAATGGAAACAAACATTATGGATGTAGGGACACGTGAGCCAGATACAGGTTGGCTAGCCCAGATTACTATGTTTGCTCAGCGGACTATCAAACCCACAAACAGCCAGGGCTGTGTGGGGGAAAAGCCGACTTCTTCTGTAAGTCATGGGATGTAAGCATACAGGGGCTGCCTGGTGGAACCCAAACTCCTCATCAAATTCAGTACTCAGCATTGGGCATATTACCAATTAGACAACCAAAACCGATGGCCCCCAGAGGGGTCTCTAGATGCTCAAATTCTGCATGACCTTTTTGACTTCGGCAAGTGCTCAAATGGTGGAAGGAAATTCCCCTATGTGGAGGCCTTTTCCCTCCTTCACTCACATCCTGAACTATGCTTCTCTAATAGATCCTCACCCTCTGCTTTCTGCTCCAGACTCTCTGCTGTCACTCCCACATAAGCAACCTGATTTCTCCCCTCCAATTACTAGATCAAAAACCGAAGCCTCTGCCGGCTCTTAGACCATTGCCCCCTTGCTGAGGTAACAAGTACTAAGGTACCCATCCACCCACTCCCTCCTCTCTTCTCCTGTCAGTGCCCTCACCAGGTCCCACCAAGTCCTCTTACCAACTAAACCAAAGCTCAAAAAGCTAAGGAGAGCCCTCAGCACCCTATCCAAGATGTAATGAAAATGGCCTTTAAAGTTTTTTTTTTGTCATCAGTGAAAACAGGTTACTAAAAATTTCACATCGCTCACAGGCTTTTTGGGATACTCACTCCTGTCTTCTCCTCTGCTCTACGTGTTCTACTGCTCAACATTTTGTTGCCTGGAAAATCCCAAACCCCTTTCCCATTATTCTTTTACATCTCTCCTTTCTCATTCTCAGACTATTCTCTTAAACCTCTCTCTCTGAATTTGTTTTACAGAACAGGCGAGGGTTGGACCTCCTCTTCATGAGAGAAGAGGGCCTTTGTGCTGAATTGAGGGAAGAATGTTGTTTTTATGCCGACCATACTGGAGTTGTACAAAAATTTATGAGTAAGTTAAAAAGATGCCTTGAAGAGCATCAACAAAGGAGAGGGGCACATAAAGGTTGGTTTGTGTCTTTGTTCACATAGTCCCCCTGGTTACCTACGCTTTTATCAACCCTGGCCAGTCCATTAACAATCCTCATATTAATGCTAATTGTAGGAACCTGTTTGCTCAACCGTGTAGTTTCTTTTCTACAAGCTCAAATTGGATAAGTTAAACTTATGGTAATCAGACAACAATATACCTCACTAGGAGACATAAAATCAGAGACCCCCCAATGATCACTTTTACGATTAAAAGTAACCAGAATGAGAAGTGGGGAATGAAAGGTTAATAAAATAGGTACTTGTAATACCTGTTTTTCTGTATGCTTAACAAAACACTGTTGAAATCTTGAGAACTGTTTGCTAATCTTGTTCCCAGAATGTGCTGTCCCCAACTGCCAAACTGCAGAATGTACTCCCTCTCCCATTGGCACGCAAACCACTCACTCGACCTGACCAATCAATAAATTTCCCTCCCTGCCCTCACCAAGTAAAGTACATAAGCTCTGCTTAAGATGTTCTCAGGGCTCTCTTCTCTATTCAAGTGAGCTCTGAGCCCCAGCATGCTGGACCCCCCAAAAGCCCTTTGCTGTTTCATGAGACAGTCTCTTCCTGGTTTCTTCCTCCAATGCTCGGCCGACCTTTACATTGGTACAATCATAAGTGTGAACTTTCCTTTGTGTGTCCAGAATATTACTGTAATAAAATGTATATGTAGATCAGGTGACAGGAGTATTTCTTCCACCATTTCTGGGAGCAATATAATGAAGATGTATGAATTAGTATTGGGGATAGAAATAGGTGAACCATGTGTCTATGAATATAGAGATAATGCATGAATAGACAATACTGTGAATAAATAATATAACTGGTTCCAACTTTAAATAATGGATTGAATTGATATCTGAAAATATACAGAAAATCTTATATTGATATAATACATTTAATCCTACCCGTTATATATCTAATTGTAATATTAGGGTTATGGATTCTCATGAAGAGTGTGTGAGTATTGCTTCAAAAGTGATTATGGAAATTGAAAATAATGTGTTTGGAAAGAAGTCTCATGAAAAGACCAGTCAAGAAACCCGGAAGTGTACATGTGTTCTGAAGCAGGAAGTGATTGAAAGTGAAACAAATGCCTAAATATTTGCTAACTTGTAGATAAAATATATATCCTATGATGTGCATTAATTGAAGAAATAGTAATGTACCAGTGTTGACAAAAATTAACGTTAAATACACATCATGTCCCATAGGAATCTACTTGAATTGATGTTAAACTGGGTCAGTTACTGTAGAAATATTAGGATTTGTATGCACCATTAACTCAAGTTAGTTTTCAGTACTAGGAAAGAAATATGTATTTCAGGTGGATGAATATCTCTGAGAATAATCTTGTGAAAAGTTGATTATAAATCCACATATATGAATATTAATTAATTTAGGGAGTGTATAATAAGACTCATACATTTCATATTTTGAAAAATCTGGAGAGTGTGTGTGTATACACACACACACACACACACACACTGAGACATTAAAAATAGCAATATATATATATCAATCGAAATTCACCATGAAATATATATCATCCACAGATCCAAAAATATTCATTTTATTGAAGATAGATTTATGCATAATGTTGTTGAACTAGCAAGTTTACCCATACATTGAATTTTCAGTTCCAACAGCATTTAGGAGGAGTGATCTCTTCTCACAATTTGTATCTGCCACGTCAGCCACCTCACAAAAATATACGTGTGATACCAGGTAGTATTCTATATGTGTATATAAAAATGCATGTGCTGAATAGGCTACGGAGAGAGGGAGACAGGAATTCACATATTTGTTAACATTAAAAACACATGGAGAACTATTTCAACAGAAAATTGACTATATTTATAACACCTACCCTTTTTTATGCAAAAGGCAAGTCCAACTCTACACCATGCCTCCACTGAACTGCTTGCATTTCTATTCTGTTTGGGTTATTTTACTGCATCATATTAGGATTAGTAGTCAGAGTCTAGTTTGTTATGGGTTACTGTCTGGGATTCAATATTTCAAATGGAAAATACGATAATGAATCCAATGTGTATGCAAATATGTGCTACACAAAAATCATCCCACTCTCATCCAGAACAAAGCTTTGACATTCCCTTCGTCTGAAGTAAGTCACAGTTAGAACAGTGGTGTTAGAAAATCTGTGAATACATATCTGGAATGGAAAATTCTCGGGAGTTCACAACCTTGGAGGTGGTAGAGGAGTTTCCAAAAGTAAGGGACATGGTAAACACTCCTCAAACATGGAGGTCTGCTAGCCTAAAGACATCTTGAGAAACTTCCTCTGAGGTTGGGCACTTGAAATATATGTTATTTTCAGGAGCTTTAGCTTTCTTTGTAGTGGGACCATCAAAGCTGGGTCTACATCTATGTGACCTGAAGGATATGGTTTCTTATTTTCCAGTAAACTTGAGGCAGCAGTTCTGAATTCACTCTTTGTAGGTAAACAGTGGCCACATGGGTCTAAGTGTCACTCCTTGGGGACTGTGGAACCATTTGGTCATCCTCCACTTTTCGTGGTGTTTTTTGCTGCTGCACTGGGAGTTTGGTATTTCCTTCACAAAATACAAGAAGTTCAACAGGGGCACAGTGCTAGACGAAGTTCTGTCACTTGCGGTGGGTCAGGGTCTGCAGGAGAATGCACCAACCAGGCTTCTTTCCCACATAGCTTGCCAACTTGTGCATAGAAACTTGATTCTTAACATTGCCCTGAAACCTCTCCATATAAAAACATGCTTTTACATATACGGGTCTCCTGCCTGCACCATGTCAGTCACAAGCAATTTGGAAGCCAATGGCAGATCTACATGGCCACAACACAAATGTATTATCACACAACTGCACACCACTTTCTAGGCCCACTACTCTGCAGGCTCTAACTTAATGGCATCTCTGTTCTACACCATTTTCATGAAACCCAGTCAATCAAGGAATTGTCTGGTACACTCTTGATCAGCAACAGGACATGCAAAGGTTCTCCAGTGTCACCTGGTCATGGGAATTTCAAAAATTTCATTTTATTTATCTAGCCATTTTTCAAGGATGAAGTTGGAGGCACTGTGGGTTTCAATTCATTCAGGAACCATTAAATGGTGAGGAAGCTCATTTCAATGAAAGCTCTGGAGAATGATAACAGGCAAGGTTTCCCAAAGAGTGTCCAAAAGGTCACATGAAGCCAGCGCTGTTGAGGTCTACAATGTGAGGTCCATGTGTGTTTTGACTCTCAACTATGGTTGCCAAGTTTTTCAGAATAAAATCATGTGATATTCCGGCTGAGATTTCCAGTGCTCTCTGGAAAGCCACCTGGGCCTAGATCTCAGGTTCCAAGGGTGACTCTCATGCATGGCCTCCTTAAATGCCAACACAATTCATGGCAATACTTCTCTGAGGTTAGTTCCAGAACTCAGTCTCTAAGGGAAATCACACCAGAGTTCAAGAGCAGGTGGACCCAGTCATCTCTTCCAACTGCCACACAAATGACCACAATTTAAACCAAAACACTCCCACATGACCCTCATCTTTATCCATATAGACATTCATCATAACCTCTGGCTGTATGTTTCCATGAGGGGTGCAGCACAAGACAGTGTCCAAAATAGACTTCCTTGCCCCTCATTTGCCTAAAGTCTGGGTGGCCTGGAAACACTTCCTGTGAAACAGGAGTGATCAAATAGGCCTACCCTAAATACTGCTGTGCTTCTCCAATTTGAGGCCTACTCACTGTCATGTATTGATTATGTATGTGATTTGGAGTCATGAGACAACACAAGCAACTATGGGCTAGACTCTGCAGGGATTTGAAGAGCTCATTTGACCCAAAGGATCCCTATTCTCACTTGATGGAGGTCAGGAACCTTACAGAGGAAGGCGAGAGACTTCATCCACAATTACTGCACTTTTTGCCATTTTGGTTATGGATGCAAACATGGGATCTTTCTTTAGATCCATCAGGTGCTGAGAATCTAAGCCAAAGCCTCACACAGGGCCAAGTGGCTGATTCAGACACATCCCTTTCCTAAGCAATTAAGCAAAGAGCCACAGGTGATGTCCATTCATTTCCATTTGAAAACTGTTTTGTTCAGGCTTCACAAAGGTGTGGCCAGAGGCAAAGGCCTTCCTGACATTAAGGGCAACAGAAGAATAGGTAAGCAGTAGGCCCAAATCAGGGTTTCCCCACTGAGACTTTCCTGGTCACATTGATATCTGGGTTTTCTGAGATGCTCCAATTCCCTTCAGCTATCCAGTACATGGCTATGTCACAGAGATTGGAGGTGGTAAATAATTTGGACACAAAACCATGATCCTATTCTGGAGAGTGGCAAAATTCAGGAAGAAAAGAGAAACTTAGGAAGATAGTAGGCATTGCCCATCCATAAGGCAAGCTGAATTCCTTTCATAAATTGGGTAGGATGAATTCTGGGAAGATTTCTACTACACAGGACACATTCATTGATGCATTCTCTTTTCTAATATCTACAACCAAGGTCACAGAGAGATGGACAGACATAGAAACACTCGGCTCCTCAAAGGACTTACCAGACACAGTCAACTCCAAACCAAACAAACCACCTTTCCTACCTATTCTCAGAACATGAGACAAAATCACAAACTCACACCCACACCCACAAAGGCACCTCGTTTTCACAAATAGGTCTGTGACCATCAGGAGTGTCCAATGACTCGTGGGCCCTACTATGTTTTCCCGAAATGGCTTGTCCTGTCTCAGATCTGGTCTCCTTGGCCAACTCTGAGGAGTTGTGAGGAGCAAGTGATGAACAACTACATGCTTTCTGAAAAAGTACACTCTTCAGAGCGCTGCTGGCATTTGGCAATCCTCACATAAATAGGTACCAAGGAAGACTGACACTGTCCTTGGTTATTTCAAAAAACTGAGCCCACTGGAACTGGGACTGGGACTCGCTCTGGGTGCCTGGATTCCTGGATCCCAAGTTCAGATAGTTCCATCACCAAGAAAGTGAGGTAGGTCACTTCATTCAGGAACAGACTGAGGTCACTACCTTGGCGACCACTTTGTCCTAACAGTTCCATTCAACGGTCCCAATAGATGGAGGCTACCCCTACTTCCTGTGACACTTTCACAAGTTAGGATGGTATATCAACCATAGGCACCCAGGAACATCTCTCCACACAGGCCTGGTTTGGTCCATCTTCTCTACATTAAGAAGAGAAAGGCTGATTCAGACACAAACCTTCATCCTGACCAGGATGTTTGCCATGGAAGATGACTTGTGCTCTCTCAGGTTCTTCATGGCTGCCTACAACTTCTCCAGGGATTATTTCTGCATGGACCTTTGAGGTTCTCAGCAGGTGGAAGATCCCCTACATTCCTCTTTTGTAAGACCAACTCTGATCCTGCTCTTCTGTAAAGTTAGATTGAGGGAACAGTGTATGTTTAGGGTTAATAGCATGTTCAATTTGAGTTAGGAATCATTCTGTGGGATGAATAATGGTACTTGAAACCTGTGATGTTTACAAGAAAGGGGAAATATAATTATGAAAACAGAAATCTAAGTAAGATTTGAAGCCCTGAAGGGCAAATTGGGCCCTTGAGTTGGATACTTATCTTTGAATTATGTTCCGCACAGTTATCTCAGATAAATCCATATACAATGGCATAGGACCTTGTACCTTGGATAATTGAATGTAGAAGAGAACATCCAGTCAAAAAAAGATAGTCAGTAGGATTAGGATGATAGTCGGTAGGTTTAGGAAGAAGAGTGAGTAAATGATTTGGACCATAAGTTCTTTCGCAAGAGGGTTTCGAGTAGAGAGTGAATGTAAATGTCAGAACATGTGAAGAGTCAGTCACAAAGATGAACTGGGGAAAATATGTAGGAAAGTAGATATCAATAGAGATATTAGGAAATCAGGAAAAGAATAAAGTGAGTGATTGGATTAGACATTTTCAACAGGCTTGAGGTTGAGTATATAATCTTAGGAGGAAACAAATATATAGTCACAAATAGGATTTACAATTGAGAGCATTAGGCAACCTGGAGATGGATGATTTTTGTAATCCATGCTTACTTTCCATTTAGGATTTGGTACAATCATAAATGTGACTTTGCATTTTGTGTCCAGAATATTACTGTGATAAAATGTATATGTACATCAGGGAACATGAGTATTTCTTCCACCATTTCTGCAAACAAGTTTTTGAAGACATATAAATTAATTTTGGGAGTAAAAATAGGTGTGCCCTGTGTCTCTGAATATAGAGAAAATGCATGAATAGACCATACTGTGAATAAATAATATAACTGGCTCCAACTTTAAATAATGGATTGAATTGATATCTGAAAATATACAGGAAATTTTATATTGATATACATCCATTCATTACAACCAGTTATACATCTAATGGTAAATTTAGGGTTATGCTTTATCATGAAGAGTGTGTGAGGTTTGCTTTAAAATTGATTATGAAAATCAAAAATAATGTGTTTGGAAAGAAGTTTCATGAAAAGGCCAGTCAAGAAACCTGGAGGAAATCATGTGTTCTGAAGCAGGAAATGATGGAAACTGAAACAAATGCCTATAAATTTGTGAACTTGTGGATGAAATATATATATTATGATGTTCAAAAACTTAAGAAATAGTAATATACCAGTGTTGAATGAAAATGAACCTCAAAATACACACCATGTCCCATAGGAATCTACTTGCATTGATGTTAAACTGAGTCAGTTAGTGTAGCAATATTAGGATCTGTAACCACCATTCACTGTAGTGAGTTTGTTGTACTAGGAAACAAACATGTATTTCACGTGGATGAATATTTCTGAGAAAAATCTTGTGAAAAGTTGATTATAAATCCACATACATGAACATGAATGAATTCAGGGAGTGTATATAAGACACATATATTTCATATTTTGAAAAATCTGGACAGTATATATATATATATATATATATATATATATATATATATGTATATATATATATATATATATATATATATATATATATATATATACAAAACACACACATAGAGACATTAAAATGTAGCAATATATATGCCAATCGAAATTCATCATGAAATATATATCCTCCAGAGATGGAAAAATTTATATTTTAATGAAAATGGATTTATGTATAATATTCCACTAGGAAGGTCACCCATAGGTTGAATTTTAAATCCCAAAAGTGTTTAGGAGGGCTGATCTCTTCTCACAATTTGTATCTGCCAATGCATGCACTCACAATAATGTACTTGTGATACCAGGTAGGATTCTATATGTGCATATAAAAATACATGTGCTGAATAGGCTACAGAAAAAGGGAGACAGAAATTCACATAGTTGTTAACTTTAAAAACTCATGGAGAACTATATCAATTAAAATTGACAAGATTTGTAACACCTACAATTTGTTATGCAAAAGGCAAGTCCAAATATATGTGATACATCCACTGAACTGCTTGTATTTCTATTCTGTTTGGGTTATTTTTCTCCATCATATTAGGATTATCAGTAAGAGTCTAGTTGGGTATGGGTTATTGTCAGGGATTCAGTATGTCGAATGGAAAATAGGAAAATGTATCCAATGTGTATGCAAATATGTGCTACACAAAAATCTTCCTACTCTCATCCAGAAAAATGCCTTTACATTACCTTCACCCCAAGTAAGACACAATTAGAGGAAAATAGTTAGAAAATATGTGAATACATATCTGCAATGGAAAATAATCAGGAGTTCACAACCTTGGAGGTGGTAGAGGAATTTCCAAAACTAAGGGACAGGGTAAACACTCCACGTACATGGAGCTCTGCCGGAATAATACTTCTTGAGAAACTGGCTCTGTGGTTGGACACTTGAAATATTTGTTGTTCTCAGGAGCTTGTCAGAAACTATGTTCCTTTGTAGTGAGAACATCAAAGCTGACCCTGCATCTATGTCCAATGAACATGAGACAGCAGTGCCGAATTCTCCATTTGTATGTAAACTGTGGCCACTGTGGGTAAGTGTCTCCCCGTGTGGACTGTGAAGCCATTTGGTCATCCTCCACTTTCCATGGTGTTTCTTGCTTCTGCACTGGGAGTTTGGTATTTGCTTCATGAAATACAAGGAGTTCATCTGGGACACAGTGTTGGAGGGAGTTATGTCACATGTGGTTTGTCAGGGTCTGCAGGAGAATGCACCAAATAGGCTTCTATCCCACATAGCTTTCTCCTTGACCATAGCAACCCTATTCTGAAGATTGCCCTGAAACCTCTCCATATAAAAAGATGCCTTTACACGAAAGAGCCTGCTGGCTGCACCATGTCAGCCACAAGCTATTTGGAAGTCAATGGGAGATCCACATGTCTCAACCACAGATATTTTTTCACACACCTGCACACCACAGCTCTTGGCCCACTACTCTGCAGGCTTCAATATACTGGCATCTCTGTTCTACACCATTTTCATGAAACCCAGTCAAACAAGGCACGGTCTGGTACACTCATGATCAGCAACAGAACATCCAAAGGTTCTCCAGTGCAACCAGGTCATGGGAATTTCAAAAATTTCATGGTATTTATGTAGCCATTTTTCAAGGATGAAGTTGGAGGCACTGTGGGTTTCAATTTATTCAGGAACCATTAAAAGTTGAGGAAGTTCATTTCAAAGAAAGCTCTGGAGAACTCTCACAGGCAAGGCTTCCAAAAGAGTGGACAAAAGGTCACATGAAGCCAGGCCCATTGAGTTCTCCAATATGAGTTCCATGTGTGTTTTGACTCTCAACTATTGCTGCCAAGTATTAAAGAATAAAATCCTGTGATATCCTGGCTGAGAATCCCAGTACTCTGAGGAAAGCCACCCTGGGCCAAGCTCTCTGTTTCCAAGGGCGACTCTCATGCGTGGCCTCATAAAATCCCAACACAATTTATGACAATACTTCTCTGAGTCAGTTCCAGAACGCAGTCTCTAAGGGGAATCACACCAGAGTTCAAGCCCAGGTTGACCCAGTCATCTCTCCACACCGCCAAACAAATGACCACAATTAAAACCAAAACACTCCCACATGGCTTCCATCTTCTTTCATGTAGACACTCATCATAACCTCTGGTTGGAGCTTTCCATGAGGGGCACATTCCAAAGAGTGTCCAAAATAAGCTCCATGTCCCTCATTTGGCTAAAGTCAGGGTGGGCTGGAAACCCTTCCTGTGAAACCGGAGTGATCAAATATTCCTGCCCTTAATACTGCTCCGCTTCTCCAATTTGAGGCCTTCTGACTGTGGGGTTTAGATTCTTTATGTGAATTGGAATCAGGAGAAAAGACAAGCCCTTCTGCAGAGATTTGAGGAACTCATTTGACCCAAAGGATCCCTATTCTCACTTGATGGATTTCAGGAACCTAACAGAGGAAGGCAATAGAATTCATTCACAATGACTGAACATTTTGCCATTTTGGTTTTGGATGCACACATGGAATCTTTCTTTAGATCCATCAGGTGCTGAGAATATAAGCCACAGCCTCACACAGGGCCAAGAGGCTGATTCAGACACATCCTATTCCAAAGAAATTAAGCAAAGAATCCAAGGTGATGCCCATTCATTTACATTTGAAAACTGTTTTCTTCAGGGTTCATAAAGGGGTGGCCTGAGGCAAAGACGTTCCTGAAATTCAGGGCAACAGAACAATAGGTTAGCAAATGACCCAAAGCAGGGTTTCTCCACTGAGAGTTTCCTGGTCACACTGATATCTGAGTTTTCTGAGATACTGGCCATTCCATTCAGCTATCCAGTACAAGGCCATGTCACAGACGTTGGAGTTGGCACCTATCTTGGACACAAATCCATGATCCTATTCTGGAGAGTGGCCAGAATTCAGGAAGAAAAAATGGGACTTAGGAAGGTAGTAGGTTTTGCCCATCCATAAGGAAAGCCACACTCCATTCATAAGTTAGACAGGATGAATTCTGGGAAGTTTTCTAGTAGACAGGACACATCCATTGTTGCATTGTCTTTTCTCGTGTCTACAACCACAGACACAGTGGGATACACAGACATAGAAACACTCACCTTGTCAAACGACTTACTAGAAACAGTTCACTCCAAACAAACAAACAAACAAACAAACAAACAAAAAAAAACGCCTTTCCTACCTATTCTCAGAACATGAGAGAAAACAACAAACCCACACTCACAAAGGCACCTCCTTCCCCCAAGTAAGTCTTTGACTATCCGGTGTGTCCTCTGACTGGTGGGCCATACTATGTTCCCCCAAAATGGCCTGTACCCTCTCTTGTTTCCTTGGCCAACACTGTGAAGTTGTCAGGAAAAAGTGGTGAGCCACTACCTGCTTTCTCAGGAAAGGTCCCTCTTCAGAGCTCTCCTGGCATTTTGCCATCCTCACATCAGTAGGTACCAAGAAAGACTAACTGTCCTTGGTAAATCCACACAAGTGAGCCCACTGGGACTGGGACTGGGAATGCATCTGGGTTCCTGGCTTCTTGGATACCAAGTTCAGAGAGTTCTATCACCAAGGAAATGAGGTACATCACTTTCTTTGGAACTGAATGAGGTCACTGCCTTGGCAACCCCTTTGTCCTAACAATTGCTTCCAAAGGTCCAGTGAGATGGTGGCTGTCCCTACTTTCTCTAACACTTTCACAAGTTAGAATTGTATATCAATCATAGGCACCCGGGAACAGCTCTCCACACAGGCCTGGTTTGGTCCATCTTCTCCACAATAAGAAGAGAGAGCCTGATTCAGAAACACCCTTTCATCCTGACCAGGTTGTTTGCCATGCAAATTGGCCTTTGCTCTCTTAGGTCCTTCATACCTGCCTACAACTTCTCCAGGTATCATTTCTGCATGGACCTTTGAGGTTCTCAGCAGGTTGAATGTCCCCTACTTTCCTGTATTGTAAGAACAACTCTGTCCCTGCTCTTCTGTAAAATGAGATTGAGGGAACAGTGTATGTTTAGGGTTAATAACAGGTTTGATTTGGGTTAGAAATCATTCTGCTCCATGAATAATTGTATTGGGAACGTGTGATATTTACAAGAATGTAGAGGTGAAATATAATTATGAAAACAGAAATCTAGGTATGATTTAAAACCCACAAGGGCATTGGGCCCTTGATTAGGATACTTAGCTTTGAATTATGTTCTGCACAGATGTCTCAGAAAATTTGATATACAATGTCACAGGACCTTGTACCTTGGAAGATTGAATGTAGAAGAGAACATCCACTCAAAAAAGGATAGTCATTAGGATTTGAAAGATATTCGGTAGGTTTAGGAAGAAGAGTGAGTATATGATTTGGACCAAAAGTTCTTTAGCAATAGGGATTCAGTTAGAGAGCGAATGTATATGTCAGCACATATGAAGAGTCAGTCACTATCATGAACTGGGGAAAATATGTAGAAAAGCAGATATCAATAGAGACATTACTAAATCAGGCAATGTATAAAGTGAGTGAGAGGATTAGACATTTTCAACAGGGTTGAGTTTGAAAATATAATCTTAGAAAGAAAGAAATACGTAGTTACCAATAGGATTGACATTTGAGAGCATTAGGCAACCTTGAAATAGATGTTTTTAGTAATCTATGTTCGCTTTCCATTTAGGCTTTGGTAGAATCATAAGTGTGACCTTTACAATTTTTGTCCAGAATATTACTGTGATAAAATGTATACATAAATCAGGTGACATAAGTATTTCTTCCACCATTTCTGGGAGCAATATATTGAAGACGTATAAATTAGTATTGGGGGTAAAAATAGGTGTACGCTGTGTTTATGAATATAGAGATAAAGCATGAATAGACCATACTGTGAATAAATAATATAACTTGTTCCAACTTTAAATAATGGTTTGAATTGATATCTGAAAAATTACAGGAAATCTTATATGGATATACAATCATTCATTCCAACCAGTTATTCATCTAATGGTAATATTAGTGTTTTGGTTTATCATGAAGAGTGTGTGAGTTTTGCATCTAAAGTGATTATGGAAATCGAAAATAATGTGTTTGGAAAGAAGTCTCATGAAAAATCCAGTCAAGAAACCCTGACAATACATGTGTTCTGAAGCAGGAAGTGATTAAAGTTGAAACAAATGTCTATAAATTTGCTCACTTGTGGATGAAATATATATCCTATGATGTGCAAAAACTGAAGAAATAATAATGTACCAATGTTGAATAAAAATAAACATCAAATTACATATCATGTCCCATAGGAATATACCTGCATTGATGTTTGACTGGGTCAATTACTGTAGAATTATTAGGATTTGTATACACCATTCACTGAAGTTAGTTTTCACTACTAGTAAACAAATATGTATTTAAGGTGGATGAATATTTCTAAGAATAATATTGTGAAAAGTTGATTATAAATCTAAGTCCATGAACATGAATGAATTTAGGGAATTTAAATAAGACACATATATTTCATAGTTTGAAAAATCTGGAGAGTGTATATATATATATATATATACACATATACATATATACACAAAACACACACACAGACATTAAAAAGTACTAATATATATGCCAATCGAAATTCATCTTTAAATATATATCATCCACATATGTAAAAATATTTATTTTACTGAACATGAGTTTACGTATAATGTTGTTCTACTAGGAAGCTCCCCTATAGGTGAAATTTTCAGTTCCAACAGCGTTTAGGAGGAGTGATCTCTTCTCACAATTAGTACCTGCCAAGTCAGCAACCTCACAAAAATGTACCTATAATACCAGGTAGGATTTTATAAGTGCATATAAAAATACATGTGATGATGAATAGGCTACAGAGAAAGGGAGACAGGAATTCACATAGTAGTTAATTTTAAAAACACATAGAGAACTATTTTAATTAAAAATTGACTAGATTTATAACACCTACCGTTTATCATGCAAAAGGAAAGTTCAACTATATACCATGCCTCCTCTAAACTGCTTGTATTTGTATTCTGTTTAGGTTACTTTTCTCCATCATATTAGGATGAATAGTCAAAGGCTAGTAGGGTATGGGATAGTGTCAGGTATTCAGTATTTCAAATGGAAAATTGAAAAATGGATCCAATGTGTATGCAAATATTTGCTACACAAAAATCTTTTCAATCTCATCCAGAACAATGCTGTGACATTACCTTCGCCCCAAGTATGACACAGTTAGAGGAGAAGAGTTAGAAAAATCTGTGAATATATATCTGCAATGAAAACTGCTCAATTTTCAAACTTTGGGGGTGGTAGAGGAGTTTCCAAAAGTAAGGGACAATGTAAACACTCCACAAATGTCGAGACCCCTTGCCCACAAGGAAGACGCAACTCAGGAATCTTCTTTCAGCAGTTTATTCAGGCCCTTGATATTTCTTCTTCTTCCTTGTTGGATGCCCCTCCCAGCCTTAATAAAGCATCCCAAGCCCCAATTCAAAGCTGCCACGTGGAACTTTCTCACAGGGTGCTGAAAAACCATGCACCAACTCTCCCAAACAAGGAGTTGTTTGTTACAGACCACAGTGGAGCCAGCGCCATCCTGCAATGGCGACCATAATCTGCAGAAGTGGCTCACCACAGTTCCCCCTTTCTGTTTTCTGAAAACAGTACAGGCGAGAGTAGAGGTCCTATCCCACTGTGCAGAAGTGGCTGCATAGTATGGCTCAGTCCTAAGGAGGGCCCTTCCCCAGATCTGAAGCCATATCAGCCGACGCCTTTTTCGTGGGGCGGGGCGTGGACATCAAACCCGCATGCAATAGGACATGCTCTCCTTGAGGTCCACTTCAAGGATCACTCAAGTGCAGTGCCTTGCCTCGCATCCTGTATCATGACGAAGGTGGACGAAGGGGGACAGCTGAGGCTGAACTGTGGCTGTACACAACGACAAACGAGTTGACAGCACCCTGAAAGAAAGGCACGGACTTTAAGGCGATAGAGAAGCATTAGTGTGGAAACCCACCTGCGTGCAATGGCAGCAAGACCGGCAGAGTGCAAGGGCTTTCCAACACTAAGAGAATAACGAGGAAAGACATGCCGATCCCAGTGCAATGTTATAATAACTTGGGGTGCAACGACCATGTCAAAGATTTACTGTTTAAGATGCGCAAGCCAGACTTGAGGTGAATTGCCATTTTCTAAAGCTGCAAGAGCTTGGATGATCATAGCCTTATCGTGAGCATTGCGGGCCTTGAGGCAACAGAGAAACCACAAACAGAAACATACCGAAGCAACACATTGCACCAAAAATGCCTACCCCCACCCACTGTTTAAAAAAGGAAAAAGCAGAAGATATCCAATCGGTGAATTGACCCAAAGTCACGGGATCAACACGGGTGTTATTCAAGACACCTATCTGGGTTAGTTGAGACTGGATCATGTCTTCCGCTTCCATGGACCAATTTCCAGCCAAATATTCGCCAATGATGCGGGAAACATTCCTGGAATCATTAAATCTGACAGAGGTTATGCATAAATGTGCACGTTGGTCAACACAACCCAAAAGCACTAAGTCAGCCAATTCTTCTACCTGAGCTTGGAGTAAATCTATTCTTTGGTTGGCAGCTAAAATCCCTGACAAAATATGTTGATTAATTGTATTTTGGGATTCAAGTATGGTGGAAGTTTGTTGGACAACTTGATTAATGGTGGCAGCAGTTTGTACTTGATTGGCCATAGCCACTCCGGCCGTAACCGCTGCAGCAGCAGATACCGCCACGGCTGTCACTATAGCTGCTGTGATTCCAAAATCTCTGTGGACTCTAAGTAGCTCAACAATAGGGAATTTATCATGATCCACAGTGACCGGGATTGGGACAAAAGTTGGAATTTTCATAACCACTGCTACAGTCCAGGAACCATTCCAACACTCAGATAAGAGACAGGTAGTATGAGAACAATCCAGCATCCCCGACAAGGTGGCCTTAGCCAAAAGGAATAAGAAGGGGGATTGGACACAGACCATTGCAGGAGGCATTGTGGCATTATACAAAAGAGAGTTGAATGAAACAGATGTAAGTGTATTACCTCGTTCACTTTCCCTAACAGTACCAGAAACATTAGTCAGCCAACTTTTGGCTCCTACCAACTGAGCCAATGCAGAAATATCGGCTGAAGCCCCCTTTTCATTGGAAATCAGCCATTGAAACCAGGACCAACCTACTCCTGTAGAGGAGCTGGCACTATTGTTAAAGTTATAAACATACCTCTTAAGAGAGGGGGAAAGGGAGAAACCTTTAGCAACTTGATGTTTCTCCCAAGAATGATCCTGACAAGGCGTAAATGTTGGGGGGAAACCAAGATTAGGGGAACAGTAAGGAGAGGCCTTGAAATGAGTGGCATCATGAATACTACTAGAAGAAGGAGGCACTGGGATTAGTACCTCGGAGATAATAGCCAAGGTAGTTATGTTAAGAGCAGAGCTACTGTTTGCGGGGGTTCCTGAGCCTGATTGCTTCCCCGAAGCTACCTTGCTCAATACAGCACTGATAATGCTCCCTGAGACCTGATTGGACCACAATGGGTCCTCCCAGTTAGTCAAATTTTTGGTCTTAAGGCTAATGCAATTTGCGTTTTTAAGTCTGAAACAAAAAACTCCTGTTAGATTAACTTGAGATTGATTAAAAATTCTCTCCATGTCCCCTCTAGGAGAGGCACAGGGAGCAGACATCTCACATGAGGTAGAAAAAAGAGTGGGGAGGACACTAGAATTACCATGAACCGGCATCGGCATTGGCCATGCCCGTGCCACTGCCCACCACCGCATTGGTGTCGCCTGTGCCATCGGCACCAGCACCAGAGCCAGAGCACTTAGCAGAATGAAGATCCTCATCACAGAATTGTTGTGGTATCTCTTGTTGCTGGTCAGTTGATGTCGAGACTCTTCTTGTCAAGCGTTCAGGGACCCACAACGGTTCCATACGATCCTGGGGAAAAACACATACAGATCCTCGTGCCCATGTCAGCACAGGGTCAGGGCCGTTCCATTGGCCCGTAAGAACATCCTACCACTTAACATAGCCAATCACAGAGGGCTGAGGGGACACATGTCTATCGGCCGCAAAGCCACCATGAATATCCAAATTCGAAAAATTAATGGTAAAGAGAGCTAAGGACAGGCGTTCTTTAGGAGTGTGTTCAGCTCCTATTCCCCCTTTTTGTTTTTGTAAAGTTTCCTTTAAGGTGCGATGAGCACACTCATCAATGCCTTGTCCTTGAGGATTGTAAGGCAAACCATGAGTAAGTTGCACTCCCATAGTAGAACAAAAAGCTGTAAATTGTCTGCCAGTATAAGCAGGTCCATTATCAGTCTTAAGGGATGCAGGTGCACCCCATGCTGCCCATGCCTCTAAACAGTGAGTAATGACATTACGTGCCTTTTCTCCTGATAAAGCAGAAGCATGGATAATTCCAGAGCACGTATCAACGGAAACATGCACATACTTGAGGTTACCAAAGTCAGGTATATGTGTCACATCCATTTGCCAAACAACCAATGGCTTTAATCCCCGTGGGTTTACTCCATAATTAGGAGGATGAAGAAATGTGACACAGTGGGGACATTGCAATACTATCTGCCGAGCATCCGCTCTTGAAATGGAAAAATGCCTGTGCAGCGTTAATGCATTAACATGGAAGATTTGGTGAAACAACTTAGCCCCCTCTAAGGAAGAAGCCAAGCATATCAATTGACCTCTAGTGGCTATGTCCGCATGCACAGGCATTACCCTGGGATAACGTACCAGGAAAAGAGGTGTGAGCCCTGATGTGCATTGGATAAAAAGAAGCAGTGCGGTTAGAGATAAGCTGTTGAAGCTGAGTAAAGTAAGCAGACACATTGTGGGCATCACTAATAGCTCCCACGGCCTCCAGGACTTTTAGTGCTTGTACCACATACCTGGAGTCCGAAATAAGATTAAAAGGAAAAGAACACTGTTTAAAAACTTCAATAACAATTTGTAGTTCTATCCATTGTGGATTTCCAGGAGCAAATTGATGCTGGAGAGGGGGAGAGTCATTAATTACATAAGTTCCCATTCCAGACTTGGAACCATCAGTAAAAATGTTAACAGCCCCCGGAATTGGACTGGATGAAGTTACCTTAGGGAAAATGATGGGATGTTCTTTAACAAAATGGAGTAATGGATGAGAAGGGTAGTGATTATCAATACCCCCTTGAAACGAGCAACACAGAATAGCCCAGTTGTCTAGAGTAGCACATAAAACATTAAGTTGAGCTTTAGTGTAGGGTATGATAAGAGAAGAAGGTGATTGGCCGAAAAATTGAATGCTTTGTTGAATCCCTTTAAGTGCCAACGCTGCAACAGCATCAGGATAATATTCTAAGGATTTTCCTGGGGATACATGTGGGTGGATCCATAGTAAAGGCCCATCTTGCCACAGTACTCCAGTAGGCTGCCGCATAGTGGCAAGCACACATAACTGGAAAGGTTTATCACTCTGGAGCCTGCATAGAGTGGCATGCTGTATAGCTTTTTCTACTTTTATAAGGGCCGCTCTAGCCTCAGTAGTGAGGCTACGAGGGGAAGCAAGATCTGGATCACCGTTAAGAGTAGCATACAAAGGCTGGAGCACAATATTAGGAATATGTAAATATCCTCTTATCCAATTAATGTCTCCCAGCAATTTTTGAAAATCATTTAGAGTTTGGAAATCTTGAGTCCTGATGGTAATTTTTTGTGGTTTTAATTTGTCATACCCAATTGTCGCTCCCAAATACCTGATAGAATCCCCTGTTTGAACCTTTTCAGGTGCGATGTGCAGTCCATGTTGAGCCAACAGCATCACGAGTTCTTTATAAGCCTCATTAACTGTCTGTTCTAATTTTGCGGCCAATAACACATCATCCATATAATGAATGATCTTGGTGGAGGAATACTTATGTCTGGGAGGTGCGAGTGCCTTCCCCACATACATTTGGCACATCGTGGGACTGTTAGCCATCCCCTATGCCAACACCACCCACTCAAACCTTTGATCTGGTTCCTCGTGATTACACGAGGGAAGGGTGAAAGCAAAACGTTGTGAATCTTTAGGATGCAAAGGAATGGAAAAGAAACAGTCTTTAATGTCAATAACAATTATATCCCAGCCTTGAGGAACAGAGGAGAGCAGAGGCAGCCCTCTTTGAATGGGTCCCATAAGTTGCATCTGGGCATTAACTGCTTGTAGATCATGCAGTAGGCGCCACTTCCCTGATTTTTTTTAATGACAAATATGGGAGTATTCCATGGAGAAGTAGAAGGTTGGATGTGACCCAAATCAAGTTGTTCTTTGACTAGATCATGGGCTGCTGCCAGTTTAGCCGAGGAAAGAGGACACTGAGGCACCCAAACAGGCTCCTCGGTGAGCCATGTTATGGGTATTTGAGCCCCAGTGGCCCCTAGGAAAAACCCAGACCAAACCTGTTAAGCTTTTGATGAGCTAGCACAGGATGCTTACGCCCCTGTAGGTGCCTATTAGGGTCCCCAAAAATCTTTCCAACGGCCTCCACCATCCTTGCTACAAAATCTGAAAAGGGTTCTGTAGAGCCCTGCAGAATCTTAGTCAAGTAACCAGACACCTCTCCTCTATTTGGAAGTGACTTCCATGCCCGAATGCAAATGTTGTTAATTTGATTATATGCCTAAGGAGGGAATCCTGTCTGTTGATTAGCAAATCTGCCTTGTCCTAAAAGCATATCCTTGTCCCAATGGGGGTGTCCCGCCGCATAGTTTTGGGCGGCCTGCTCAACAGCGCCCTCTAGCAGAAAGGCTCTCCAGTCCAAATATTTACCTGGAGAAATACAAGCCCGAACAAGGCTAGCCCAATCTGAAGGAGTCATACAAAATCTAGCAAGTCCCTCCACCTGAGTAAGGGTGAAAGCGGCATCCACGCCATAAGTGCGGAAAGATTCCGCCAAGGTTTTAATTTTCTTAAAGTCTAAAGGCTCATGATATCTTCCCCTGTTATTGTCCTGAAATACAGGGTATGCAAGTCTCATATCTGTATTAACTGTCCTCCAAACTTGCGCATGAAAATATCTCCCGGAATTTTGGCTCCCCCCCACATACGGGGGTGGGGCAACCGGCACCATATCTTCTTTGAGATATTCTACCCCCTCCTCCTCAGAGTGTTGTTGACCGATATTGGATCCCGTCCCCTTTTTACAGTAGGCCTGCGTGCCCTGTATCCCTTTTTTCTTTTTCTTCACTTTTATCTTTCGTAGTTGTTGTAACAATATATCAAGGTCCTCAGAACTCTCTGAGCCGCTTGTGTTCTCAGGCGTTTTTAATTCAGCCAAGTCTGGGTAGATCCTTCTCCTATTTTTAGTTTCAGGCTCTTTTGCCTTCTCACTACTCTTACTCCCAATGTTCTCTGCCACTTCACTATGTGATCCTTCAGACTTTTCCTCATGTAGTTGCTCAAAAACTTCTTGTCCTTTAGTAAGTGCTTCCTGACATCTGCCATCTGCGAGGCAACTACGGATCATCTTCCAAAGGGGTATCACCCCACCCTCTAATATGCCCTGCTCAGAAGCAAAGTCAAGATCTGTGCCTAACTTATCCCAGCTAGGTATAGTAAGGCTGCCCGAGAACGCAAACCACGGTGCAGCAATATCTGTCTTCCGTAAAAATCTCTGTAAAGTACTACGTTTCACTTCTAGGCCCTTGCAACGTAACAGGTTATCTAGGGCCAGGAGAAGCGGACTTGAAGATACGGCACTCATGACACAACAAAAGACACACAAAAAACAAAAGTGAAAGTAAGAGCGAAAGTACACAGTGCAGCTGCAATAAGATGTAATGCTCTCTCTGGCTTTACAGAGGAGCTGCCGCTTTGATAGCGGGTCCCACTTACCTGGGACTAATCCCTGCTTTGACCGCGGGTCCCACTTACCTGGGACTAACCTCCGCTTTGACCGCGGGTCCCACTTACCTGGGACTAACCGGTGCACCACCCCTGACTGCTGAAAGTTCTGGTTCCCGGGTTTTCAGCACCACTTGTCGCGACCCCTTGCCCGCAAGGAAGACACAACTCAGGAATCTTCTTTCAGCAGTTTATTCAGGCCCTTGATATTTCTTCTTCTTCCTTGTTGGATGCCCCTTCCAGCCTTAATAAAGCATCCCAAGCCCCAATGCAAAGCTTCCACGTGGAACTTTCTCACAGGGTGCTGAAAAACCATGCACCAACTCTCCCAAACAAGGAGTTGTTTGTTACAGACCACAGTGGAGCCAGCACCATCCTGCAATGGTGACCATAATCTGCAGAAGCGGCTCACCACACACAAACATGGAACTCTGCTGGCCTAAAGTCTTCTTAAGAAACTCCCTCTGAGGTTGGGCACATGTAATATATGTTGTTCTCAGGAGCTTTAGCTTCCATTGTAGTGAGACCATCAAAGCTGGGTCTGCATCTATGGGACCTGGAGGACATGGTTACTTATTTTAAAATGAACATGAGGAAGCATTGCTAAATCCTCTCTTTGTAGGTAAACTGTGGCCACTGGGGGCTAAGTGTCTCCCCATGTGCACTGTGAACCCATTTGTTCATATTCCATCTTTCGTGGTGTTTCTTGCTGCTGCACTGGGAGTTTGGTATTTGCTTCATGAAACAAGGAGTTCAACTGGGACACAGTGCTGGAGGGAGTTCTGTCACGTTTGGTGGGTCAGGGTCTGCAGGAAAATGCACCAACCAGGCTTCTATCCCACAAGCTTGCCTCTTTGAGCATAGTAACCTGATTCTGAACATTGCCCTGAAACTCCTCAATATCACAAGATGCCTTTACATAGAAGTGTCTGCTGGCTGCACCATATCAGTCTTAATCCATTTGGAAGCCAATGGCATATCCACATGGCCACACCACAGATTTTTTATCACACACCTGCCCACAATTTCTCTAGGTCCACTACTCAGCAGCCTCCAACTTACTAGCATGTCTTTTCTATATTATTTTCATGAAACCCAGTCAATCAAGGCACCTTCAGGTATACATATGATCAGAAACAGGACATCCAAAGGTTCTCCAGTGCCACCTGCTCATGGGAATTTTAAGCATTTCATGGTATTTATCTAACCATTTTTCAAGGATGAAGTTGGAGGCACTGTGGGTTTCAATTCATTTAGGAACCATTAAATGGTGAGAAAGCTCATTTCAATGAAAGATCTGGAGAACTCTCACAGGCAAGGCTTCCCAAAGAGTGGGCAAAAGTTCACATGAAGCCAGGTCCATTGAGGTCTACAATGTGAGGTCCTTGTTTGTTTTGACTCTCAACTATGGTTGCCAAGTCTTTCAGAATAAAATAATGTGATATCCTGGCTGAGATTTCCAGTGCTCTGTGGAAAGCAACCCTGGGCAAAGACTCATTTTCCAAGGGCGACTCTCATGCGAGGCCTCCTAAAATCCCAACACAATTCATTGCAATACTTCTCTGAGGTCAGTTCCAGAAATCAGTCTCTAAGTGGAATCACACCAGAGTTGAAGCCCAGGTGTAACCAATCATCTCTTCCAACCGCCACACAAGTGATCACATTTAAAACCAAAACACTCCCACTTAGCCCTCATCTTCTTCCATAAAGACACTCATAATAACCTCTGGCTGGAGGTTTACTTGAGAGGCACAGCCCAAGACAGTGTCCAAAAGAAGCTCCCTTACCCCTCATGTGCCTAAAGGCCCGGACTCCCTTCCTGTGAACCAGGAGTGATTAAATATGCCTGCTGTTAATACTGCTTCACTTCTCCAATTTGTGGCCTACTGACTGTGGAGTTTAGATTCTTTATGTGAATTGGAGTTATGAGAAAACCCAAGCACCAATGGGCTAGAGTCTACAGAGCTTTGAAGAACTCATTAGACCCAAGGAATCCCTATTCTCACTTGACGGAGGAAGGAACATTACAGAGGAAGGTGAGAGACTTCATGCACAATGACTGCTCTTTTGGCCATTTTCGTTTTGGATGCACACATGGGATCTTTCTTTAGACCCAACAGGTGCTGAGAATCTAAGCCACAGCCTCACACAGAACCAAGAGGCTGATTCAGACTCATCCCATTCCAAAGCAATTAAGCAAAGAGCCCAAGGTGATGCCCATTCATTTCCATCTGAAAACTGTTTTCTTCAGGCTTCACAAAGGGGCGTCCTGAGGCAAAGACCTTCCTGACATTCAGGGCAACGGACAAATAGGTAAGCAAAAGACCCAAAGCAGGGTTTCTCCACTGAGACTCTCCTAGTCACACTGATATCTGAGTTTTCTGATATGCTCCCATTCCCTTCAGCTATCCAGTACATAGCCATGTCACAGAGCTTGGAGGTGGTACATAACTTGGAAACAAAATCATGAGACTATTCTAGAGAGAGGCCAAAATCAGGAAGAATATAGGAACTTAAGAAGATTGTAGGTGTTGTACATCTATAAGGCAAGCCACAGTCCATTCATAAATTAGGGAGGATGAATGCTGAGAAGCTTTCTACTAGACATAACACATCCATTGATGCATTCTCTTTTCTAATATCTACAACCACAGACACAGTGGGATACACAGACATAGAAACACTCGCCTTGTCAAAGGACTTACTAGACACAGTCCATTCCAAACCAAACAAACTGCCTTTCCTACGTATTCTTAGAACATGAGACAAAACCACAAACTCACACCCATACCCACAAAGATACCTCTTTCCCCCAAGTAGGTATGTGACTATCCAGAGAGTCCTCTGACTGGTGGGCCATTTTTTGTTCCCCCAAAATGGCCTGTCCTGTCTAAGATCTGGTCTACTTGGCCAACTCTGTGAAGTTGTCAGGGCCCAGCAGTAAGCCACTACCTGCGTTCTTAGGAAAGGCCGCTCTTCAGCGCTCTCCTGGCATTTGGCCATACTCACATCAGTATTTACCAAGAAAGACGGACTCTGTCCTTGGTAAGTCTAAACAAGTGAGACCACTGGGACTGAGACTGGGCCTGCCTCTGGGTGCTTGGCTTCCTGGATTCCAAGTTCAGAGAGTTCCATCACCAAGAAAATTAGGTAAGGTCACTTCCTTCAGAAACTGAATGAGGTCACTGCCTTGGCAACCACTTTGTCCTAACAGTTTCTTCAAACGGTCCTTTGAGATGGAGGCTGCCCCTATTTCCTGTGACAATTTCACAAGTTAGAATGTTATATTAACCATAGGCACTTGGAACAGCTCTCCACACAGGCCTGGTTTGGTTTATCTTCTCTACATTAAAAAGATAGAGGCTGATTCAGACACATCCCTTCGTCCTGACCAGGTTTTTTTTGCCATGTAATAGGACTTTCGCTTTCTCAGGTCCTTCATAGTTCCCTACATATTCTCCAGGGATCATATCTACATGGACCTTTGAGCTTCTCAGAAGGTGAAAGATTCCCTATATTCCTGTATTGTAAGACCAACTCTGTGCCTGCTCTTTTGTAAAGTTAGATTAGGGAACAGTGTATGATTAGGGTTAATAACAGGTTTGATTAGGGTTAGGAATCATTCTGCTGGATGAATAATGGTATTGGTATTCTGTGATATTTAATAATATAGAGGTGAAATATAAGTATGAAAACAGAATTCTAGGTAAGATTTGAAGCCCAGAAGGGCATTGGTCACTTTAGTGGGATACTTACCTTTTAACTATGTTCTGCACAGATGTCTCAAATAAATAGATAAACAATGGCAAAGGACCATGTACCTTGGTTGATTGAATGTCTAAGAGAACATCCAGTCAAAAAGGCATAGTCGATAGGATTAGGAAGATAGTGTTGGTTTAGATAGAAAAGTGAGTATAGGATTTGGACCAAAAGTTCTTTAGCAATAGAGTTTTGGTTAGAGAGTGAATGTAAATGTCAGCACATGTGAAGAGTCGGTCACAGTGATGAACTGGAAAAAATATGTAGGAAAGCAGATATCAATAGAGACATTAGGAAATCAGGCAAAGTATATAGTGAGTGATAGGATTAGACATATTCAACAGGCTTGAGATTGAATATATAATCTTAGGAAGAAACAAATATGTAGTCTCCAATAGGATAGACATTTGAGAGCATTAGGCAACCTGGACATGGGTGTTTTTAGTAATCCATGCACACTTTCTCTTTAGGATTTGGTACAAACATAAGTGTGACATTTGCTTTTTTTGTGTCCAGAATATTACACTGATAAAATATATATGTAGATCAGATGACATGAGTATTTCTTCCACCATTTCTAGGAGCAATATATTGAAGACATATAAATTAGTATTGGGGGTACAAATAGGTGCACCCTTTTTCTATGAATATAGAGATAATGCATGACTAAACCATACTGTGAATAAATAGTATCACTGTTTTCAACTTTAAATAATGGATTGAATTGATATCTGAAAATATACAGGAAATTTTATATTTATGTACATACATTCATTCAAACCAGTTATATATCTATTGGTAATATTAGGGTTATAGTTTATCATGAAGTGTGTGTGAGTTTTGCTTCAAAATTGATTATGGAAATCGAAAAAAATGTGTTTGGGAAGAAGTCTAATGAAAAGACCAATCAAGACACCTGGAGAAATACATGTGTTCAAAAGCAGGAATTGATTGTAAGTGAAACAAATGCCCATAAATTTGTGAATTTGAGGATGAAATATATATCCTATGATGTCCATTATATGAAGAAATATTAAGTACCAGTGTTGAATAAAATTGAACGTCAAAATACACACCTTGTCCCATCGGAATCTACTTGCATTGATGTTAAACTGGGTCAGTTACTGTAGAAATATTAGTTTTTGTATGCACCATTCATTCAACTTAGTGTTCAGTACTAGGATACAAATATGTTTTTCAGGTGGATGGATATTTCTGAGAATAATCTTGTGAAAAGTTGATTATAAATCCAAGCCCATGAACATGAATGAATTTAGGGAATTTAAATAAGACACATATATTTCATAGTTTGAAAAATCTGGAGAGTGTGTATTTGTATATATATATACACATATTTATATATACACAAAACACACACAGAGACATTAAAAAGTAGTAATATATATGCCAATCAAAATTCATGAATAAATATATATTATTCACAGATGACAAAACATATATTTTACTGAACATGGATTTATGTATATTGTTGTTCTACCAGGGGACTCAACCATAGGTTGAATTTTCGTTTCCAACAGCGTTTAAGAGGAGTGATCTTTTTTCAGAATTTGTATCTGCCAAGTCAGCCACCTCACAAAAATGTACCTGTGATACCAGGTAGGATTCTATAAGTGCATGTAAAAATACATGTGATGAATAGGATACAGAGAAAGGGATACAGGAATTCACATATTTGTTAATTTTAAAAACACATGAAGAATTATTTCAATTGAAAATTTACTAGATTTATAACACCTAGCGTTTATCATGCAAAAGGCAAGTCCAACTATACACCATGCCTCCACTGAACTTCTTGTATTTCTATTCTGTTTGCATTATTTTTCTCCATCATCTTAGGATTAGTTGTAGACTCTAGTAAGCTATGTGAATATTTCTCAGAATAATCTTGTGAAAAGATTATTATAAATCCACATTCATGAATATGAAAAATTTAGGAAGTGTAAAATAAGACACATATATTTCATATTTTGAATAATCTGGAGAGTGTGTGTGCGTGTGTGTGTGTGTGTGTGTGTGTGTATATATACACACACTCATGCACACACACACACACACACACACACACACACACATATACACAGACATTAAAAAGTAGCACTATATGTCAATTGAAAATCACCAAGAAATATATATCATGCACAGATTCAAATAAATTCATTTTACTGAACATGGATTTATGTATAATGTTGTTCAACTAGGAAGCTCACACATAGGTTGAATTTTCAATTCCAACAGCGTTTAGGAGGAGTGATCCCTTGTCAGAATTTGTATCTGCCAATTCAGCCACCACACAAGAATGAACGTGTGGTAACAGGTAGGATTCTATATGTGCATATAAAAATACAGGTCCTGAATAGGCATTAAAAACATATGGAGAACTATTTCCAAAAAAAATTGACTGGATTTATAACTCCTACCCTATATTATGCAAAAGGCAAGTCCAACTATACACCATGCCTCCTCTGAACTGCTTGTAGTTCTATTCTTTTTGGGTTATTTTTCTCCAACATATTAGGATTAGTATTCAGAATCTAGTAGAGTATGTGTTAATGTCAGGGATTCAGTATTTTGAATGGAAAATTGGAAAATTTATCCAATGTGTATGCAAATATGTGCTACACAAAAATCTTCCCACTTTCATCCAGAACAATGCCTTGACATTACCTTCACCCCAAGTAAGACACAATTAGAGGAGAAGTGTTAGAAAATCTGTGAATACTTATCTGGAATGGAATATGATAAGGAGTTCACAACCATGGACATGGTAGAGGAGTTTCCAAAAGTAAGGGACAGGGTAAACACTCCACAATAATGGAGCTCTGCTGGCCTAATGACTTCTTGAGAAACTGCCTCTGAGTTTGGGCACTTGAAATATATGTTGTTGTCAGGAGCTTTTGCTTTTTTTCTAGTGAGATGATCAAAGCTGGGTCAGCATCTATGTGACCTGGAGGACATAAATTGTAATATTCCAATGAACATGAGGGAAGAGTGCTGGATTCTCTTTTTGTGGGTATACTGTGGCCACTGGTGGCTAAGTGTCTCCCTGTGTGGACTGTATAGTCATTTATTGCTCTTCCACTCTCCATTGTGTTTCTTGCTCCTGCACTGGGAGTTCGGTATTTGCTTCACCAAATACATGGAGCTCAACTGGGACACAGTGCTGGTGGGAGTTATGTCACGTGTGGTGGGTCAGGTTCTGCAGGAGAATGCACCAACCAGGTTTCTAACCCACATAGTTTACCCCCTTGAACATAGCAAGCTGATTCTGAACATTGCCTTGAAACCTCTCCATATATCAAGATGCCTTTAAATAGAAATTTATGCTGGCTGCACCATGTCAGTCCCAAGCAATTTGGAATCCAATGGTAGATCCTCATTCCCCTACCACAGATGTTTTATCACACATATGCCCACCACTTCTCTAGGCCCACTACTCAGCAGGATCCAACCTATAGGCTTCTCTGTTCTACACCATTTTCAGGAAACCCAGTCAATCAAGGCACTCTCTGGTATACTCATGATCAGCAACAGGACACCCAAAGTTTCTCCAGTGCCACCAGGTCATTGAAATTTCAAAAATTTAATGGTATTTTTATAGCCATTTTTCAAGGATGAAATTGGAGGCACTGTGGATTTCAATTCATTTAGGAACCCTTAAATGGTGAGAAAGCTCATTTCAATGAAAGATCTGGAGAACTCTCACAGGCAAGGGTTCCCAAAGAGTGGCCAAAAGGTCATATGAAGCCAGGCCCATTGAGGTCTACATGTGAGGTCCATGTGTGTTTTGACTCTCAATTATGGTTGCCAAGTCTTTCAGAATAAAATCATGTGATATCCTGGCTGAGATTTCCAGTCTCTGTGGAAAGCGACCCTGATCGCATTTTCCAAGGGCAATTCTCATGCGAGGCCTCCTAAAATCCCAACACAATTCATGGCAACACTTCTCTGAGGTCCGTTCCAGCACTCAGTCTCTAAGGGGAATAACACCAGTGTTCAGGCCCAAGAGGACCCAGGCATCTCTTCCAACCGCCACACAAATGACCACAATTAAATCAAAACACTCCAACATGGGCCTCATATTCTTCCATATAGACACTCATCATAACCTCTGGCTGAAAGTTTCCATAAGGGGTGCAGCCCAAGACAGTGTCCAAAATAAGCTCTTTTGCCCCTCATTTGCCTAACATCAGGGTGGACTGTACACCCTTCCTTTGAACCAGGAATGATCAAATAGCCCTGCCGTTAATACTGCCCTGCTTCTCCAATTTGAGGCCTACTGACTGTCAGGTATTGATTCTTTCTGTGATTTGGAGTCATGACAAAACCCAAGCCCCTATGGACTATCCACTGTAGGGCTTTGAAGAACTCTTTTGACCCAAAGGATCCCTATTCTCACTTGATGGAAGTCAGGAACTGAAAAGTTCGGACGAACGTCTTAGGAAAAGACCACCAAGAGACTGTCTCATGCCACCGCAAAAGGGTTTATTGTGGGTCCAGCATGCTGGGGCTCAGAGCTCACTTCAGAGGAGCAAAGAACAAAGAGCCCCAGAACAACTTGAGCAGAGTTTATATACATTCTATGGAGAGGGCAGGGTTTTTACATACATCATAGCCTCTTTTAGAAAATCATCTTATACCCCAGCAAAATCAAATAACAACTCTAAAACATGATTAGCACATTCATTGGCGGGAACAGGTCGTGCAGTGGGTGATTGGTCAGCCCTGAGAAGGGGTTAACATTTAAACTGATTGGTTGAAGCCCTGAGATGTATACGTGCAGATCTGCATGGTTTCTGGGAAGGGGTGTTAAGTATCTAGCTGGTCAGGGAAGATTTCAACACACATCTAATAGGAAGATCTGGGAATTGTCTTAAGTGCCACAGGAATTTCAGGTTCTGAGTGGAGCTTGAAAGCTTTACAAAACCTGGTTCTTTACATTTCAATTTCAATATATTTTATTCTTTCATTTCCCACTCCTTTTTCTGACTACTTTTAATCTTAAAAGTAATGTTTCATAATTATTCTGGCGTCTCAAATTCTATTTCTGCCTGTGGAGCATATTTCTGTCTGATTAGCATGAGTTTTACCTACCCAATCTGAGCCTGGAATAAGGAAACTATGCGGTTAAGCAAACAAGGTCCCACAGTTAGCAACACCTTAAGGATGATCAGGGGTCAAGCTAAGTCTGATAGGAGTGTAGTTAACCAGGGGGACTGGGTAAACCATGACTCAAACCACCCTTGTTGAATCTCCCTTTCTCTCTGGCGCTATTCAAGTTATTTTCTTAATTTACTCATGGATTATTTTGCAACTCCAGTAGGGTCAGCATAAAAACAACAGTATTCTCTCAGTGCCGCACAGAGACCCCCTCCCTCATGAAGAGGAAATCTAGTCCTCCCCTGTTCTGTAAAACAAATGCAGAGAGAGAGAAAGGTTAAGGATTCCTGCAGCACTGTGATAGAGGTTTCTAACGTCTTCAAGTCTTGATCTATTGATGTTTCTAATTGGGCCAATTGTTGTGACCCACGGATCATAGCAGCTGTTCCCATACCCACTCCTGCAGGACCTCCTATCCCAAATAGGATGGCTAGAGTAAGGGACAATGGCTCCCGGTGAAATTGGGTTGTTTGTCCCCCAAGTAGACCTTCGAATGATTCTGCATCATGATAGAGCACCCTGGGGAGTATCTGCACCATTACACAATAATTTACAGAGCTGTCAAATACCTGGGCTGAAAAGCAATGAGTTCTGACTGTGTGGAGTTCAGTACCATAAACATTCCTTTAATTAGTTCCCAGGGGGTGGAGTCAGCTGTACTCTGGACTGGGGAAGTAGGCAAAGACGGAAACCGGGAATTATGAGATGGTAGAGGGGTTCTGGTAGATCTAGGCATGGGAGGTTTAGGAGGCTTAATTCCTGGCTTGAGGGGATTGGGCCCTATTGCTGTGGGATTTTCTTTCTTTTTAAGCTGGAGGGTGAACCAGAGACAAAAGTCATAACCGGGGCCGTAAATATAGAATTGCATTCCCCACGTACTTCTCATAGGCCATTTTGTTCTGAGGTAGCCCCTTCCTTTGGAAGTGAAAGTTATATTGAGGGGGTAACATAGACTATTCTTTCCACAGCGAGTTTTTGACACCACTTGGCTAGCGGCACATTTCTTGGGATCAATCCAGGTGTCATTTCATCCTACCCAAATCTTGCTGTCTGGGGAGTTTGGGTTCCACCATGCAGCTTCCGTTTGTTCACAACCCCAAGATCTAAAATAAAAGTTACTGGGTCCTCCACAGGTTTGGGCCTGTTTGCGACTTTGGAAATCTGCTGGGCACACATAATAGTCTTGACTGGCTAGTTTACACATGAGCTTGGGGAGATGACATCCATAATTCATGGGGTAAAGTGGTCTATGTTGCCCTGGTTTGCATTTGAGTGGGATCTGTGTGGGGTCCTCTATGTCAGGGAGATCCCAGTCAGAGAGGCCTATGGGAAGCTGACAAATGTCCGGGGGGAGAGATGGCCACCAATTCCATAAGGGGGCTGTATGTGAAATACACCACCCTACTTGCCCAGTAGGATTTATAACTTGCCATCGTTGCTGAACAGGCTGATGGGGATTAGGACTGCTGATGGTCAGGGGAAGAATCCATAGCCCTAACCACATGACGGACACGCAACTTGAGATGGTTACCAGTCTGTTTCAGTTTCCAGCCGGAGTCTGTACAGGGTGCAGGCATGAGATGGGTGGTATGGATCTATGAAGTGATCTCATCCACTTTCACCACTGTGGGTGTTATAAGCAGCACCTGGTATGGTCCTTTCCAGCGGGGTTCCAGGGATGACACCTGATGCCATCTCACGTAGATGAACTCTCCCACTTGATATCGATGTGGGGTTCCCTCATCTCCAGGCTGATTAGCAGAGGCCAACTGTTTCCACAGGTATCGCTGGGTGCTGGTTTTGTTCAAGGGCTTTAAGTCTGTCAAGCAAGGGGGTGTGAAAGGAATCATTAAGTCTCCTAGTTGGGGTTAGGTCCCTTACTGAAGGAGGGGCACCATAGAGAATTTCATAAGGGGTGAGGTTACAGAAAGAGGAAGATTTGGTATTTCTTGCACAAAACAGTGCATAACTTAGGAACAGAGTCCAATTTTTCATGCCAGTCTCCAAGCTTAATTTCGTTAAGGTCTCTATGATGGTTCTATTCATCCTTTCTACCTGTCCTGAGCTCTGGGGTCTATAAGCACAATGTAACTTCCAATTAATCCCCAGGGTCCTGGCAAATCCCTGTCTTACCTGGGCCATGAATACCGGTCACTTATCCGACCCTATTACCTTAGGCAGGCTGAACCTTGGAAAATGTCTTCTAGGATCTTTTTGACCACCAGCTGAGCCGTTTCTTTCTTTATGGGGAAGGCTTTGACCCATCCTGAAAAAGTATCTACAAAGACTAGGAGACATTTAAGTCCAATCCTTGCTGGCTTTATTTCAGCAAAGCTCACTTCCCAGAATTGTCCTGGTCTGATTCCTCATAAGTGCTTCCCTGAAGTAAGCTTCGATGGGTAAGTATTAACTAATTGGCCAACTTGACAAGCTGTAGTCACCTGCGCAGTTATTTCTTTCCTCTGTGAGTCAGTCAATAATAATTCCTTCCTTTGGTCCTTTAAGAGTGCCTATAACTTCTTAGAGTCTAAGTGGGTGAGCTGGTGTATGTCTTTGAGATAAAGGTGGGCTTTTGAAAATTGTGTACTTGGCTCTGTAGGTTCCCAGAGTTCTGTATCTGTCTCCTCAGATGATAAGTTGCCTGAATCTTCTGGTGCGGCCAAGTCTCCTGATTGTTGTTCCCCCCGGTGTGGAAAAAGTGAACAGAGGCACTCCGTTTAGGGCTGCCAATTAGCTTCCTCATCTGCCCTTCTGTTTCCAACCGCCACGGGGTCGTTTCCCTTCTGGTGCCCTGGACAGTGCACTATGCCTAGGTCCGTAGGGCCCTGCACTGCTGAGAGAAGGTGGAGGATCATATCTTTGTTCTTTATTTCTTTATTTCTTTCCCAGCGGAGGTTAATAGCTGCCTTTGCTGGTAAATAGCCCCGTGCACATTTGCAGTGGCAAATGCATAGCGGCTATCATTGTATATGGTGGCCCTTTTGCCTGTTGCTAGTACCAATGCTTTCGTAAGGGCAATCAGTTCTGCCTTTTGGACTGATGTCTCTTCTGTGAGACCAGAGAAACAGATGACATTAGTTTTGCTAACTACTGCTGCTCCAGCCCACCACGTACCATCTTGGAGGAAGCTGCTCTCGTTCGTAAACCATACGACTTCAGGGTGAGGCAGTGGCTGGATCCTTCAAGTCTCGTCCTATACTGGTTTCTCTGCCTCTTTTGGGGGCACTCTTTGTCCAAGTTTTCTTTTTCTTTACAGTAGGCACATTGATCTGAGGCCAGGGGCAGCCTTTGGCATGGGCCCATGTATCCCTTCATGTCTCCGTGCTTTTTAACTTCTGGTCTATTTGCTGCTCTGACCAAAACCTTAGCCAATGATTTAGTCTGCCTTTTGCTCCTTTCATCCTCCTTTTGTTCCTTTTCCTTCTCTCTCATCTGTTCCCATTCCTCCTCAGTTTCTCTCTTATAATATACTTTCTCAGTTTCTCTGACTAAATCTCTTAAGGTCATATCTTGTAATCCATCTAGACGTTGTAACTTTCTCTTAATATCTAGGGCAGCCTGCTGGATAAAGGCCATTGCAACAGAGGTTTTTTTGTCCTCTGCCTGAGGATCAAAAGGAGTATATTTTCTATTTGCTTCCATAATTCTCTCCAGAATCATAGAGGGAGACTCATTAGGACCTTGGATTATCTCTCTTACCATGGCCAAATTAGTCGGCCCTCTGGCGGCCACTCGGAGCCCCGCTATTAGAGCCCGGTGATAAGTGGACAAATGCTACCAACCTTCAAAGGTGTTGGGGTCCCAGTTTTGTCGGTTCATGGGCCCATAAGGACGAAGAGGGAGCATCACAGTGGCTTCTGAGTTTTCTATTTTCCGTAGCTGGCGGGTTTCTTCAAGTGGCCCAGCTTCCACCAGAAAAGGAGGGGCTGCTGCTGCTGCGGAGAAGTCCCTTGGAGGGCTTGGGTCTGGCCCAATTGCCTCTAGTGGCGGAGAGGCTGAGTCAGTGGTGGGAGAATCATCTGGAATGTGTTGGCGGTTGGGGAGCGAGGGTAGAGGATAAGGAGGGGGAGGATTGTCCAGTCTTGTGACTCAGGAAGAATGGGGGGAAGATGGGGAGGGAACGGAAGGTTTGAATGATAGGATCCTGGGGAAGGGGTATATGGCTGTTGATCTGGGTGGCCACGTGGTCCCGGCTGAAAGACAATATCTCTGACTTTTCGGATTAGAGGGAAGTAGAAGGATCCTTCTGCGGGCCACCCGACTTTGAGGATGGGCCATTCTGAAGCACAGAGAGTCCGCCAGGTCTGACATTTAACTGAAAAATAATGATTCTGGGCCCTTGAGCGGACATCAGTCCAATGATCAAGGGTCAGCGACAGAAGCAAGAAAGTGCTTTGTCCCATAATGGGAGTTACTCAAAAAGAGACAGTGAAGACACAAACGCAACACAGACAAAGACAAACAGTAAACGTTTAACATGGGTCCAAGACAAATATTAGAACTCAGTAACTGGCAAAACCTGATGGGTTTGACAATAAAGACAGACAGTAAACTCAACATGAGTTCGGGACAATGAACAAAACTGTGTAGCCAGCAAAACCTGATGGGCTGGCAAACCGAATCCTGAAGCAAAATATAACCGAGTTGAGGAAACTAATATTCCTTGATTTCCCTCATCCTCTGGAGTGTCCCCCAGGGACGTGGCCAGTAGCTCTGTGACACGTCTGCCAGCCACCGTCAGAGAGAGCTAATGCTCTTCACCGACAGCCACTTTGCCAAGCCCTCACCTGAAACCCGAAACCAGAAAGAGGCGCCTTTCTTACCCTGAGAGGAGTCCCTTGGGGTCTTTCGTCCGCTGCGCTGGATATCTCACCTGGGGCCTCCAGATGAAAAGGTGGGGCGAACATCGGAGGAAAAGACCACCAACAGGCTTTCTCATGCAACACCAAAGGGTTTATTGGGGGTATAGCGTGCTGGAGCTCAGGGCTCACTCAGAGGAGCAAAGAACAAAGAGCCCTAAGAACCACTCGAGCGGAGTTTATATACATTCTTTAGAGAGGGTAGGGACTTTACACACATCATAGCCTCCTTTAGCAAATCATCATATTCCACGGGAAAATCAAATAACAACTCTAAAACATGATTAGCACATTCATTGGCGGGAACAGGTTGGGCAGCGGGTGATTGGTCAGCCCTAAGAAGGGGTATACATTTAAATTGATTGGTGGATGCACTGTGATGTATACGTGGTGAGCTGCATGGTTTCTGGGGAGGGGCTGTTAAGTAACTAGGTCCTCAGGGAAGATTTCAACACACATCTAAAGTGCAAATCCGGGAATTGTCTTAACTGCCACAGGAATTTCAGGTGCTGAGTGCAGCTTGGAAACTTTACAAAACCTGGTTCTTTACATTTCAATTTCAATTTCTTTTATTCTTTCAGAACCTTACAGAGGAAGGTGAGAGAGTTCATCGACAATTACTGCTATTTTGGCTATATTGGTTTTGGATGCACACATGGGATCTTTCTTTAGATCCATCTGGTGCTGATAATCTAAGCCATAGCCTCAAACAGGGCCAAGAGGCTGATTAAAACATATCCATTTCCAAAGCAATTACTACTCTGAAGTCAGTTACAGAACTCAGTCTCTTAGGAGAATCACGCCAGTGTTAAAGCCCAGGTGAACACAGTCATCTCATCCAAAAGCTGCACAAGTTACCACAATTAAAATCAAAACAATCCCACGTGGCCCTCATCTACTTCCATATAGTCACTCATCATAACCTCTGGCTGGAGGTTTCCTTAAATGGCACAGCCCAATAGAGTGTCCATAATAAGCTCCCTTCCCCTCATTTGCCTAAATTCAGGGTGGCCTGGACACCCTTCCTGTGAACCAGGATTGATCACATAGTTCTGCCATTAATACTGCTCTGTTTCTGCAATTTGAGGCCTACTGACTGTCAGGTATAGATTCCTTATGTGATTTGGAGTCATTATTAAACCCAAGCACCTTTGCAGGGATTGGAAGAACTCATTTGACCCAAAAAATCCCAATACTCCCTTGATGGAGGTCAAGAACCAAACAGAGGAAGGCAAGAGACTTCATCCACAATGACTGATTTTTTGCCATTTTGGTTTTGGATGCACACATTGGATCTTTCTTTAGATCCATCCGATGCTGATAATCTAAGCCACAGCCTCACACAGGGCCAAGAGGCTGATTCAGAGACATTCCTTTCCAAAGTAATTAAGCAAAGAGCCACAGGTGATGCCCATTCATTTCCATTTTAAAACTGTTTTCTTCAGGCTTCACAAAGGGTGGCCTGAGGCAAAGACCTTCCTGACATTCAGGGCAACAGAACAATAGGTAAGCAAAAGGGCCAAAGCAGGGTTTCTCCACTGAGACTTTCCTGGTCACACTGATATCTGAGTTTTCTGAGATGCTTGCCATTCCCTTCAGCTATGGATTACATGGCCATGTCACAGAGTTTGGAGGTGGTACATATTTTGGACACAAAACCATGAGCCTATTCTGGAGAGTGGCCAGAATTCAGGAAGAAAACAGGAACTTAGGAAGACAGTACATGTTGTCCATCGATAAGGCAACCTGCAATCCATTCCTATAATGGGTAGGATGAATGCTGGGAAGCTTTCTACTAGACAGGACACATCCATTGATTCATTCTCTTTTCTAATGTCTACAACCACGGACACAGTGGGATACACAGACATAGAAACACTCGCCTTGTCAAAAGACTTTCTAGAAACATTCCACTTCAAACCAAGCAAGCCACCTTCCCTACCTATTCTCAGAATATAAGACAAAACCACAAACTCACACACACACTGAAAAAGGCACCTTCTTCCCCAAAGTAAGTCTGTGACTATCCAGAGTGTCCTCTGAATGGTGGGCTATACTATGTTCCCCAGAAATGGCCTGTCCTTTCTCAGATCTGGTCTCCTTGGCCAACTCTGTGAAATATCAGGAGCCCGCGGTGAGCCACTTCTTGCTTTCTCTGGAAAGGCCAGTCTTCAAACTTTCCTGGCATTTGGCCATCCTCACATCAGTAGGTACCAAGAAAGACTGACTCTGTCCTTGGTAAATTTAAACAAGTGATCCCACTGTACTGGGAATTGGACTGGTTCTGGATGCCTGACTTCCTGGATCCCAAGTTCACAGAGTTCCATCACCAAGGAAGTGAGGTGAGGTCACTTCCTTCAGAAACTGAATGAGGTGACTGCCTTAGCAACCACTTTTTCCAAACAGTTGCTTCCATACTTCCTCTGACACTTTCACAAGTTAGATAGGTATCTCAACCATAGGAACCCAGGAACAGCTCTCCACAAAGGCCTTGGACACTACATTCCTGTATTGTAAGACCAACTCTGTCCCTGCTGTTCTGTAATGTTAGATTGAGGGAACAGTGTATGGTTAGGGTTAATAACATGTGTGATTTGGGTTAGGAATAATTCTGCTGGATGAATAATGGTATTGGGAACCTGCGATATGTATGAGAATATATAGGTGAAATATATGTATGAAAACAGAAATCTAGGTAAGATTTGAAGCCCAAAAGAGCATTTTGCCCTTGATTGGAATACTTAGATTTGAATTAGGTTCTGCACAGATTTGTCAGATTAATCAATATACAATGGCATAGGACCTTGTACCTTGGATGATTGAATGTCGAAGAGAACATCCAGTCAAAAAGGGATAGTCGGAAGTGAAAGGTTAATAAAATAGGTATTTGTCACTTCCTGGGAAGAATGTTGTGTTTATTCCGAGCATAATCGAGTTGTAAAAAAAAATATGATTAAATTAAAAAGACACCATGAAGAGTGTCAATGAGAGAGTGAGAGGACCAAAAAAAGTGGTTTGAGTCTTGGTTCACATAGTCCCCCTGTTTGACTACTTTTTTATCAACCCTGGCCTGTCCGATAATAATCTCCATATTATTGCTAACTATAAAACCCTGTTTGCTCAACCGTGTAATTTCTTTTCTCTAAGCTCAAATTGGACAAGTTAAACTCATGGTAATACCCCACTAGCAGACATAGAATGTGACACCCCACAATGATCACTTTTATGATTAAAAGTAGCTAGAAGAAGAAGTGGGGAATGAAAGATTAATAAAATAGGTACTTGTCACTTTTTTTTCTGTATGCTTAACAAAACACTGTTGAAATCTTGAGAACTGTTTGCTAATCTTGTTCCCAGAATGTCCTGTCCCCAAATGCCAAACTGCAGAATGTACTCCCTCACCCGGTTGAATGCAAACCGCCCACTCTCCCTCACCCATCAATAAACTTCACTCCCTGCCCTCCCCAAAGAAAGTATATAAGCTCTGCTTAAGCTCTTCTCAGGGCTCTCTGCTCTATTCAAGTGAGCTCCGATCCCCTGCATGCTGACCCCCTATAAACCCTTTGCTGTTGCATGAGATAGTCTTTTGGTGGTCTCTTCCTCCGAAGCTCGCCCAGTGTTTACTTTGATGATTGCGTGTAGAAAAGAACATTCAGTCAAAAAGGGATAGTCGGTAGGATTAGGAAGATAGTTGTTAGGTTTAGGAAGAAGAATGAGTATAGGTTTTGGAAAAAAAGTATTCTTTATCAATAGTATTTTGTTTAGAGTGTGAATGTAAATGTTAGCCCACGTGAAGAGTCAGTCACAATAGTGAACCGGAGAAAATATGTAGGAAAACAGATATCAATAGAGATATTATGAAATAAGGCAAAATATAAAGTGGGTGATAGGATTAGACATTTTCAACAGGGTTCAATTTGAATATATGATCTTAGGAAGAAACCAATATGTAGTCACTAATTGGATTGATATTTGAGAGCATTAGGCAACCTGGACATGGCTGTGTTTAGTAATCCATGTTCATTTTCAATTTAGGCTTTGGTACAATAATAAGTGTGAACCTTGCATTTTGTCTGCAGAATATTACTGTGATAAAATGTATATGTAGATCAGGTGACATGAGTAATTTTTCCATCATTTCTGGGAGCAATATTTTGAAGATTAATAAGTTAGTATTGGGGGTACAAAGAGGTGTACCTTGTGTCTATGAATATAGAGCTAATGCATGAATAGACCATACTGTTAATAAATAATATAACTGGTCCACTTTAAATAATGCATTGGATTCATATCTTAAAATATATAAGAAATCTTATATTGATATACATACATTCATTCCAACTAGTTATACATCTAATAGTAAAATTAAGGTTATGGTTTATCATGAAAGGTGTGTGAGTTTTTCTTCAAAAGTGATTATGGAAATCAAAAATAATGTGTTTCGAAAGAAGTCTCATGAAAAGACCAGTCAAGAACCATGAAAAAATACATGTGTTCTGAAGCAGGAAGTGATTGAAAGTGAAACAAATGCCTCTAAATTAGCGAACTTGTGGATGAAATATATATCCTATTATGTGCATAAACTGAAGAAATAGTAATGTACCAGTTTTGAATAAAAATGAACGTCAAAATACACATCATGTCCCATAGGAATCAATTTGCATTGATGTTAACCTGGGTCAGTTACTGTATTAATTTTAGGATTTGTAGGCACCATTCACTGAAGATAGTTTTCAGTACTAGGAAACAAATACATATTTCAGGTGGATGAATATTTCTGACGATAATCTTGTGAAAAGTTGATTATAAATTCACATATATGAATATGAATGAATTTAGGAAATGTATAAAAAGACACATGTATTTCATATTTTGAAAAATCTGGAAAGTCTGTATATATATATATATATATATATATATATATATATATATATATATATACACACACACACACACACACACACACATACACACACACATGCACACAGACATTAAAAATTAGCAATATATATGCCAATTGAAATTCACCATGAAATATATATCATCCACAGATTCAAAAATATTCATTTTACTGAACATGGATTTATGTATAATGTTGTTAAACTAGGAAGCTCACACAGAGTTCGAATTTTAACTTCCAACAGCATTTAGGAGAAGTGATCTCTTCTCACAATGTGTATCTGCCAAGTCAACCACCTCACAAGAATGTACGTGTTGTACCTTGTAGGATTCTATATGTGCATATAAAAATACATGTGCAAATAGGCTACAGAGAAAGGGAGACAGGAATTCACATATTTGTTAACTTTAAAAACACATGGAGAACAATTTCTACAAAAGTTGACTAGATTTATAACTCCTACACTACATAATGCAAAAGGCAAATTCAACTATACACCATGCCTCCTCTGAACTGCTTGTATTTCTATTCTGTTTGGATTATTATTCTCCATCATATTAGGATAAGTAGTCAGAGTCTAGTAGGCTAAGGGTTAGTGTCAGGGATTCAGTATTTCCAATGGAAAATTGGAAAAGGTATCCAATGTGTATGTAATTATGTGCTTTGAAAAATCTTCCCACTCTTATCCAGAACAATGCCTTGACATTACCTTTGCCCCAAGTAAGACACAATTACAGGAGAAGAGTTCGAAAATCTGTGCATATATATATGGAATGCAATATGCTCAGTTGTTCACAAACTTGGAGGTGGTAGAGGAGTTTACAAAAGTAATGGACAGGGTAAACCCTCCACAAAAATGGAGCTTTGCTGGCCTAAAGACTTCTTGAGAAACTGCCTCTGAGGTTGGGCACTTGAAATATATGTTGTTGTCAGGAGCTTAATCTTCATTTGTGGTGAGACAATTAAAGCTGGATCTGCATCTATGTGACCTGAAGGATCTTGTTTCTTATTTTCCAATGAACATGAGACAGCAGTGCTGAATTCTCTCTTTGTAGGTAAACTGTGGCCACTGGGGGCTATGTGTCTCCCTGTGAGGACTGAAACCATTTGATCATCCTCCAATTTTCGTGGTGTTTCTTGCTGCTGTACTGGGAGTTTGGTATTTGCTTCGTGAAATACAAAGATTTCAACTGGGACAAAGTGCTAGAGGGAGTTCTGTCACGTGTGGTGTGTCAGGGTCTGCAAGAGAATGCACCAACCAGGCCTTTATCCCACATAGCTTGGCCCCTTGACCATAGCAACCTGATTCTGAACATTGCCCTGAAAACTCTCCATATAACAGGATGCATTTACATATAAGGGTCTGCTGGCTACACTATGTCAGTCACAAGCTATTTGGAAGCCAATGGAAGGTCCACATGACTCCACCACAGATGTTTTATCACACACCTGCACACCACTACTCTAGGCCCACTACTCAGGAGGCTCCAACTTACTGGCATCACTGTTCTTCAACATTTTCATGAAACCCATTCAATCAAGGCACTGTATTGTATACTCATGATCAGCAACAGGACATCCAAAGTTTCTCCAGTGCCACCTGGTCATGGGAATTTCAAAAATTTGATGGTATTCATCTAGCCATTTTTCAAGGATGAAGTTGGAGGCACTGTGGGTTTCAATTCATTCAGGAACCACTAAATGGTGAGGAAGTTCATTTCAATGAAATCTCTGGACAACACTCACAGGAAAGGCTTCCCAAAGAGTGGCCAAAAGGTCACATGAAGCCAGGCCCATTGAACTGTACAATGTGAGGTCCATGTGTGTTTTGACTCTCAAATATGGCTTCCATGTTTTTCATAATAAAATCATGTGATATCCTGGCTGAGATTCACAGTGCTCTGTGGAAAACCAACCTGGGACTAGATTTCAGATTCCAAGGGTGAATCTCATGCGTGGCCTCCTAAAATCCCAACTCAATTCATGGCAATACTACTCTGAGGTCAGTTCCAGAACTCAGTCTATAAGGGGAATCACCCAAGAGTGAAGCCCTGGTGGACCCAGTCAGCTCTTCCAACTGCCACAAAACTGACCACAATTATAACCAAAACACGCCATCATGGCCCTCATTTTCTTCCATATAGATATTCATCATAACTTCTGTCTAGAGGTTTCCATAAGTGGCGCAGCTCAAGACAGTTTCCAATATAAGCTTCTTTGCCCCTCATTTGCCTAAAGTAAGTGTGGCCTGCACACTCTTCCTGTCAACCAGGAGTGATCAAATAGGCCTGCCATTAATACTGCTCTGCTTCTACTATTTGAGGCCTACTGACTGTCAGGTATAGATTCTTATGTGGTTTGTAGTCATGAGACAACACTAGCACATCTGCAGGGCTTTGAAAAACTCATTTTACTCAAGGGTCAATAATCACACTTGATGGAGGTCAGGAACCTAACAGAGGAAGGTGAGAGACTTCATCCACAATGACTGATCTTTTTGAATTTTGGTTATGGATGCACACATGGGATCTTTCTTTAGATCCATCAGGTGCTGACAATCTAAGCCCCAGCTTCACCGAGCGCCAAGAGACTGATTCAGACACATCCATTTCCAAAGCAATTAAGCGAAGAGCCACAGGTGATGCCCACTCATTTCCATTTGAATACTGTTTTCTTCAGGCTTCACAAAGGGGTGGCCTGAACCAAAGACTTTCCTTACATTCAGGGCAACAGAAAAATAGGTAAGCAAATGGCCCAAAGCAGGGTTTCTCCACTGAGACTTTCCTGGTATCTGAGTTTCCTGATATCTGAGTTTTCTGACATGCTCCACTTCCCTTCAGCTATCCAGTACATGGCCATGTGACAGAGCTTGGAGGTGCTACATAGCTTGGACACAAAACTTTGAGCCTATTCTGGAGAGTGTCCGGAATTCAGGAAGAAAACAGGAACTTAGAAAGATAGTAGGTTTTGCCCATTGATAAGGCTAGTCGCAGTCCATTCATAAATTGGCAGTATGAATGCTGGGAAGCTTTCTACTAGACAGAACACATCCATGATGCATTCTTTTTCTAATACTAAGACCACGGAGAGAGTGGGATACACAGTAATAGAAACACTCACCTTGTCAGAGGACATACTAGATACAGTCCTCTCCAAACCAAACAAATCGCCTTTCCTACATATTCTCAGAACATGAGACAAAACCACAAACTCACACCCACACTCAAAAAGACACCACCTATCCCAAAGTAGGTCTGTGACTATCCGGAGTGTCCTATGATGGGTGGGACATACTATATTTCCACGAAATGCACTGTGCTGTCTCAGTTCTGGTCTCCTTGGCCAACTCTGTGAAGTTGTCAAAAGTCACTGGTGAGCCACTACCTTCTTTCTCAGGAAAGGCCCCTCTTCTTAGCTTTCCTAACATTTGGCCATCCTCACATAACTAGGTACCAAGAAAGACTGACTCTGTCCTTGGTTTACCCAAACAAGTGAGACCATTGGAACTGGGACTGGAACTGGCTGTGGTTGCCTGGCTTCCTGAATCCCAAGTTTAGAGAGTTCCATCACCAAGGAAGTTATGTGAGGTAACTTCCTTCAGGAAGTGAATGAAGTCACTGCCTTGGCAACCACTTTGTCCTAACAGTTGCTTCCAAGGGTCCCATGAGATGGAGGGTGCACCTACTTGCTGTGACATTTTCACAAGTTAGAATGGTATATCAACCATAGGCACCTGGGCACAGCTCTCCACACAGGCTTGGTTTGGTCCATCTTCTCTACATTAAGATGAAAGAGGCTGATTCAGACACATCCCTTCACCCTGACCAGGTTGTTTGCGATGGAAGTTGACTTTTCCTCCCTCAGGTCCTTCATTGCTGCCTACATCTTCTCCATGGATCATTTCTGTATTGACCTTTGAGGTTCTCAGCAGGTGGAAGATCCCCTACACTCCTGATTGTAAGACCAACTCTGTCCCTGCTTTTCTGTAAAGTTAGATTGAGGGAACAGTGTATGGTTAGGGTAATAACAGGTTCGATTTGGGTTAGGAATCATTCTGCATGATGAATAATGGCATTGGGAACCTGTGATATTTACAAGAATATACAGGTGAAATATAAGTATGAATACAGAAGTCTAGGTAAGATTTGAAGCCCAGAAGAGCATTGGGTCCTTGATTGGGATACTTAGCTTTGAAATACCTTCTGCACAGATGTCTCAGATAAATCAATAAACAATGGCATAGGACCTTGTAAATTGGATGATTGAATGTAGAAGAAAACATCCACTTAAAAAGGGTAGTCGGTAGGATTGGAAAGATAGTCAGTAGGTTTAGGAAGAAGAGTGAGTATAGGATTTGGTCCAAAAGTTCTTTAGCAATAGGGTTTCTCGTAGAGAATGAATGTAAATGTCAGAACATGTGATGAGTCAGTCACAATGATTAACTAGGGAAAATATATAGGGAAGCAGATATCAATAGAGACATGTAGAAATCAGGCAAAGTATAAATTGATTGATAGGATTAGACATTTTCAACATGGTAGATGTTGAATATACAATCTTAGAAAAAAACAAATATTTAGCACCAATAGGATTAACATTTGAGAGCATTAGGCAATCTGGACTTGGATGTTTTTAGTAATCCATGCTCACTTTCCTTTTAGGTTTTGGTAGAATCATAAGTGTGAACTTTGCATTTTGTGTCCAGAATATTACTGTGATAAAGTGTATATGTAGATCAGGTGACATGAGTATTTCTTCCACCAATTCTGTGGTCAATATTTTGAAGATGTATAAATTAGTATTGGGTGTACAAATAGGTCTACCCTGTGTCTACAAATATAGATAAAATGAATGAATTGACCATACTGTGAATAAATAATATTACTGGTTCCAACTTTAAATTATGGATTGAATTGATATCTGAAAATATACAGGAAATCTTATATTGATATACATACATTCATCACAACCATTTATAGATCTAATGGTAATATTAAGGTTATGGATTGTCATGAAGAGTGTGTGAGGTTTGCTTCAAAAGCGATTATTGAAATCTAAAATGAAAAGTAGTCTCATGAAAAGACCAGACAAAAAACATGGAGGAATACATGTGTACTGAAGCAGGAAGTGATAGAAAGTGAAACAAATGCCTATAAATTTGAAAACTTGTGAATGAAATATATATCCTATGATGTGCATAAACTGAAGAAATAGTCATGTAACATTGTTGAATAAAAATGAATGTCATAATACACATCATGTACCATAGTAATCTACTTGCATTGATGTTAAAGTGGGTCAGATACTGTAGAAAAATTAGGACTTCTATGCACCATTCACTGAATTTAGATTTCAGTACTAGGAAACAATATGTATTTGAGGTGGATGAATATTTCTGAGAATAATTTTGTGAACATTTGATTATAAATCCACATACATGAATATGAATGCATTTAGGGATTGTATAATAAGACACATATATTTTATATTCTGAAAAATCTGGAGAGTGTGTATATATATATATATATATATATATATATATATATATATATACACACACACACACACACACACACACACACAGACAGACATTAAAAGGTAGCGATATATATGCCAATCGAAATTTATTATGAAATATATATCTTTCACAGATCCAAAAATATTCATTTTACTGAACATGGATTTATGTATTATCTTGTTCAACTAGGAAGCTCACCCGTAGTTTTAATTTTCAGTTCCAACAACGTTCAGGAGGAGTGATCTCTTTTGACAATTTGTATCTGCCAAGTCAGCCACCTCACAAAAGTGTACATGTGATACCAGGTAGGATTCTATATGTGCATACAAAAATACATGTGCTGAATAGGATACAGATAAAGGGCGACAGGAATTCACGGATTTGTTATCTTTAAAACACATGGAGAACTACTTCAATTTAATATTGACTTGATTTATAACACCTACCCTTTATCATACAAAAGGTAAGTCCAGCTATACACCATGCCTCCTCTGAACTGCTTGTATTTCTATTCTGTTTTGGTTATTTTGCTCCATCAATTTAGGATTGACACAGTCTGGCTGGGCACAATTCAGGAGCCACTTGTCAAAAGCTAACTTTATTTTTAGAACCACACACGCCAAAAAATAGCTCCTCGGGAAAAACACTCAGAGCACAACTGCCACCACCGGCTTCCCACAAGCTCTCAACCTCCCCTCTCCTCCTGCTCTTGAGGTCGATTGGCTGGGTTGTTTGAGCAGAGCCAATAAAGTCCCCCAAAAAGCAGCTCCATAATTTGAAAGGGTGGGGAAACAGCCCAATGGGCATCACCGCAGAGGAGCCAATCAACTAGATGTTGCTGGGGCCGCTGTGAGCCAACCATCAGCTGGCAGTCTGAAAGTTTGCTTTGGCCCCTTGGGCTGTGGCTCTCAACATCTAACCCTCTCTGTTTAAACAACAAGCATGTGGCTTAGGGACCATGCCTGCCTTAGGTTGTCCAATAGTACATATGATTCTTACCCATTATCGAATGAGCTGACCTCAAGGTGTCAGCCTCCTGTCTTAGATTGGTACCATTGTAATTGGATCTTACCCGTCACTGACTACAGGTCCAGTATACATCCACACCTGTGGAGAGGTCTTTGTACCAGCGGGCGGGTGAGGCTCTTTGCCTCATCTCTGTTGGCCCCCTAATTTTAGCTGAACAACCATGACAAGCAGAAGGGAGGAAGATACACCAAGGCAATTGATGGCTCTTTTTGAAAAAATTTTACCACCGATGACATCATCAGAGAAATACCCCAACACTACCACACGTCACTGCACCAACAGATAGTTCACAATGCAGGCAGGTGAGTTCACAATGCATACAAGTGATACATAGTCCAGGCAAGTTCTGCAAGCAGTTCAGTGATGGCTATTGCAGAAGCTGTAGATTGGTTTTATCTTTGACTTCACATGCACTGGGATGAAGATAGAAATTCTGGCAACAATGCCTAAAGAAAGAATTATGTAACATTCCAAAAGGCACTAAAAGAAAACAATTTTCTTAACAATTTACATTGTCTAGAAGAGAATTATTAAATATAATGAAAAGAAAAGGTGGATCCAACATGGCGGCGGGCAGAGAGGCTGCGCTTTTAATGCACTCCCAGTGATGGGGTCATAAAGTCGCAAGGATAACTCTTTGATTCTACCAACGGAGATTCTCCTAGCAAAATTCCACTGAAGGGAGACTGCCCGGGAGCTACAAGAATTTTTTTGAAGCGTCTGTGTGACCCGGACGAGTGGGACCCTGCCACTAGACGCGGAGTTCGAGATTCACCAGCCACAGTCTGCGCACCGCGGGCACGGCTGCAGATCCGTCCACCGGCCCGCAGCCAAAGTGACTGGGTCCTGCTAGACGCCGAGACACAGCTTGGCAGGAAGAAGTCTTTAGCCAAGCCTCCACGCGCCAGGAGCTGAGGTGAACTGGGCCGGACCAGTCCCACCCCTCCCCTCGGTCAATCCGGCAAGAAGCCTGGGGCCCACCATAGCAGAGAGGTGACATCATCGGAGTTCGGCCGGCGAAATTCCTTCCCAGCAAATTCCACTTTAGCAGGTGTGTGACTCCCCATACTGATACAAGCAGCCAGGAAACTTCATTGACTTCTCAGGGGTCGTGTCCGTAGGGAAGCAGAGGGGAGCCCAGAACCCAAGGCCCCCATATCACCAGTGGTGACCCCTAAGGTCTTATCCGCCAGTTTACCACAGCACTGAGGATTAAAAGGGGCACTCGGTGGGGCTGCAAGTGTAACTAGATCTCTGGAGAATCACTTCTGGGGAACAGGACCTGGCTGGCAGGCTGACAGGAGGAAGGGGGTTAAGAGCTGGAGAAGTGAAATGGCTCTGGACTGACAAGTCTGAGAGACCCCCAGAAGACGCCCTACAGGGATAGCTCTCGGCAGGTAGAGAGCAGACACTCCGCTTGGAAGGCACAGCTCCGCCTACTGGAAGAGAAGAAGGTGGATCTCTAAGACTTTAATTTTTTTGTTGTTGTTGTTGCTGTTGTTGATATTTTTTTCTCTCCTTCTTCTCTCCCTGTTCCTTTCCCCCCTTTTCCTTCTCTCTTTCTATCCCATTTCAAGTTTTATTGTTCTTTTCATTCCCCTCTAATCTATCTCTCCCTCTATCCTTTTTTTCTTTTTAAGAGCACCTTCATTCTCCTACCCCCCAACTCTCATTCCAAGCATTACATCTTTCATTGTGTGTAATTGTCTAAATGCAAATAGGTGAATGTCTCGAGGCTGTCTATAAGACTCCTAAATACCTAGCTACTACCAACACCCTGATCCAATTGCCTGGTAGTATCCACCTTCAGTGGAGCAATCTTCTAAAGTAGCCGAGACATACTAACCATTGTACCACCAGAGCACCCAACCTAAACATATAGTCCTAAGAACAAACAGCAAATCATTATATGCATACAGAACCTAGAAGCCTTATATGAATTAAATGAATCAGCTTTAAAGTACAACAAAGCCCAAAATTTTTAGGCATAATCTTCCACCACAAAAGAGAGACAACAGAGATATACAAAGCCAAAACAAATGTATAGGAGAAAGCAGTTACAAAGCAGTCAAACAGAGCTGGAAAGCAACGTGAACAATATGAAAAAACAAGGGAAAAAGGGGTTACAAACAATGCAGGACAATCTAAATATACAGGAGGACCTAGAAGAATCAGAAATATGGACAGGGAAAGAAATCAAGGCATTCCTAATTCAGATGGAACGGAATATTAGAAAAGACATGAGACAGCAAATCCAAGCATTGAAAGTATATTTTGAAGAGGAACTAACCACACAAATTAAATCCACAAAGAATGAGCTTTATCAGGAGATAGAGGTGTTAAAAAATAATCAAGTTGTAATCATAGAAATGCAAGAAACCGTAAATCAGATTAAAAGCACTAATGAGAATATTACAAACAGACTAGATCAAGTAGAAGTCAGAACATCAGATAATGAAGACAAAGTATATCAACTTGAAAAGAATATAGTCAACACAGAAAAGATGTGAAATCAAACATATAACACAAAACACAAGTGCACACATAATATAATACATACAACACATGACATAATATTAAAGGCCTTATGACTTTTTACAGGTGAAATCTCCATTGCAATGTCTAAAAACTCTATTGTCCAAAAATAGAACTGATCAGCAAAACATTAACCTAGTTCTGTATGAGCTAAAAAAAAACAAAATAAAACTTCATGATATGAGAAAGGGGAATAATAAAATAGATTTGAAAAAAACATTCTGGTTCTGTCACAGATGTAAGAACAGCCAAACTGGAGTTCTGCATATCAGCTCTTATTGATTTGAGCCAAATCATCTTATTTTTGGTCTGTAGAAATCTCTTTAGTTAATCTCTCTGGAATCCAAATTGGCTACTGTTCTCCCTGTGGAAACACAAAAACAGACGCCGGACTCCAGACAATTACTTGGTCAGGACCTTTCCATTGTCCTGTTAGAATATCCTTCCAAAGTACCTTGGGCTTATGTACATTTTTTGGACATATATGCCTTTCTGCAGCACTAAGCCCTGATGAACCCAAATTTAAAAAGTTTAGAGTAAAAGGGTTATTTTAAGTTTACCTTTGGGGAATATATACCCCTTCCCAATTTGTTCTTTTTGCTTTAATATGTACGTTTTAATAGTTTCATGTGCTCTTTCAACTATGCCTTCTCCCTGTGGATTGTATGGGATTCCTGTTATATGAGTAATGCCAAATGATGAGCAAAATTGTTTAAAAGAAGTAGAAGTATAAGCCGGGGCATTATCTGTTTTTAACTCTTTTGGAACGCCCACAGTGGCAAAATTTTGTAAGCAATGAGCTATAACATCTTTAGTTTTTTTCTCCAGCAAGAATGGAGCCCATCAAAAATCCAGAAGAAGTATCAACTGTAACATGCAAATATTTTAATTTTCCAAATTCTGGCAAGTTTGTGACGTTCATCTGCCAAATATGGTTAGGTATAAATCCTCTAGGATTGACTCCAAGATTAACTTGTGGTAAAAAGGTCACACAATTTTGACATTGTTTTATTATTTGTCTAGCTTGTTCCTTAGTTACTTTGAAACGCTTTTGTAAAGTATTAGCATTGACATGAAACTTTTTATGAAAATTTGTAGCTTCTTCTAGTGTATAGAAAATATGTATGAATGTCATGTGTTGTTTTATCTGCTAAATAATTGCCCAAACTAAGGGCTCCAGGCAATCCTGTATGTGTCCTGAAATATCCTATAAAAAACGGATCTTTCCTGTCCCAGATTAGACTTTGTATAGTCGAAAGCAAAGAGAAAATAGTAGAGGAAGGGGAAATCCTTCTACCATCTTCAAGTGATACTATAGCACTAACTATATACTGATTATCGGAAAATAAATTAATTACAGATGCTTTAAGCATCACAAAAGCTTGTAATACTGCATTAAGCTCTACATTTTGAGCTAATTGTTTGGGTACTAAAAATGTAAAAGTTTGATCAGGTGTAAATATTACTGCTGTACCATTATTTGACCCATCAGTGAATATATTTGTAGCATTTATAATAGGTGTTTTTCTTGTCATTTTTGGAAAAATTACATGATGTGATGACCAAAAAGACAATAAAGGATTAGATGGTAAGTGGTTATCAAATGAAACATTAGATTTGCACATGATTATTGCCCAAGAATTTAACTAATTATCTAAATCATCAATTTGATTCATAGTATATGGAGTAATAATTTTATCTTCTTGGGTTGTATTATAGTTATAGTAGAAATATTCAAGTAAAAGAGAAGGTCTCTCGAGCTAGTCAGACAGAGATAAAAATTCAATTAAAAGAGAAGGTCTCTCTAGCTAGTTAGACAGAGGAAAAAATCAAGTGATTGATCCTGATAATGTGTCTGAATCAGCCTCTTGGACCTGTGTGAGGTTGTGGCTTAGATTCTCATCACCTGATGGATCATTCCGTGTGTGAATCCATACCCAAAATGGCCAAAAGAGCAGTCCCTGTGGATGAAGTCTCTTGCCTTCCTTTGTAAGTCTACTGAACTCCATCAAGTGAGAATACGCATCCTTTGTGTCAAATGAGTTCTTCAAAGCCCTGGAGAGTCTAGCACATAGGTTCTTGGGTTTTCTCATGACTCCAATTCACATAAAAATAACTATACCTGACAGTCAGTAGGCCTCAAATTGGAGAAGCAGAGGTGTATTAAGGGCAGGCCTATTTGATCACACCTGGTTCACAGGAAGGGTGTCCAGGCCACCATGACTTTAGGCAATGAAGGGCAAGAAAGCTTATTTTGGACACTGTCTTGGACTTCGCCACTCATGGAAACCTCCAGACAGAGCGTAGTATGAGAGTGTATATATGGAAGAAAATGAGGACCATGTGGGAGTGTTTTGGTTTTAATTGTGGTCATTTGTGTGGTAGTTGGAAGATATGACTGGGTATACCTGGGCTGAACTCTGGTGTGATTCCCCTTAGAGACTGAGTTCTAGAGCTGACTTAGAGAAGTGTTATCATGAAATATGTTGGGATTTTAGTTGGTCACGCATGAGAGTCGCCCTTGGAAACCGAGATCTAGGCCCAGGTTTGCTTTCCACAGAGCACTGGGAATCTAATCCAGGATATCCCATGGTTATATTCTGAAAGACATGGCAGCCATAGTTGAGAGTCAAAACACACATGTACCTCACATTGTAGACAGCAATAGGTCTGGCTTCCTGTGAAATTTTGGCCACTCTTTGGAAGCCTTGTCTGTGAGATTTCTCCAGAGCTTTCATTGAAATGAGCTTCCTCACCATTTAATTGTTCCTGAATGAAGTTAAACACACAGTGCCTCCAACATCATTCTTGTAAAATGGCTAGATAAATACCATGAAATTTTTGAAATTCCCATGACCATGAAAATGGTGTAGAAAAGAGATGCCAGTAAGTTGGAGCCTGATGTGAAATGGGCCTAGAAAAGTCGTGTGCAGTTGTGTGATAAAATATCTGTGGTGGGGCAATGTGGATCTGCCATTGGCTTCCAAATGGCTTGTGACTGACATGGTGCACCCAGCAGACCCTTCTATGTAAAGGCATCTTGTTATGTGGAGAGTTTTCAGGGCAATGTTCAGAATCAGATTGCTATGGTTAAGGATGCAAGCTATGTGGGATTGAAGCCTGGTTGGTTCATTATCATGCAGAACCTGACACACCACACGTGACAGAACTCCCTTTAGCACTGTGTCCCAGTTTAACTCCTTGTATTTTGTGAAGCAAATACCAAACTCACATTGCAGCAGCAAGAAACACATCGACAAGTGGAGGATGGCCAGATGGCTTTACAGTCCACACGGAAAGAGTTTGCCCGCAGTGGCCACAGTTTACCTACAAAGAGAGAATTCAGCACTGCTGCCTCATGTTCATTAGAAAATAAGAAACCATGTCCTCCAGGTCACTTAGATACATACCTAGCTTTGATGGTCTCTCTACAAAAAAAGCTAAAACTCCTGACAACAACAAATATTTCAAGTGCCCAAACTCAGAGGCAGTTTCACCAGAAGTCTTTAGTCCAGAAGAGCTCCATTTTTGTGGAGTATTTACCTGTACCTTACTTTTGGAAACTCCTCTACCACCTTCAAGGTTGTGAACTCTTGAGCATATTACATTCCAGATATGTATTCACAGATTTTCTAACTCGTCCACTCTAATTGTATTTTACTTGGAGTGAAGGTAAAGTCAAGGCATTGTTCTGGATTAGAGTGGGAAGATTTTTGTGAAGCACATATTTACATACACATTGGATTCATTTTCCTATTTTCAATTCAAAATGCTGAATGCCTGACACTAACGCATACCCTACTAGACTCTGACTACTAATTCTAATATGATGGAGAAAAATAACCCAAACCGAATAGAAATACAAGCAGTTTAGACGAGACATAGTGTATTGCTGGACTTGCCTTTTGCATTATACAGGGTAGGACTTATAAATCTAGTCAATATTTTGTTGAAATAGTTCTCCATGTGTTTTTAAAGTTAACAAATAGATGAATTCCTCTCTGCCTTTCTCTGTAGCCAATTCAGCACATGTTATTTCATATGCACATATTGAATCATACCTGTTATCACATGTACATTCTTGTGAGGTGGCTGACTTTGCAGATACAAATTGGGAGAAGAGATCACTCCACCTAAACACAGTTGGAACTGAAAATTCAACCTATGGGTGAGCTTCGTAGATGAACAACATGATAAATAAAATCATGTTCAGTATAATGAATATTTTTGGATCAGTGGATGATATACATTTCATGATGAATTTCGATTTCCATATATATTGCTACTTTTTAATGTCTGTGTGTGTGTGTGTGTGTGTGTGTGTGTGTGTGTACACTCTCCAAGTTTTTCATAATATGAAATATATGGGTCTCAATGTACACTCCCTAAATTTATTCGTATTCATGTATGTGGATTTATAATCAAATATTCAAAAGATTATTCTCAGAAATATTCATCCACCTGAAATACATATTTGTTTCCTAGAAATAAAAACTAACTTCTGTGAATGGTGCATACGGATCCTAATATTTCTACAGTAACTGACCCAGTTTAACACCAATGCAAGTAGATAACTATGGAACGTGATGTGTATTTTGATGTTCATTTTTAGTCAACACTTGTACATTACTATTTCTTCAGTTTATGCACATCATAAGATATATATTTCATACACAAGTTAGCAAATTTATTGGCATTTGTTTCACTTTCAATAACTTTATTCTTCAGAACACATGTATTCCTCCATGTTTTTTAACAAGACTTCTTTCTAAACACATTATTTTCGATTTCCATAATCACTTTTGAAGCATAACTCACACACTCTTCATGATGAAATATCACCTTAATATTACCATTAGAAGTATAACTGGTTGGAATGAATGATTTTATATCAACATTAGATTTTCTGTATATTTTCAGATATCAACTCAATCCATTATTTAAAGCGGACCAATTATATTATTTATTCACAGTATGGTCTATTCTTGCATTATCTCTATATTCTTAGACAGATACTACACCACTTTCTACCCCCAATACTCATTTATACGTCTTCAAAATATTGTTCCCAGAAATGGTGGAAGAAATACTCATGTCACCTGATCTACATATACATTTTATCACAGTAATATTCTGGAAAATAAAGCAAAGGTCACACTTATGATTGTACCAAAGCCTAAATTTAAAGTGAGCATGGATTTCTAAAAACATCCATGTCCAGGTTGCCTAATTCTCTCAAATGTCAATCCAATTGTTGACTACATATTTGTTTCTTTCTAAGATTATATATTCAAACTCAACCCTGTTGAAAATGTCTAATCCTATCACTCACTTTACTTTGCCTGATATCCTAATGTCTCTATTGATATCGGCTTTCCTTCATAAATTCCCAGTTCATCATTTTGACTGTTCATTTGTGCTGACATTTACATTCACTCTCTACCTGAAACCCAATTGCTAAATAACTTTTGGTCCAAATCCTATACTCACTCTTCTTTCTGAATCTACCAACTATCTCCCAAATCCTACTGACTATCCTTTTTTGAATGGATGTTCTCTTCGACATTCAATCATTCAAGGTACAAGGTCCGATGCCATTGTGTATTGATTTATCTGAGACATCTGTGCAGGACATAATTCAAAGCTAAGTCTCCCAATCAAGGGCCCAATCCGTTTCTGGGCTTCAAATATTACTTAGATTTCTGTTTTCATACATATATTTCACCTCTATATTTTTATAAATATCACAGATTTCCAATACCATTATTCATCCAGCAAAATGATTCCTAACCCAAATCGAACATGTAATTAACCCAAACCATATACTATTCCCTCATTCTAACTTTATAAAAGAGCAGAGAAAGTGTTGGTCTTACAATATAGGAATGTAGGGGATATACCACCTGCTGAAAACCTCAAAGGTCCATGCAGAAATAATCCCTGGAGAAGATGTAGGCAGCTATTAAGGACCTGAGAGAGCAAAAGTCATCTTCCATGGAAAACAACCCTGTCTGGAGAGGGGTTGTGTCTGACTGAGTGTCTCTGTTCCTAATGTACAGAAGATGGACCAATCCAGGCCTGTGTGCAGAGCTGTTCACGGGTGCCTATGGGTGATATAGTATTCTAACTGGTGAGAGGGTCACGGGAAATAGGGGCAGCATCTATCTCATGGGACCCTTGGAAGCAACTGTTAGGAAAAAGTGGTTGCAAAGGCAGTGACCTCATTCAGTTCCTGAAGGAAGTGACCTCATCTCTATTCCTTGGTGATGGAACTCTCTGAACTTGCGATCCAGGATTCCAGGCACCCAGAGCCAGTCCTAGTCCCAGTCCCAGTGGGCTCATTTGTTTGGATTTTGTAAGGACAGAGTCAGTCTTTCTTGGTATCTATTGATGTGAAGATGGCCAAATGCCAGGAAAGCTTTGAAGACTGGCCTTTCCAGAGAAAGCAAGTAGTGGCTCACCACGGGCTCCTGACAATTTCACAGAGTTGGCCAAAGAGACCAGATCTGAGACAGGACAGGCCATTTTGGAGGTACATAGTAAGGCTCACCAGTGAGAGTACACTCCGAATAGTCACAGACCTACTTGGGGGAAGGCGTTGCCTTTGTGGTTTTTGTTGTGTGTTTGTGGTTTTATCTCATGTTCTGAGAAAAGGTAAGAAACGCGGTTTGTTTGGTTTGGAGTGAACTGTTTCTAGTAAGTCGTTTGACAAGGCAAGTGTTTCTATGTCTGTGTATCCCAATGTGTCTGTTTTTGTAGACATTAGAAAAGAGAATGCATCAATGGATGTGTCCTGTCTAGTAGAAAGCTTCCCAGCATCAATCCTGCCCAATTTATGAATGGATTGTGGCTTGCATTATCGAAGGGCAACACCTACAAACTTCCTAAGTTCCCATTTTCTTCCTGAATTCTGGCTACACTCAAGAATAGGCTCATGGTTTTGTGTCCAAGATATTTACCACCTCCAAGCTCTGTGATATGGCCATGTACTGGATAGCTGAAGGGAATGGCGAGCATCTCAGAAAACTCAGATATCAGTGTGACCAGTAAAGTCTCAGTGGAGGAACCCCGCTATGGGCCTTTTGCTTACCTATTGTTCTTTTGCCCTGAATGTCAGGAAGGGCTTTGCCTCACGCCACCCCTTTCTGAAGCCTGAAGAAACCAGTTTTCAAATGGAAATGAGTGGGCATCACCTGTGGCTCTTTGCTTAACTGCTTTGGAAAGGGATGTGTCTGAATCAGTCTCTTGGCCCTGTGTGAGGCTGTGGCTTAGATTACCAACACCTGATGGATGTAAAGAAAGATCCCATGTGTGCATACAAAATCAAAATGGCAAAAATTCGCAGTCATTGTAGATGAAGTCTCTCGCCTTTCTCTGTAAAGTTCCTGACCTCCATCAAGGGGAATAGGGATCCTTTGGGTCAAATGAATTCTTCAAAACCATGCAGAGGCAAATCCATAAGTGCTTCGGTTTTTTCTTGACTCCATTTCACATAAAGAATCTAAACGCCAAAGTCAGAAGGCCTCAAATTGGAGAAGTGGAAAAGTATTAATGGCAGACTTATTTGATCACTCCTGGTTCACAAGAAGGGTGTCCAGGCCACCGTGACTTTAGTCACAAACACACACACACACACACACACACACACACACACACACACACACACATATATATATATATACACTCTCCAGATTTTTCAAAATATGAAATATGTGTCTTATTTTACACTCACAAAATTCATTCATATTCATATACGTAAATTTATAATCAACTTTCCAAAGATTATTCTTAGAAATATTCATTAACCATAAAAACATATTTCTTTCCTATACTGAAAAGTAACTTGAGTGAATGGTGAACACAAATCCTAATATTTCTACAGTACCTGACCCAGTTTAACATCAATGCAAGTAGATTCCAATCGGACATAATGTGTATTTTGACGTTCATTTTTATTCAACACTGGTAGATTACTATTTCTTCAATTTATGCACATCATAGGATATATATTTCATCCACAAGTTAGAAAATTAATAGGCATTTGTTTCACTATCAATCATTTTCTGCTTCAGAGCACATGCATTCCTCCATGTTTCTCGACTGGTCTTTTCATGAGAAAAGGGATGGACAAGGCAAGGTAAGGCAACTAAGATAGCACCGAAGACACGGAAACAGTCCTATTTGGTTGCAACCGGATTTAGAGGGCATTGCTTCTGTTGTAATCATTTAATCCCCTGCACCCCAAGTTTAAATTGTTTCAGAATTTTGTACCCAACATGGATGGGAGGGGCTCAGAAGTTCACAATCTGCAGAAGTTTATAAAAAGCAGTTTTTGTTTCTGTTTTTTTTTTTTCTCTGTTCTGGGCAAGTTAACATTTTAAGGATACCGGGAATGGGGCAGAGCTATTTCTTCTCTTTTTTTTTTCTCTCAGCCAGATGTTACCATGGAGCCCAGTTGGTAACTTCTTTATCTTAGAAATGTAGCCATCTCTGTGAAGCCCCAGCTCAAGGCCAGAGGCCTTGTTTACATATTGCCAGCATTATGACTGACTCTTTCCAAACACATTATTTTCGATTTCCATAATCACTTTTGTAGCAAAACTAACATATCTTCATGATAAACCGTAACCCTAATATTAATATTAGATGTATCATTGGTTGGAATGAATGATTGTATATCAATATAAGATTTCTTATATATTTTCAGATATCTATTCAATCCGTTATTTAATGTGGAACCAGTTATATTATTTATTCACTTATGGTCTATTCATGCATTATCTGTATATTCAATGACACAGTGTACACCTCTTTGTACCCCCAATACCCATTTATATGTCTTCAAAATATTGCTCCCAGAAATGGTGGAAGAAACACTCATGTCACCACATCTACATATACATTTTATCACAGTAGTATTCTGGAGACAAATGTAAAGGTCACACTTTTGATTGTACCAAAGCCTAAATGGAAAGTGAGCATAGATTACCAAAAACATCCATGTCAAATTTGCCTAATGCTCTCAAATGACAATCCTATTGGTGACTACATATTTGTTTCTTCTTAAGATTATATATTCTAACTCAATTCTGTTGAAAATGTCTAATCGTATCACGCACTTTATACTTTGCCTGATTTCGTAAAGTCTTTATTGATATCTGCTTTCCTACATATTTTTCCCACTTCATTATTGTGACTGTTAACATGTGCTGACATTTACATTCACTCTCTAACCGAACCCCTATTGCTAAAGATATTGTTTTCCAAATCCTATACTCACTCTTCTTCCTAAACCTACCGACTATCTTCTTAATCTTACCGACTATCCGTTTATGACTGGATTTTCTCTTCTACATTCAAACATCCAAGTAATGTTCCTGCAAGCGTCGGTGGAAGAGATCACCAAGATAGTGTCTCATGCAACAGCAAGGGGTTAATTGGGGGTCCAGCAAGCTGGGGCTCAGAGCTCACATGAATAGAGCAGAGAGCCCTGAGAACAGCTTAAGCAGAGCTTATATACTTTCCTTGGAGAGGGCAGGGATGGAAATTTATTGATGGGTCAGAGCGAGTGGGTGGTTAGTGTGAAACTGGGTGAGGGAATACATTCTGCAATTTGGCAGTTGGGGACAGCACAATCTGGGAACAAGATTACAAACAGTTCTCAATATTTCAACAGTGTTTTGTTAAGCATACAGAAAAACAGGAAGTTACAAGTACCTTTTTTATTAACCTTTCATTCCCCACTTCTTCTTCTTGCTACTTTTAATCATAAAAGTGATTATTGGGACGTGTCACATTCTATGTCTGCTAGTGGGGTATTACCATAAGTTTAACTTATCCAATTTGAGCTTGGAGAAAAGAAATTACATGGTTGAGCAAACAGGGTTTTATAGTTAGCAATAATATGAGGATTATTATTGGACAGGCCAGGGTTGATAAAAGCGTAGATAAGCAGGGGGACTGTGTGAACCAAGACTCAAACCACCCTTTTTGGGCCTCTCTCTCTCGTTGATGCTTTTCAAGGCATCCTTTTATTTTACTCAAAGGTTTTTTTTACAACCTCAGTATGGTCGGCATCAAAACAACATTCTTACATCAATGCAGCACAAAGGCCCCCTTCTCTCATGAAGAGGAGGTCCAACTCTCAACTGGAGTGTAAAACAACTTCAGAGAGACATGTAAAAGATTCCTGCAAAGCTGTGATGGAGGTTTCTATTATCTTTAAGTTTTGGTCTCTTGCTGCTTCTATTTGGGTCATCTGTTGTGTACCATGGAGCAGGGCAGTGGTTCCTGTGACTACCACTGCCGCAACTCCAATTCCTAATATGATGGCTAAAGTGAGGGATATATGTTCCCAGTGGAACCGGGTTGTATGCCCCCGTGTTTGAACTTCAAATGAACCTGGGTCATTATAGAGCAATCTGGGAGACATCTTCACCATTACTCAATTAATCACATCTGTTGACCATTTCATGAAAACATGAACAATGTTTAAGTATATAGAATTATACTGTTGTAGGGACGGACAAGGCACGGCACTTAAGATAGCACCAAAGACAGGGAAACAGTCCTATTTGGTTGCAACCGGATTCAGAGGGCATTGCTTCTGTTGTAATCAATTAACATCCTGAACCCCAAGTTTAGGTAGTTTCAGAATTTTGTACCCAACATGAAAGAGAAGGAACTCAGAAGTTCACAGTCTGCAGAAATTCACAAAAAGAAGCTTTTTTTTCTGTTTTTTCCTTTATTGTGGGCAAGTTAACTTTTCAAGGACACCTGGGAGGCAGAGAGCTTTTTTTTCCTTTTCTTTTATCCCCCTGCCAACTGTTACCATGGAGCCCAGTTTGGAAATTTTTATCTTAGAAATGTAGCCATCTCTGTGAAGCCCCAGCTCAAGGCCAGAGGCCTTGTTAACATATTCTGTGAAAAACTATTAAGGGGGTGTCTTGCTTAGGAGTGCTGATTTTTCCAGCCAGTAGCCAAGTAGAAAAGGGCAACAGAAAAAGAGGAAGTTAATCTACACTGAACTCATTTATAGAGACTCTTTTGCTGAAAGTCCTAAAGTCAGCCATGGTGAAGACTTCTGGAGAAGTTCAGTGAAGATTTTTCTGTGGGCCTGGTACAGAGGGGGAAGACGGGGAAGGCGGGGGGTGAGAGCAGCTCCATGGATCTGAGAATAAGGAAGGAGAGATGTAAAGGAATAATGGGAAAGGGGTTTGGGATTTTCCTAGCAACATAAATTGAGCAGTAGAATCGGTAGAGCAGAAAGGAAGACGGGAGTGAGTATCCCAAAAAGCCTGTGAGGGACTTTAAATTCTTAGTAACCTGTTTTCAGTGATGACAAAGCAACTTTAAAGGCCATTTTCATTACATCTTCGATAGGTGTCTGAGGGCTCTCCTAAGCTGGTTTGAGCTTTGGGTTAAGTGGTAAGAGGACCTGGTGGGACCCGGTGTGGGCACTGACAAGAAAAGAGAGAAGTGAGTGGATGGATGGGTACCTCAGTACCTGCTACCTCAGCAAGAGGGCAATGCTCTGAGAACCGGCGGAGGTTTCGGTTTTTGATCTAGTAATTGGAGAAGAGAAATCAGGTTTGCTGAGGTGGGACTGACAGCAGAGAGTCTGGAGCAGAAGGCTGAGTTTGAGGAACTATTGGAGAAGCATAGTTCAGGATGTGAGCGAAAGAGGAAAAAGGCCTTCACATAGGGGAATTTCCTTTCACCCTTTTGAGCACTTGCAGGAGTTAAAAAGGTCACACAGAATTTGAGGATCTAGAGACTCCTCTGTTGGACATCAGTTTGGGTTTTCTAAGTGGTAATATGGCCAATGCTGTGTACTGAATTTGATGAGGATTTTGGGTTCCACCAGGCAGCCCCTGTATGCTCAAATCCCCATGACTTACAGAAGAAGTCGGCTTTTCCCCCACACAGCCGTGGCGGTTTGTGGCTTTGATAGTCTGCCGGGCAAACATACTAATATAGGCTAGCCAACCTGCATCTGGCTTGCCTGTCGCTACAACCATAATGTTTGTTTCCATTATCTATGGTACGGAAAGGATTTAATGGAATTTTAGTGAGATCCTCTTCATCAGGGATATCCTAATAGGAAAGACCTATAGCCAGCTGACAAATGTCTGGGTGGAGAGATGGCCACCAGGTCCCTAAGGGGGCTGTATGCAAGATAGACCATACTTCTTGTCTAGTAGTATTTGTGATCAGCCATCGCTGCTGAAGCGACTGATGAGCGTTAGGACTACGGGTGGCCAAGGAGAGAGTCTATAGCCTTACCCACGTGGCGAATATGCAATTTGAAAGGGTTAACAGTCTTTTCCAGTTTTCAGCCAGAGTCTGGACATGGCACAGGCTTGAGATGAGAGGCATGGATCCAGGAAGTGATTCCCTCTACTTTTACTGCTGTAGGTGTTATAAGTAGCACCTGGAATGGTCCTTTCCAGCGGGTTTCCAGGGATGACACCTGATGTCATCTTATGTAGAGGAAGTCTCTTTCTTGATATCAATGTGGATTCCCCTCGTCCCCAGGTTGGAAGGCAGTGGCCAGCTGTTTCCACAGGTATAGCTGAGTTCTTACAAGAGATTTAAGTATGTCAAGCAAGGGTGTGTGGAAGGGATCCTTAGGTCTTAGAGTCGGGGTTAGGGTCTCTTAGTGTAGGAAGGGCCCCATAGAGAATTTCATAGGGGGTGAGGTTACACAAAGAAAGAAAGGGAGTATTTCTTGCATGAAACAGTGCATAAGGCAGAATCATAGTCTAATCTTTTATGCCGGTCTCTAAGCTTAATTTTGTTAAGGTCTCTTTAATGGTTCTATTTATTTTTTTAAGTGTCCTGAGCTCTGGGGTCTATAAGCACAATGTAACTTCCCAAATAATCCCCAGGGTCCTGGCTAACCCCTGATTTACCTGGCCCATGAAGGCTGTTCAATTATCAGACCATATTAAATTAGGCAGGACGTGTCTTTGATAAATATCTTTCAGGATCTTCTTGACCACAATTTGTGCCGGTTTTCTTTTCTTTTCTTTTTTTTTTTTGGTGGGAAAGGCTTCAATCCATCCTGAAAATGTATCTACAAAGACTAGGAGATATTTAAGTCCATACCTTGCTGGCTTAATTTCAGTAACGTCCACTTCCCAGAATTGTCCTGGTCTGGTTCCTCATAGGTGCTTTCCTGCAGGAAGCTTGGAAGGGTAAGCATTAACCAATTGACAGAACTGACAGGCTTTTGTTACCCATTCAATTATTTCCTTTCACTGTGAGTGAATTAGTCTAAAACTCTGTTCTTGATCCTACAGTAATGCCGGCAGTTTTTTTGAACCAAGTTGATTGAGTTGATGTACATTTTTAATGTAGTGTAGGGCTTTCTGAAATTGCAGGCTGGGCTCAGTGAAGTTGAGGAGTTCAGTGTCAGTGTTCTTAGATGTTATCAAAAGCTTGCTGGTGCTCAAGGGTCCATTGGAATTGGGCATTCTCATTTAACAGCGGGTATAAAGGAGCAGCTAAGAACACAAACCCAGGTCCATAACCTGCTAAAGCCAGCAGTCCCAAGAAACTCTCTATGTTGTCTCCTGTTAAATGGGGGTGGTATCTGCACAACGGTTTGTTTTCTGGGCTCAGTGAGCCATCATTTACCGCGCCTAAGGAAATACCCCAGGAAGATTACTTCTTGCTTGCAAATTTGGGCCTTTTTGTCCAAAGCTCTCTACCCAAGTTGAGCAAGCTCAGATAATAGTGCTTGGGTCTCAGACTCACAGTTTTCTTTGGTGTTGGCTGCCAGTAGCTGGACATCCACATATTGAAGCAGAATGACTTCGGGGTGCGTAGTTCTGAAGTTGTAGAGATGTCTGTGAAGGGCTTCATCAAAGAGAGTGGGGGAGTTTTTGAACCCCTGTGGAAGTCTAGTCCAAGTTAGTTGACAAGACGTTCCGGTTTCTGGGTCTACCTACTCGAAAGCAAACAGCAACTGACTATCTTTATGCAGAGGCAAGCAAAAGAAAGCATCTTTTAAGTACAGAACAGTATAGCATTTTCACTCGGCCACAGCAAAGAGGTTATTGGGGGTCCAGCATGCTGGGGCTCAAGCTCACTTGAATAGAGCAGAGAGCCCTGAGAACAGCTTTAACAGAGCTTATATACTTTTCTTGGAGAGGGCAGAATGGGAAATTTATTGATGGGTCAGGGCGAGTGTGCGGTTTGCGTGCACCCGGGTGAAGGAGTATATTCTGCAGTTTGGCAGTTGGGGACAGCACATCCTGGGAACAAAATTAGCAAACAGTTCTCAAGATTTCAACAGTGGTTTGTTAAGCATACAGAAAAACAGGAAGTGACAAGTGCCTATTAACCTTTCACCAAAGCAAAATGGAAAGTGAGCATTGATTACTAAAAGCAACCATGTCCAGGTTGCCTAATGCTCTCAAATGTCAATCCTATTGGAGGCAACATATTTCTTTCTTCCTAAGATTATATATTCAACCTCAACCATGTTGAAAATGTCTAATCCTATTACATTATACTTTGCCTTATTTCCTAATGTCTCTATTGATATCTGCTTTCCTACATATTTTCCCCAGTTCATCATTGTGACTGACTCTTCATATGTGCTCATATTTATGTTCACTCTCTACCCCAAACCCTATTGCTAATGAAACTTTCGTTCAAATACTATATTCACTCTTTTTTCTAAACCTACTGACAACCTTCCTAATCCTGCCGACTATTCCTTTTTGACTGGATGTTCTCTAGGACATTTAATCATCCAAGGTGCAAGGTCCTTTGCCATTGCACATCGATTTATCTGAGATATCTGTTCAGGACATAATTGAAAGCAAAGTATCTCACTAAAGGGCCCATTGCCCTTCAGGGCTTCAAATCGTACCTAGATTTCAGGTTTCATACTTATATTTCACCTATATATTCTTGTGAATATCGCAGGTTCCCAATACCATTATTCATCCCGCAGAATGTTTCCTAACCCAAATAGAATATGTTATTAACCCTAACCATACACTGTTCCCTCAATCTAACTTCACAAAAGAGCAGGGACAGAGTTGGTCTTAGAATACAGGAATGTAGGGGATCTTTCACCTGCTGAGAACCTCAAAGTTTGATGAGAAATGATCCCTAGAGAAGATGTAGCAGCTATGAAGGACCTGAGAGAGCAAAAGTCATCTTCCATGCCAAACCACCTGTTCAGGATGAAGTGATGTGTCTGAATCAGCCTCTCTCCTACTGATATAAAGAAGATGGACCAAACCAACCCTGTGTGGAGAGCTTCTCCTTGGTGTCTACGGTTGATATACCATTCTAACTTCTGAAAGTGTCACAGGAAGTAGGGGCAGCCTCCATCTCAAGGGACCCTTGGAAACAAGTGTTAGGACAAAGTGGTTGCCAAGGCAGTGACCTCATTCCCTTCCTGTTGGAATTGACCTACCTCACTTCTTTGGTGATGTAACTCTCTGAACTTGGGATCCAGGAAGCCAGGCACACAGAGCCAGTCCCAGTCCCATTCCCAGTGGACTTACTTGTTTGGATTTACCAAGGAGAGAGTCTGTCTCTCTTGGTACCTAATGGTTTGAGGATGACAAAATGCAAGTAGAGCTTTGAAGATGGGCCTTTAATGAGAAAGCAGGTAGTGGTCAGCACAGGCTCCATACAACTTCACAGAGATGGACAAGAAGACCAGACCTGAGACAGGACAGGCCATTTTGGGGGAACATAGTATGGACCACCAGTCAGAGGACACTCTGGATAGTCACAGACTTACATGGGGGAAGGAGGTGACTTTTTGATTGTGGGTGTGAGTTTGGGGTTTTGTCTCATGTTCTGAGAATAGGTAGGAAAGGTGGTTTGTTTGGTTTAGAGTGGACTGTTTCTAGAAAGTCCTTTGACAAGGCGACTGTGTCTGTGTCTGTGTATCCCACTGTGTCCTTGGTTGTACATATTAGAAAGCAGAATAGATCAATGGATGTATCCTGTCTAGTAGAAAGCTTCCCAGAATTCATCCTGCCCATTTTAGGAAAGGACTGTTGGTTGCTTTTCGATGGGCAACACCTACTATCTTCCTAAGTTCCTGTTTTCTTCCTGAATTCTGGCCACTCTCCAGAATAGGCTCATTTTTTTTTGTCCAAGATATGTACCACATCCAAGCTCTGTGACATGGCCATGTACTGGATAGCTGAAGGGAATTGCAAGCATCTCACAAAACTCAGAAATCATTGTGACTAGTAAAGTCTCAGTGGAGAAACCCTGCATTGGGATTTGCTGACTTATTGTTCTGTTACCCTGAAGTCAGGAAGGTCTTTGCCTCAGGCCACCCCTTTGTGAATTTTGAAGAAAAAAGTTTTCAAATGGAAGTGAATGGGCATCACCTGTGGCTCTTTGCTTAACTGCTTTGGAAAAGTATGTGTCTGAATCAGCCTTGTGGCTCTGTGTGAGGCTGTGGCTTAGATTATCAGCTCCTGATGGATCTAAAGAAAGATGCAATGTGTGCATCCAAAACCAAAATGGCAAAAAGATCAGTCATTGTGGATGAAGTCTCTCGCCTTCCTCTGTAAGTTTCCTGACTTCCACCAAGTGAGAATAGGGATCATTTGGGTCAAATAAGTTCTTTCAAGCGCTGCAAAGTTGCTTTGGTTTCCTAATTACTCCAAATCACATAAGGAATCTAAACCTGACAGTCAGTAGGCCTCAAAGTGGAGAAGCAGAGCAGTATTAAAGGAAGAACTATGTGATCAATCCTAGTTCACAGGAAGGGTGTTCAGGCCACCCTGAGGTTAGGCAAATGAGGGGCAAGGGAGCTTATTTTGGACACTCTCTTGGGCTGCGCCATTCATGAAAACCTCTAGCCAAAGGGTATAATGAGTGTATATATGTAAGAAGTTGAGTGCCATGTGAGAGTGATTTGGTTTTAATTGTGGTCATTTGTGTGGCAGTTGGAAGAGATGACTGGGTCAACCTGGTTTTGAACACTGGTGTGATTCTTCTCAGAGACTGAGTTCTGAAACTGACCTCAGAGAAGTAATTGCTTTGGAAAGAGATGTGTCTTAATCAGGCTCTTGGCCCTGTGTGAGGCTGTGGCTTAGATTATCAGCAACAGACGGATCAAAAAAATGATCCCATGTGTGCATCCAAAACCAATATAGCCAAAAGAGCAGTCATTGTGAATGAAGTCTCTCACCTTCCACTGTAAGGTTCTGAAAGAATAAAAGAAATTGAAATCGAAATGTAATGAACCAGGTTTTGTAAAGTTTCCAAGTTGCACTCAGAACCTGAAATTCCTGTGGCAGTTAAGACAATTCCTGGAACTGCCCATTAGATGTGTGTTGAAATCTTCCCTGACCACCTAGTTACTTAACAACCCCTTCCCAGAAGCCGTGCATCTCACCACGTATACATCTCAGGGCTTCAACCAATCAGTTTAAATGTATACCCCTTCTGAGGGCTGACCAATCACCCCCTGCCCCAACTTTTCCCGCCAATGAATGTGCTAATCATGTTTTAGAGTTGTTACTTCATTTTCCCGTGGTACATGATGATTTCCTAAAGGAGGCTATGATGTATGTAAAGTCCCTGAGCTCTCTAAATAATGTATATAAACTCTGCTCAAGTTGTTCTCGGGGCTCTTTGTTCTTTGCTCCTCTGAAGGGAGCTCTGAGGCCTAGCATTCTGGACCCCCAATAAACCCTTTGCTGATGCATGAGAAATCCTCTTTGTTGTCTTTTCCTTTGATGTTCGCAGCAACTTTTCATCTGGAGGCCCCAGGTGAGATATCCGGGAGCGGTGAAAGGAAGACCTCAAGGGAGTCCTCTAGGGGTAAGTAAGGTGCCTCTTTCTGGTTTCGGGTTTCAGGCTAGGGCGTGGCAAAGTGGCTGTTGGTGAAGAGCATTAGCTCTCTCCTATGGTGTGACAGACGTGTCACAGAGCCAAGATCACGTCCCTGAGGGACACTCCGGAGGACTAGGGAATTCAAGGAATAGTAGTTTCCTCAACTCGGTTATGTTTTGCTTCAGGATTTGATTTGCCAGCCCATCAGGTTTTGCCGGTAACTCAGTTTTGGTCATTGTTCTGAACTCATGTTGAGTTTACTGTCTGTTTTTATTGTCTAACCCATCAATATTTTCCAGTTACTCAGTTCAAATCTTTGTCTTGGACTCATGTTAAACGTTTACTGTTTGTCTTTGTGTTGTGTTTGTGTCTTCAATGTCCCTGTTTGAGTAACTCCCATTATGGGACAAAGCACTTCCTCTTCTCTGTCCCTGACCCTTGATCATTGGACTGATGTCCGCTCAAGGGCCCAGAATCTTTCTTTTTCAGTAAAACACCGTACCTGGCAGACTCTCTGTGCTTCAGAATGGCCCATCCTCGAATTCAGATGGCCCCAGAAGAATCCTTCCACTTTCCTCTAATCCGAAAATTCAGAGATATTGTCATTCAGCCGGGGCCACGTGGCCACCCAGATCAACAGCCATATACTCCTTCCCCCACATTCCTATCATTCAAACTTTCCGCTCCTCTCCCTCTTCCTTCCATTCTCCCTGAGTCACAAGACTGGACACTCCACCCCCTCCTTATTGTCTACTCTCCCTCCCCAACCCCCAACACAGTTCCTGATGATCCTCCCACCGCTGACTCAGCCTCTCCACTGCTAGAGGCAATTGGGCCACACCCAAGCCCTCCAGGGGACTTCCCCACAGCAGCAGCAACCCCTCCTCCCCTGGAGGAAGATGGGCAACCTAAAAGAACCCACCGGCGATGGATAATAGAAAACTCAGAAGCCCCTGTGATGCTCTCTCTCCATCCCTATGGGCCCATGAACCAACCCAACTGGGACCCCAACACCTTTGAAGGTAGGAAGCATCTGTCCACTTATCGCCGGGCTCTAAAAGCGGGTCTCAGAGTGGCCGCCAGAGAGCCGACCAATTTAGCAAAGGTAAGAGAGATTATCCAAGGGCCTAATGAGTCTCCCTCTATGTTTCTGGAGAGAATTATGGAAGCATATAGAAAATATACTCCTTTTGATCCTCAGGCAGATGACCAAAAGGCATTTGTTACAATGGCCTTTATTGAGCAGGCTGCCCAAGATATTAAGAGAAAGTTACAATGTCTAGATGGGTTACAAAATACGACCTTAAGAGATTTAGACAGAGAAGCTGAGAAAGTATATTATAAGATATATATTATAAGTATATATTATAAGTATATAAGTATATTATAAGAGAGAAACTGAGGAGGACACGGAACAGAGGAGAGAGAAGGAAAGGGAAGAAAAAAAGGATGAAAGGAGCAAAAGGCAGACAAAAGCATTGGCTAAGATTTTCTTCACAGCAGCAAATACACCAGAAATTAAAAAGCAGGGAGTCAGAAAGGGATACTTGGGCCCACGCCAAAGGCTTTCCCTGGCCTCAGATCAATGTGCCTACTGTAGAGAAAAAGGACACTGAGTCAAAGAGTGCCCCAAAAAGAAGAAGCCACGGCAGCCCGCCATGCTGACTCTAGAAGAGGACTAGGAATGTCAGGACTCGGATCCCCTCCCCGAGCTCAGGGTAACATTTGAAGTGGAGGGGCCTCCAGTGAACTTTGAAGTGGATACAGGAGCAGTATACTCAGCCTTTAAGGCTTCACTGGGCCCCATATCAAATAAATGGTCCCTAGTTCAAGGGGCTAATGGCACTACTTATCGGGCTTGGACAACTAAGAGGATTATGGAAGTAGGAAAATGTAAAGTCCACCACTCTTTCCTAGTAATCCAAGAATGCCCAGCCCCATTGATGCACAGGGATCTGTTTACCAAACTCGGGGCTAGAGTAACCTTTAACCCTGATGGTCCCCAAGTGGATGTTCTAAAACCTTCAGTAAAAACTCCCATAGTCACAGAATTGACTATGTCCATAGAAGATGAACATCAACACTTCGTGCCCCCTAGGACTGATCAAAGAGGCAAACTACAACAGAAATGGATAAAAGATTATCCTAATGCCTGGGCAGAAACTGCTGGGTTAGGTCTAGCCATAAAACAACCTCCAATAGTAGTAGAATTAAAAGCCTCTGCCTCTGCAATCAGTGTTAAACAATATCCTCTAAGCAAAGAAGCTAAGGATGGGATAAGTCACCATATTCAGAAATAATTGGCCCTTGGGGTCCTAAGGCCCTGTCAATCAGCCTGGAATACCCCCCTGCTACCAGTAAGAAAGCCAGTAACTAGGGACTACAGTCCTGTTCAAGAACTAAGAGAGATCAACAATAGAGTGCAGGACATTCACCCCACAGTACCCAATCCATATAATTTGCTTAGCACTCTGAATCTGGACCGGGAATGCTACACTGTGCTGGACTTAAAAGATGCTTACTTCTGCTTGCCCCTACATAAGGACAGTCAGTTGCTGTTTGCTTTCGAGTGGATAGACCCAGAAACTGGAACATCTGGCCAAGTAACCTGGACTAGACTCCCACAGGGGTTCAAACCCCCCCCCCACTCTCTTTGATGAAGCCCTCCACAGGGACATAAACGACTTCAGAACTGCACACCCCGAAGTCACACTACTCCAATATGTGGATGATCTGCTACTGGCAGCGGACACCAAGGAAAACTATGAGTCTGGGACCCAAGCACTATTATCCGAGCTTGCTCGGCTTGGATATAGGGCTTCTGCCAAAAGGCCCAAATTTGTCAGCAAGAAGTAATCTTCCTGGGTTATTCTCTTAGGGGTGGCAAATGATGGCTAACTGAGAACAGAAAACAAACCATTGTGCAGATACCACCCCCATCTAATAAGAGACAACTCAGAGAGTTTCTTGGGACTGCTGGATTTTGCAGGTGATGGATTCCTGGGTTCGCCTCTCTGGCTGCCCCTTTATACCCGCTGATAAAGTGGAATGCCCAATTCCAATGGACCCCTGAGCACCAACAAGCTTTTGATAATGTCAAAAAAAGGTGCTGCTATCTGCTCCGGCCTTAGCACTCCCAGATATAGATAAACCCTTCACTCTCTACATCGAGAAAAAGAAAGGAATAGCATGGGGAGTGTTCACTTAGACTTTGGGACTTTGGAAAAGGCCGGTAGCATTCTTATCAAAAAAACTGGACCCAGTGGCTACTGGGTGGCCCCGTTGCTTAAGAGCTATAGCAGCGGCAGCGCTTCTAATAAAAGATGCTCATTAATGAATGTTGGGACAGAAGCTATCCATTATAGCCCCCCATGCCCTGGAGAGCATCATCTGTCAACCTCCAGATAGGTGGCTATCAAACTCCAGAATAAACTACTACCAGAGCCTCTGGATTAGCAAAGACAGAATAACTCTTAGACCTTCTGCTCCACTCAACCTGGCTGCCAGAAGAATCATCAGGACCTGTCACTCATGAGTGTCAACACATACTGGCAGAGGAAACCAGTATAGGACGAGACTTGAAGGATCCAGCCACTGCCTCACCCTGAAGTCGTATGGTTTACGAAAGAGAGCAGCTTCCTCCAAGATGGTATGTGGTGGGCTGGAGCAGCAGTAGTTAGCAAAACTAATGTCATCTGATCCTCTGGTCTCCCAGAAGAGACATCAGTCCAAATGGCAGAACTGATTGCCCTTACGAAAGCATTGGAACTAGCAACAGGCAAAAGGGCCACCATATACACTGATAGCCACTATGCATTTGGCAATGCTAATGTGCACAGGGCTATTTACCAGCAAAGGGGGCTATTAACCTCCACTGGGAAAAAAATAAAGAACAAAGTTGAGATTCTCCACCTTCTCTCAGCAGTGAAGGGCACTAAGGAACTAGCTATAGTGCACTGTCCAGGGCACCAGAAGGGAAACGACCTCGTTGCAGTTAAAAACAGAAGGGCAGATGAGGAAGCTTAATTGGCAGCCCTAAACGGAGTGACTCTGTTAACTTTTTCCACACCAGGGGGATCAACATTCAGGAGACTTGGCCACACTGGAACATTCAGGCAACTTATCATCTGAGGAGACAGATGCAGAACTCTGGGACCCTACAGAGCCAAGTTTACAATTTCAAAAAGCCCACCTTTATGTCAAAGACGTACACTAGCTCACCCACTTAAGCTCAAAGAAGTTATAGGCACACTTAAAGGACCGAAGAAAGGATTTTTTATTGACTGACTTACAGAGGAAAGAAATAGCTTAGAAGGTGACTAGAGCTTGTCAAGTCTGCCAATTAGTTAATGCTTACCCATCCAAGCTTCCTGCAGGGAAGCGCTTACGAGGAACCAGACCAGGACAATTTTGGGAAGTGGACTTTTCCTGAAATTAAGCCAGGAAGGTATGGACTTAAATATCCCCTAGTCTTTGTAGATACTCTTTCAGGATTGGTTGAAGACTTCCCCATGAAGAAAGAAATGGCTCAGACGGTGCTCAAAAAGATTCTAGAAGACATTTTTCCAAGGTTTGGCCTGCCTAAGGTAATAGGGTCCAATAATGGACCGGCATTTGTTGCCCAGGTAAGTCAGGGATTCACCAGGACCCTGAAGATTAATTGGAAGTTACATTGTGCTTATAGATGCCAGAGCTCAGGACAGGTAGAAAAAATGATTAGAACCATCAAAGAGAATTTAAAGAAATTAAGCTTGGAGACCTGCATAAAAAAATTGGACTATGCTCCTACCTTAAGCACTGTTTCGTGCAAAAAGTACACCCTCTGCCTCTTTGTGTAAACTCACCACTTATGAAATTCTCTATGGTGCCCCTCCTTTAGTAAGGGACCTAACCCCAACTCTGAGACTTAATGATTCCTTTCACACCCCCTTGCTTGACAGACTTAAAGCCCTTGAACAAACACAGCACCCAGCGATACCTGTGGAAACAGTTGGCCAGTGCTTATCAGCCTGGAGACGAGGGAACCCCACATCGATATCAAGTGGGAGTCTTCGTCTACGTGAGACGGCATCAGGTATCATCCCTGGAACGCCGCTGGAAAGGACAATACCAGGTGCTGCTTATAACACTTACAGTGGTGAAAGTGGATGGAATCACTTCCTGGATCCATGCCACCCATCTCAAGCCTGCGCCCTGTCCAGCCTCCGGCTGGAAACTGGAACAGACTGGTAACCCTCTCAAGTTGCGTGTCCGTCGTGTGGGTAAGGCTATGGATTCTTCCCCTGACCACCAGCAGTCCTAATCACCATCAGCCTGTTCAGCAACAATGGCAGCTATAAATCCTATTGGGCAAGTAGTGTGGTCTATTTCACATACAGCCCTCTTATGGACTTGGTGGCCATCTCTCTACCTGGACATTTGTCAGCTTGACATAGGCCTCTCTGACTGGGATCTCCCTGACATAGAGGACTTCACACAGATCCCACTCAAACCCAAACCAGGGCAACATAGACCACCTTACCCCATGAATTATGGATATCATCTTCCCCAGCTCAGGTGTAAACTAGCCAGTCTTGATTTTTATGTGTGCCCAGCTGATTTCTTAAGTCGCAAACAGGCACAAACCTGTGGAGGACCCAGTGACTTTTATTTAAGATCTTGGGGTTGTGAACAAACGGGAGCTACATGGTTGAACCCAAACTCCGCAGACAGTATCATTCAGGTAGGAAAAAATGACACCTGGATTGATCCCAAGAAATGTGCCACTAGCCAAGTTGTGTCAAAAACTCGCTGAGGAAAGAATAGTCTATGTTACCCCCTCAATATAACTTTCACTTCCAAAGGAAGGGGCTACCTCAGAACAACATGGTCTATGGGAAATACATGGGAAATGCGATTCTATATTTATGGCCCTCGTTATGACTTTGGTCACTGGTTCACCATCCTGCTTAAAAAGGAAGAAAATCCCACAGCAATAGGGCCCAATCCCCTCAAGCCAGGAATTAAGCCTCCAAAACCTCCCATGCCTAGATCTACCAGAACCCCTCAACCATCTCATACTTCCCAGTTTCCATCTTTGCCTACTTCCCCAGTCCAGAGTACAGCTGACTCCTGCCCCTGGGAACTAATTAAAGGAACCTTAATTGTACTGAACTCCACACAGTCAGAACTCCTTGCATTTCAACCCATGTATTTGACAGCTTTGTAAATTATTGTTTAATGGTGCAGATACTTCCCAGGGTGGTTTATTATGATGCAGAATCATTTTAAGGTCTACTAGGGGGACAAACAACCTGATTTTGCTGGCATCCAGTGTCCCTTACTATAGCCATCCTATTGAGGATAGGAGCTGCTGCAGGAGTGGGTACAGGAACAGCTGCTATGATCCATGGGTCACAACAAATGGCCTGATTAGAAACAGCAATAGATCAAGACTGGAAGACATTAGAGACCTCCATCACAGTGCTGTAGGAATCCTTAAACTCTCTCTCTGAAGTTGTTTTACAGGACAGGCGAGGATTAGACCTCCTCTTCATGAGGGAGTGGGGCCTCTGTGCTGCACTGAGAGAAGAATGTTGTTTTTATGCTGACCATACTGGAGTTGTAAAAGAATCCATGAGTAAATTGAGAAAATGCCTTGAAGAGCGCCAGAGAGAAAGGGAGATTCAACAAGGGTGGTTTGAGTCATGGTTTACCCAATCCCCCTGGTTAACTACACTCCTATCAGGCTTAGCTTGACCCCTGATCATCCTTATGGTGTTGCTAACTTTGGGACCTTGTTTGCTTAACCGCATAGTTTCGTTTCTCCAGGCTCAAATTGGGCAGGAAAAACTCATGGTAATCAGAGAGAAATACGCTCCACTGGCAGAAATAGAGTGTGAGACCCCGCAATAATTATGATTCATTACTTTTAAGATTAAATGTAGTAAGAAAAAGGAGTGGGAAATGAAAGAATAAAAGAAATTAAAATTGAAACATAAAGAACCAGGTTTTGTAAAGTTTCCAAGCTGCACTCAGAACCTGAAATTCCTGTGGCAGTTAAGACAATTCCCGGAACTGCCAATTAGATGTGTGTTGAAATCTTCCCTGACCACCTAGTTGCTAAACAACCCCTTCCCAGAAACCGTGCAGCTCATCACGTATACATCTCAGGGCTTCAACCAATCAGTTTAAACGTATACCCCTTCTCAGGGCTAACCAATCACCCCCTGTCCGACCTCTTCCTGCCAATGAATGTGCTAATCATGTTTTTGGGTTGTTATTTGATATTCCCGTGGTATGTTGATTTGCTAAAGGAGGCTATGATGTATGCAAAGTCCCTGCCCTCTCTAAAGAATGTAAATAAACTCTGCTCAAGTTGTTTTTGGGGCTCTTTGTTCTTTGCTCCTCTGAAGTTAGCTCTGAGCCGCAGCATGCTGGACGCCCAATAAACCTTTTGCTGTGGCATGAGACAGTCTCTTGGTGGTCTTTTCCTCCGACTTTTGACCGACCTTTTTACCTATGAAGGACCTGAGAGAGCAAAAGTCAAATCCATGTCAACTTCCATGTCAAATATCCTGGTCAGAATGAAGGAATGTGTCTGAATCAGCCTCTCTCTTCTTAATGTAGATTAAATGGACCAAACCAGGCCTGTGTACAGAGCTGTTCCCAGATGCCTATGGTTGATATACCATTCTAACTTGTGAAAGTGTCAGAGGAAGTAGGGGCAGCCTCCATCTCATGGGACCTTTGGAAGCAACTGTTAGAACAAAGTGGTTTTCCATCACAGTGACCTCATTCAGTTTCTGAAGGAAGTGACCTAACACACTTCCTTGGTGATGGAACTTTCTGAACTTGGGATGCAGGAAGCCATGCACCCAGAGCAAGTCTTAGTTTCAGTCCCAATGGTCTCAATTGTTTGAATTTACCAAAGACAGAGTCAGTGTTTCTTGGTACCTACTTATGTGATGATGGCCAAATTTCAGGAGAGCTCTGAAGAGTGGCTTTTTCTGAGAAAGCAGGTAGTGGCTCAACCATGGCTCCTGACAACTTCTAAAAGTTTGAAAAGAAGACCAGATCTGAGATTGGACAGGCCATTTCGTGGGAACATATTATGGCTCACCAGTCAGAGGACACTCAGGATAGTCACAGCCATACTTGGGGGAAGGAGGTGCCGTTGTGGGTGTCGGTGTGAGTTTGTGGTTTTGTCTCATGTTCTGAGAATAGGTAGGAATGGCGGTTTGTAGGTTTGGACTGGAAAGTTTCTAGAAAGTCGTTTGACAACACGAGTGTTTCTATGTCTGTGTATCCCACTGTATCCGTGGTTGTAGACATTTGAAATGCGAATGCATCAATGGTTGTGTCCTGTCTAGTATAAAGCTTCCCAGCATTCTTCCCACCCAATTTAAAAATGGAGTGCGGCTTGCCTAATGGATGGTGAACAGCTACTATCTTCCTAAGTTCCTCTTTTCTTCCTGAATACTGGCCACTCTCCAGAGTATCCTCATGGTTTTGTTTCCAAGATATGTACCACGTCCAAGCTCTGTTACATGACCATGTACTGGATAGCTGAAGGGAATGCGAGCATCTCAGAAAACTCAGATATCAGTGTGACCAGTAATGTCTCAGTGGAGAAACCCTGCTTTGGGCCATTTTCTTACTTATGATTCTATTACCCTTAATGTCAGGAAGGTCTTTGCCTCAGGCCACCCTTTTGTGAAGCCTGAAGAAAACAGTTTTCAAATGGAAATGAATGGGCATCACCTGTGGCTCTTTGCTTAATTGCTTTCGAAAAGGATGTGTCTGAAACAGCCACTTGGCCCGGTGGGGTGGCAGTGGCTTAGATTCTCAGCACCTGATGGATCTAAAGAAAGTTTCCAAGTGTGCATCCAAAACCAAAATGGCCAAAAGAGCAGTCATTGTGGATGAAGTCTCTCACTTTCCTCTGTAAGCTTCCTGAGCTAAATCAAGTGAGAATAGGGATCATTTGGGTCAAATCATTTCTTCAAATCCCTGCAGAGCCTAGCCGATAGGGGCTTGGGTTTTCTATGATACCAATTCACATAAAGAATCTATACCAGAGAGTCATTAGGCCTCAAATTGGAGAAGCAGATCAGATATAGGGCAGGCCTATTTGATCACTCTTGGTTCACAGCAAGGGTGTCCAGGCCACCCTGACTTTAGGCAAATGAGGGGCAAGGGTGCTTATTTTGAACAGTGTATTGGGCTGTGCCCTTCATGGAAACCTCCAGCCAGAGTTTATGATGAGTGTCTATGTGGAAGAAGATGAGGAGCATGTGGGAGTGTTTTAGTTTTAATTGTGGTCATTTGTGTGGTGGTTGTAAGAGATGCCTGGGTCCACCTGGGCTTGAACTCTGGTGTGATTCCTCTTAGAGAATGCGTTATGGAACTCACTTCAGAGAAGTATCGCCATGAATTGTGTTGGGATTTTAGGAGGCCACACATGAGAGTCGCCCTTGGACACCGAGATCTAAGCCCAGACTGGCTTTCCACAGAGCACTGGGAATCTCAGCCAGGATATCACATGATTTTTTTTCTGAAAGACTTGGAAGCCATAGTTGAGAGTCAAAACACACATGGACCTTACATTGTAGACCTCAATGGGGCTGGCTTCATGTGACCTTTTGGCCAGTCTTTGGGAACCCTTGCCTGTGAGAGTTCTCTAGATTATTCATTGAAATGTGCTTCTTCTAAATTTAATGGTTCCTTAATGAATTGAAACCCACAGTTTCTCCAACTTCGTCTTTGAAAATGGCTAGATAAATACCATGAAATTTTTGAACTTCCCATGGCCACCTGCCACTGGAGAACCTTTGGATGTACAGTTGCTGATCCTGAGTGTACCAGACAGTGCCTTGATTGACTGGGTTTTATGAAAATGGTGTAGAACAGAGATGCCAGTATGTTGGGGCCTGCTGAGTAGTGGGCCAAAAGCTGTTGTGTGCAGCTGTGTGATAAAACATCTGTGGTCGGGACATGTGATTCTGTCATTGACTTCCAAATGACTTGTGGCTGACATGTTACAGACAGGAATCACTTATATGTCTGAAACCTCTCCATAAAAGGCATTTTGTTATATGGAGACGTTCCAGGGCAATGTTCAGAATCAGGTTACTATGGTCAAAGGGTCAAGCTATGTGGGATAGAAGCCTGGTTGATGCATTCTCCTGCAGACCCTGACCCACCACACGTGACAGGACTCCCTACATCACTGTGTACCAGTTGAAGTCATTGTATTTCATGAGGCAAATACCAAACTCCCAGTGCAGTAGAAAGAAACACCATGAAAAGTGGAGGATGACCAAATGGCTTCACAGTCCACATGCGGAGACACTTAGCTTTCAGTGGCCACAGTTTACATACAGAGAGAAGTCAGCACTGCTTCCTCATGTTCTTTGGAAAAATTGAAACAATATCCTCCAGGTCTCATAGATGTAGACCCAGCTTTGATGGTCTCATTTGAATGGAAGCTAAAGCTTCTGACAACAACATATATGTCGAGTGCCCATCGTCAAAGGCAGTTTCTCAAGAAGTCTTTAGTCCGGCAGAGCTCCAGGTTTGTGTAGTGTTTACCTTTTAGACCAGGTTGCAAGGAAAGACCACTGTCTCCAATTAAAATCAGATTAAAGCAAGCTTATTATTTCCACCACCCTGGCTGCCTCTCCCTCCCAAAACGTTGGGAACAGGAGAGCAGCCCAGCTTTATAGCCCAGAAAGTTACACAAAAGTGGGGTTAAAAATAACAGAATTCTGACAAGCATCACACTAATGGTATTTTACATTTTTGTTTGCTGGCCCCAACATCAGAATTTATGAGGACCATTAGAGCCTCAGAGAGTGTCGTCTGGCCAAGGAAGGCCAATATTTATGAGGTGTCAACAAAGTTTCAGAGAGGGCTGTTATCTGGTCAGAGAGCCAGGCATGGGTGAGTTCAAGGCACGGGCAGGCTTTCCAAGCAGGTTCAGATCTTGCTGCAATTTATAGTTAAGCCAAAATTATCTTTTCACGGCTTTGTGGCAAGATGGCTGCCAATTTTAATAAAAGATCAGGTTGGGTCAATCATTCCCCCCTTTTCTAATGTGTTTTTTTCATATATTTGATTGGGTAGGAAGAGCACTGTGGGAATTTTAATCCCTCAGGTAATAGTCTCCCGATTTTTTGAACTCACCCAAAAACAGGTCTCCCTGATTTTACCTGACTTAATTAATTACTTATATTGATATTCTATTTATTTTTGTCTCCATTGTTGTAAGAAGAGAGGCGTCACTCATTTAGACTTCTTCTGAGCTGAGAGAGGGTGACGTGAGGGGGCACCGTCTGAGGGACATTAGTCGCCTTTTAGAAGTCAGTTAGGTTTGAAGTCTGGATGGGGAAGAACAGGTAGTAAAGTCATCTGGGAATGGGTTCTTCTATGAGAGAAACAAAAAAACATGAGTACTTAATAAATGTTGCAGCAGCTGGAACATGTCACTGTATAGAAGTTCCCTCACCAGTCTTTAATATCCCCAGTTATCAGGACTGTCAACTTAATATTTAACTTTTAGTGTTACATTTGTCCCTCCCCATAAGATTCAGTTTAATAATTTAATGTCATCTGATCTTGCAAAATATTTTTACTAGTATGACCTCTGTGTCTAATAGAGAAACCTTTAATTCTCTTACTCATTGCTGGATAATCATACTAACAAATACCAAGCCTATGTGTTTAGGTTAAGAATATCTGTAGGCCTTCAACTAAAAACTTCTGCCACTGGCAGATAATCTTGATAGCCTCTTTTTATAGTTATCAGGCATTCCTGTCTGAGAATCCTTCTTTGTAGCCTCCAGTCTTACTTATTTTGGGAGGCTAACATAAAGTGTATACTTTAAAATATTATTATTACTATTATTATATAAAATGCCCAGAAATGGCTGTAATTTGTTTTTAACTGTCTTTTCTAAGTGTTTAAGATGAAGCAGTCAAACTGACTTTTGTTTCTATCTATTCTGAACAGTCAGCTGAGATTTTATGGGAGTCATTCCTGGGGAAACTTGAGAGCAGCTTCTCAGTTCTGCTAGTGCCATTTGCGCTAGGTGGGTCCAGGTCTTGCTTGACCATGTGGCTTCCCTCGGAAGCATCAGGGATGTTTCCCTTCTCTGATGACTCTCCTCTTCTTAGCAAATGCACTGATTGGCTTTCTGTTCTCCAGTGGTCTCATTAATCTCCCTGATCAGGAGGTTATGCGGTTCAGAGTTGCAAAGCTCTTTAGAGAAGTCCGCTGTTCCCTGGATACAGACTGACTCAGAGGGCAAGAGCCAAATATTGGTTTTCTTGTCCCTTTTCATATAACTTTAATTTTAAATCCTAATCTTAAACATCCATCAAATAAATTTTAACAGACTTATATAAAGAATACTGGGCTTTAATGTCTATAATTTAAAATTATTTATCTTTTTATTATTTGGGATCTGTATTATTCTGTCTGTCTTGTAGGTGATGACTAATTATCTTAAATTAACCAATGTTGTGTTCTTAAAGCAACACTGCTGTAAAACACTAACAGGGAATCTTTATATCACCCATAAGGAAATTACAAAATAAAATTAACAACAGTAAACAAACTTAGTTCGTGTAATAGCTACCCTAAAATTTTTGGCTGAGTTATACGTTATATCCTCTGTTTGAGATGCTAGTAATGTTGACAGGAAAAAAAAAAAAACTTTTGAAAATAACTTTAAATGAAATAACATCTGACCTACTGCTTTCGCAGTCATTCTCACATAATAAGATGGGACACAGAGCCTTATCTCAGGTAAGGCAGGGCTCTTTATTAATCTTAAGTGTTTTAATTCTAAAGCTAATCTTTGTTTTTTAAATATCATTTTACAAAGTTTACATAAATTATTTGAGGTCACATGAACATTAGCTAACACCGTATGATATAGCTTTTAAAACATGAATTAAAAAAAGGCTGAAAGTTTTTAACCTTTACATAGATTAGGCTCTCATTAACTTAAAATACATTTAAATTGTTCCCCAATATAAAAAGTAACATAAAAGTTTACATATCTTATTGACAACAGGTAAATAAATCCCATATATATATATATATATATATATATATATATATATATATATATATATATATATATATTTACCATACAACTTCAGAACACCACCTTGATATAATGCTCTTTTAAAGTTTCTACCTTACAGACTTGTATACCTGGAAGATATGAGCACATTAATAGCATCACAATTGCATTGATGTTTCTACATTAACCAAGTTTAGCTTTTAAAGAAATGGCAGTACAGTGCTCTAAAATAACAGTTCTTATTTAATCAGTTGTTTAATTTTTATGGTTGCTTGCTCTAGAAAAATAAAACTTAATAACCACAATGTTATGGGTAAAATTATGTTTTGAGAAATTTTTGTCTCTTTAACACATGACTGATTTTTACAATCTTATACAGACTTTAGGACAAACTTATACAGACCTTAGTAAATCAATCAGATATCTAACAAAAGTACTCATGAATGAGTAATCCCATATCAAATTTACTTTACTTATTTATCAAAATATTAGACAAATGTATTGAACAGTGTACCATTTTTTGTTGAAGAAAAAGTTCTAGAACCAAGGCATATTAGACCTTTTGTCGGCATTAATATTTTATTAGATTTTTGAACACCTAGAAAAACTTGTAAGGTTAAATTTAAAGACATTTATTTTTATCTGTTTATCCAATTTAAATTGCACCAATTAAATCATGAGAATTTAAGATCTTTGGATCCACGTTTTAAAATTTGTTTATATGAGTGCTTTTTTTATGAGTGCTCCTTATATGTGTTAATTTGTATAACATATATATGATATAGGGATATATGTATATATAGACATACAACACTAACAAAAGTGTGCACACATAATAATAGTAAAGGCCTTGTAGCTTTTTGCAGTTGAAATCTCCATTGCAATGTTTCAAAAACTCCACTGTTGGTCAAAGATAGAGCTGATCAGAAAAACATTAACCTAGGTCTGTAGGATCAAAATCATGAGCTCAAAAAAAGAATACAGAATCTAAGGAAAAAAATAAGAGTCCTAGAAAAAATGACTGGCCAGTAATTAGTAAATACCATACAATTTACCTTTTTTCCTGCCTTAGGCCTCAGATCAGTCTCCTACTGAGCTTGCAGGCTTCTTTCATTTGCATTTCAACAAAAGTCCTTGCTGAGGTCTGAAAGGAGCAGGGTAAAACTGCTATTCTGAGCAGACACCTCAGGCCTAAGGCATTTTAACCATAATTTTGAGGTTTGGATGTTGAAAATTATGATACAATTTTAAGATGAAATTCACAAAATTTTATATCTTTACATCTTGTTTTGTCAACAGATACCATAATATGATTTACTATCCTTGTCCAAATTAATGCACTGGTACACACTGTGATATTTTCTCAGTCTACCCAATTCAAAATTGGTGAAAAATAAAACTGAATGTTTGGGAAGTTACTTGCCAACTTGGAAGTAGAGTGCTTTAGTTTTCCATCCTAAGCATTTAAGTTATCTGGCATGAATTATCTGAAATCATAAACTAAACAATTACCTAAACCCGGCTTTTAACTGCAAGATTCAGCAATGCTACAAAAACCCATCCAGATACCAGATTGTTACAATAAAACACCATCATTTAGACACACATTGAACTAATATCATTCCCAAGAAACAATTTATAATATCAGCACATTATTGCACATGTCTTAAAGGGTCAGAAACAAAGACACAAGACAGACAGAAAGGAGCTCCAGACTATGGCTGACAGACAGAAGCCTTAAAAACAGAGCAGATAAGAGAAAAATCTCCTACACCAGTGGCAGGATAGATGTCCTCACAAGGGGATCAGATGTTTTCACAGACGGCAACCTGAAATGTAATATCAAGGGTTTCCATGGTGACTTTACTGCATTTAGTGTCTCCTTTTTCTTTTTCTTTTTTTTTAAGAAGACAGAGGTGGCATAATCCTTACAGTGCAGGGAACGAAGGAAGGAATTCCCTGAAGCAACAGGGCTTTGGTAGATCCTGGGAGTCCCTCAGTCCCTCCTTTTACTTATAGGATTAGCTCCTCTGGTTTGGTTCCACCCCAATCTCGCTCCATCTCCTAACATTTCAGTAGTCAGCTCTCAAAAAGTTCCAGGGTCGGGGGGTTATCAAAATTTGTAACTTAAATTTCGGTTTCTGACCTTGAAGCGAATTAATACCTATTTAATAATGAGGACAGGGTTTGAGAAAAATAAAAAGGGAGGTTTACTGCTTTGCTAACAAAGCAGAAACACAGGGGACTCTGCCCAAAGGTTGTGACTCTCTTGAACTGGAGCAACAAGGGGTTTTAAAGGAGTTTCCATTGTTAACCTGGGAGATACTCTGTTCTTTGGTGGCCAGCAGGCATTGCCCTCTGCAGTGGGTGAGTTCCAGGCTGCCAGCTAGGGGCTTCTCTCATCCTGCTTAACAAAGGGGGGTAAACTTCAACACAGTTTTTTAGAACACAGTCCAAAGGGTGTAAGGCTTACTTGCTTTATTACCCATTTTTACGTCCAATATCTTTAAGTTTTTACCACAGAAATCACACAACAAAATGCACAAAAACAAACAAACAAGAAAACATATAGAACACAGAACAAAACACAAAGAAACAGAAACCTGGTGAAGATACAGAAAAACAGAGGAGCAATGAAATGTCTTGCTGAAGCTCCGGGGTAGGAGCTCCTGCGTGCCCGGCTGCACCTTTCTACCCTTTCAGAGAAATTCCATACAGAACAGAACAGAGGACAGAACAATTCTTGTTACTGTCCTGGACAGGAGTACATGTGAGCCTCCCCAGGCCACCTCTCTGTCATCAGAAGACATCTCCCTTAACCAGATATCAGATGTTATAAAGGCACCACCTACCTATGGAGGCCTCCTCCACCAGGTGCTTGCTAATAGTTTTAGTGCGATGGTTCACTGCAGTGCTCCCTGGACCAAATGCTCACTCCAAGGCTTTGGAACTTGGCTCTCCAGCCCTGAGCCCTGGAGGAAAGGCCAGCGTCAGAATTTCCAGCAGTCTGGTCTTATGATCTGGTAACGTCATCTCGCTGGGGAACTCCAAAATGTTAGACCAGGATGCAAGAAAATACCACTGACTCCAATTAAAATCAAATTAAGGCAAGCTTATTAGTTCAACCGGCTAGGCTGACTCTCCTTCTCAAAACGGCTGGAAAAAGACAGCATCCCCACCTTTCCTACACCCCAGCTTTATAGCCCAAAAAGTTACACAAAAAGGGAGTATCAGAAAACAGAACTTTGACAAGCATCACACTAATTGTAGTTTACATTTTTTATTTGCTGGCCCCAGCATCAGAAATTATGAGAACCATTAGAGCCTCAGAGAGGGTCGTTGTCTGGCCAGGGAAGGCCAATATTTATGAGGTTTCAGTAAGGTTTCAGAGAGGGCTGTGATCTGGTCAGTAAGACAGGCATGGGTGAGTTCAAGGCATGGGCAGGCATTCCAAGCAGGTTCAGAATTTGCAGTAATTTATAGTAAAGCAAAAATTATCTTTCCATGGCTTTGTGGCAAGATGGCTCCCAATATTAATGAAAGATCAGGTTGAGTGATCACCCCTGTCCCTTCCTTTTGGAAACTCCTCTACCACCTCCAAGGTTGTGAACTCCTGAGCATTTTCCATTCCAGATAAGTATTCACAGAATGTCTAACTCTTCTCCTCTAATTGTGTCTTACTTGGGGCAAAGGTAATGTCAAAGCATTGTTCTGGATGAGAGTGGGAAGATTATTGTATATCACATATTTGCATACACATTGGATTCTTTTTCCAATTTTCCATTTGAAATACTGAATTCCTGGCACTAACCCATACCCTACTAGACTCTGACTAATAATCCTAATATGATGGTGAAACATAACCCAAGCAGAATAGAAATACAAGCCGTTCAGAGGAGGCATGGTGTGTAGTTGGAATTGCCTTTTGCATTATATAGTATAGGAGCTATAAATCTAGTCAATTTTTTGTTGAAATAATTCTACATGTGTTTTTAAAGTTAACAAAAATGGGAATCCTGTCTCCCTTTCTCTGTAGCACATGTATTTTTATATGCACATAGAGAATCCTACCTGGTATCACACGTACATACTTGTGAGGTGGCTGAATTGGCAGATACAAATTGTGAGAAGAGATCACTACTCCTAAACGCTGTTCAAACTGAAAATTCAACCTATGGGTGAGCTTCCTAGTTCAATAACATTATACATAAATCCATGTTCAGTAAAATGAATATTTTTGCATCTGTGGATTATATATATTTCATGATGAATTTCGATTGGCATATATATTGCTACTTTTTTTCTTTTTTTGGTTGTTCAAAACGTTACAAAGCTCTTGACATATCATATTTCATACATTAGATTCAAGTGGGTTATGAACTCCCATTTTTACCCCAAATAAAGATTGCAGAATCACATTGGTTACATATCCACATTTTTACATAATGCCCTATTAGTTAATGTTGTATTCTGCTACCTTTCCTATACTCTATGATCCCCCCTCTTTCCCCCTCCCATCTTCTCTCTCTACCCCATCTACTGTAATTAAATTCTCTCCTTGTTTATTTTCCCATTCCCTTCACAACCTGTTATGTGTAATTTTGTATAACAATGAGGGTCTCCCTTCATTACCATGCAATTTCCCTTTTCTCTCCCTTTCCCTCCCACCTCATGTCTCTGTTAATGTAAATCTTTTCTTCCTGCTCTTCCTCCCTGCTCTGTTCTTAGTTGCTCTCATTATATCCAAGAAGACATTTGGTATTTGTTTTTTAGGGATTGGCTAGTTTCACTAAGCATAATCTGCTCTATTACCATCCATTTCCCTGAAAATTCCATGATTTTGTCATATTTTAGTGCTGCGTAATACTCCATGGTGTATAAATGCCACATTTGTTATCCATTCATCTATTGAAGGGCATCTAGGTTGGGTCCACAGTGCAGCAATTGTGAATTGTACTGCTAAGAACATCGATGTGGCAGTATCCCAGAGTTACACTATTTTAAGGTCTTCAGGAAATAGTCCAAGAAGGGCAATAGCTGGGTCAAATTGTGGTTCCATTCCAAGCTTTCCCAGGAATCTCCATACTGCTTTTCAAATTGGCCGCACCAGTTTGCGGAACAGCTCTCCTCATAGGCCTCATTTGGTCCATCTTCTCTACATTAAGAAGAGAGAGGCTTACTCAGACACAACCCTTCATCCTGACCAGGTTGTTTGCCAGGTTGTTTTGGTCTTTCAGGTCTTTCATAGCTGCCTACATCTTCTCCAGGGATCAAATATGCATGGACCTTTGAGGTTCTCAGTAGGTGGCAGATCCCCTACATTGCTGTATTGCAAGACGAACCCTGTCCCTTCTCTTTTGTAAAGTTAGATTGAGGGAACAGTGTATGGTTAGGGTTAATAACATGTTCAATTTGGGTTCGGAATCATTCTGATTGATGAATAATGGTATTGGGAACCTGCGATATTTATAAAACTATAGAGGTGAAATATAAGTATAAAAACAGAAATCTAGGTAAGATTTGTAGCCCAGAAGGGAATGAGGCCCTTTATTGGGATACTTAGCTTTTAATTATGTTCTGCACGTTTGTCTCAGATAAATTGATAATCAATGGCATAGGACCTTGTACCTTGGAAGATTGATTGTAGAAGAGAACATCCACTCAAATTTGGATAGTCGGTAGGATTAGGAAGAGAGTCGGTAGGTTTAGGAAGAAGAGTGAGTATAAAATTTGGATCAAATGTTCTTTAGCAATACGGTTTCATTTACACAGTGAATGTAAATATCAGCACATGCGAAGAGTCAGTCACAATGATGAACTGCGGAAAATATAGGAAAGAAGATATCAATAGAGACATTACAAAATCAGGCAATTGTAAAGTGAATGATAGGTTTACACATTTTCAACAGGATCGAGATTGAATACATAATTTTAGGAAGAAACAAATATGTAGTCACCAATAGAAATGACATTTGAAAGCATTATGCAAACTGGAAATGGATGTTTTTAGTAATCCATATTCAACTTCCATTTAGGATTTGGTGCAATCATAAGTGTGACCTTTGCATTTTGTGCCCAGAAAATTATTGTGATAAAATATATATGTAGATCATGTGACATGAGTATTTTTTCCACCATTTCTGTGAGCAATATTTTAAGACATATAAATTAGTATTGGGGGTACAAAGTGGTGTACCCTGTGTCTATGAATATAGAGATAATGCATGAATAGAACATACTGTAAATAAATAATATAACTGGTTCCACTTTAAATAATGGATTGAATTGTTATCTGAAAATATATAAGAAATCATATATTGACATACAATCAATAATTCCAACCAGTTATATATCTAATTGTCATCTTAGGGTTATTGTTTATCATGAAGTGTGTGTGAGTTTTGCTTAAAAAGTGATTATGGAAGTCGAAAATAATGTGTTTGGAAAGAAGTCTCATGAAATTACCAGTCAAGAAATATGGAGGAATCCATGTGTTCTGAAGCAGGAAGTGATTGAAAGTGAAACAAATGCCTATAAATTTGCTAAATTGTCGATGAAATATATATCCTGTGATGTGCATAAACTGAGGAAATAGTACGTACCAGTGTTGAATAAAAATGAACGTCAAAGTACACATCATGTACCATTGGAATCTACTTGCATTGATGTTAAACTGGGTCAGTTACTGTAAAAATATTAGGATTCGCGTGCATCACTCACCGAAGTTAGTTTTCTTTTTTTTTAAATTTTTATTTATGCTTGTTCAAAACATTACATAGTTCTTGATACATCATATTTGTCACTTTGATTCAAGTGCGTTATGAACTCCCATTTTTACTCCGTTTACAGATTGCAGAATCACATCAGTTACACATGCATTGATTCACATATTGCCATACTAGTGTCTGTTGTATTCTGCTGCCTTACCTATCCTCTACTATCCCCCCTCCCCTCCCCTCTCCTCCCCTCTTCTCTCTCTACCCCCTCTACAGTAATAAATTTCTCCCCCTTGTATTATTTTTCCCTTTCTTCTTGTATGTAATTTTGTATAACCCTGAGGGTCTCCTTCCATTTCCATGCAATATCCCTTCTCTCTCCCTTTCCCTCCCACCTCTCATCCCTGTTTTAATGTTAATCTTCTTCTCATCCTCTTCATACCTATTCTGTTCTTAGTTAATCTCCTTATATCAAAGAAGACATTTGGCATTTGTTTTGAAGGGATTGGGTAGCTTCACTTAGCATAATCTGCTCTAGTGCCATCCATTTCCCTGCAAATTCTATGATTTTGTCATTTTTTAATGCAGAGTAATACTACATTCTGTATAAATGCCACATTTTTTAATCCATTCATCTATTGAAGGGCATATAGGTTGGTTCCACAGTCTTGCTATTGTGAATTGTGCTGCTATGTACATCGATGTAGCAGTGTCCCTGCAGCATGCTCTTTTTAGGTCTTTTGGGAATTGACCGAGAAGGGGAATAGCTGGGTCAAATGGTGGTTTCATTCCCAGCTTTCCAAGAAATCTCCATACTGCTTTCCAAATTGGATGCACCAATTTGCAGTCTCACCAGCAATGTACAAGTGTACCTGTTTCCCCACATTCTCACCAACACTTGTTGTTTGACTTCATAATGGCTGCCAATCTTACTGGAGTGAGATGGTATCTTAGGGTGGTTTTGATTCACCTTTCTCTGACTAGTGGAGATGGTGAGCATTTTTTCATGTACTTGGTGATTATATGTCCTCCTCTGAGATGTCTGTTGAGGTCCTCGGCCCATTTGTTGATTGGGTTATTTGTTATCTTATTGTTTAATTTTTTGAGTTCTTTGTATACTCTGGATATTAGGGCTCTATCTGAAGTGTGAGGAGTAAAGATTTGTTCCCAGAATTTAGGCTCCCTATTTACCTCTCTTATTGTTTCTTTTGCTGAGAAAAAACTTTTTGCTTTGAGTAAGTCCCATGTGTTGATTCTAGTTATTAATTCTTGTTATTAACTCTTGTGCTATGGATGTCCTATTGAGGAATTTGAAGCCCGACCCCACAGTATGTAGATCGTAGCCAACTTTTTCTTCTATCAGACGCCATGTCTCTGTTTTGATATCAAGGCCCTTGATCCATTTTGAGTGAACTTTTGTGCATGCAAGAGAAAGGGATTCAGTTTCATTTTGTTACATATGGATTTCCAGTTTTTCCAGCACCATTTGTTGAAGATGCTATCCTTCCTCCATTGCATGCTTTTAGCTCCTTTATCAAATAGAAGATTGTTGTAGCATTGTGGATTAATCTCTGTGTCCTCCATTCTGTACCATTGTTCCACCCGCCTGTTTTGGTACCAGTACCATGCTGTCATTGTTACTATTGCTCTGAAATTTAGTTTGAAATCTGGTATCGCTATACCGCCTGATTCACACATCCTGGTTAGAATTGCTTTTGCTATTCTGGATCTTTTATTATTCCATATGAATTTCATGATTGCTTTCTCTATTTCTACAAGAAATGCCGTTAGGATTTTGATTGGCATTACATTAAACCTATAGAGAACTTTTGGGAATATCACCATTTTGATGATGTTAGTTCTCCCTATCCATGAACAGTGTATATTTTTCCATCTTCTAAGATCTTATTCTACTTCTCTTTTTAGGGTTCTGTAGTTTGCATTGTATAAATCTTTCACCTCTTTTGTTAGGTTGATTCTCAAGGATTTTAGTTTTATTTTTTGAGGATATTGTGAATGGAGTGTTTTTTTTTTCTCATTTCCGTTTCAGAAGTTTTGTCACTGATATAAAGAAATGCCTTTGACTTATGAATGTTGATTTTATATCCTGCCACATTGCTGAAATCATTTCTTACTTCTAGTAGTTTTTTTTGTAGACCATTTTGGGTCTTCTATATATTGAATCATATCAGCTGCAAGTAGTGATAATTTAAGTTATTCTTTTCCTATTTTCATGCCTTTTATTTCTTTCATCTGTCTAATTGCTCTGGCCAGTGTTTCGAGAACTATATTGAATAGAAGTGGTGGTAGAGGACATCTCTGTCTTGTTCCAGATTTTAGAGGGAATGCTTCAATTTTTCTTCATTCAGAATAATGCTAGCCTGAGGCTTAACATAGATAGCTTTTACAATGTCGAGGTAAATTCCTGTTATCTCTAGTTTTTCAAATGTTTTGAACATAAAGGGATGCTAAGGGTCTATCCTTCTTATTTATTTTTTGCAGAACCAAGCTTTAGTTTTGTAATTTTTTCAATAGTTTCTTTTGTTTCAATTTTGTTGTTTTCCGCTCTGATTTTAGTTATTTCTTGCCTTCTGCTACATTTGCTGTTGTTTTGCTCTTCCTTTTCTAGGGCTTTGAGATGAAGTGTGAGCTCATTTATTTGTTGTTCTTTCCTATTTTTGAGGAATGATGTCAAGGTGGTGAATTTCCCTCTTAAAACACCTTTCATTGTGTCCCATAGACTCCGATATGTTGTTTCTGTATTTTCATTTATCTTGAAGAATTTTTTGATTTTCTCATTTATGTCTTCTGTAACACATTAATCATTCAGTAACATGTTGTTCATTTTCAATGTGATGTACGATTTTTCCTTCCTTCTTTTTCATTGGTTTCCAGATTCATTCCAGTATAATCCAATAAAATTCATGGTATTAAGTCCACCCTTTATATTTACTGAAGGTTGTTCTATGGCATAATATATGGTCTATTTTTTAGAAGGATCCATGTGCTGCTAAAAAATATTATATCCACTTGATGATGGTTGATATATTCTATATATGTCAGTTAAGTCTAGGTTATTGATTGTGATATTGAGTTCTATAGTTTCTTTATTCAACTTTTATTTGGAGGATCTGTTCAATGGTGACAGAGGTGTGTTGAAGTCACCCATAATTATTGTGTTGTGGGCTATTTGATTCTTGAACTTGAGGAGAATTTGTTTTATGAACGTCACAGCACCATTTAATGGTGCGTAAATATTGATAATTTTTATGTCTTGTTGGTGAATGGTTCCTTTTAACAGTATATAATTTCCTTCATTATCCCTTTTGATTAAATTAGTCTTGAAGTCGATTTAATTCGATTTGAGGATGGCCACCACCCCTTGCTTATGAGGACCGTGTGCATGGTATATTTTTTCCCAACCTTTCACCTTCAGCCTGTGTATGTCTTTTCCATTCAGATATCTCTCCTGGAGGCAACATATTGTTGGATTTGTTTTTTGAATCCAAGTTACAATCCTATGTTGCTTTATTGGAGAGTTTAAGCCATTAATGTTTAGTGTTACTATTGATATATGGTTTCTACTGCCAGCCATGTTTGAATATTTATCGCTTTTTAAAATTTACTTTGTTTCTCCATGATTAGCTTTTCCCCCGCCCTCTGTCATTACTGAGGCACTTCCCACTGATGGTTTTGGTTGTTGTTTTTCATTTCTTTCTCGTGTAGTGTTTTGCTCAAGACACTTTGCAATGGTGGTTTTCTGGCTGCAAATTCTTTTAGCTTTTGTTTATCATGAAAGATTTTTATTTCGTTGTCGTACCTGAAGCTGAATTTTGCTGGATACAGAATTCTTGTTTGGCATCCATTGTCTTTCAATGTTTGAAATACGTTGTTCCAGGATCCTCTCACTTTCAGTGTCTGTGATGAAAAATAGGTTGCTAACCTTATTGGTTTACCCCTGAATGTAATCTTCCTCCTTTCTCTTGAAGCTTTTAATGTTTTCTCTTTGTTCTGTATATTGGATAGCTTCATAACAATGTGTCTTGGCGTTGGTCTACTGTGATTTTGTGTGCTCTGTGTCCTGTAAGCATCTTCAATTTGTATATCCATTTCCTTTTTTATTTCTGGAAAATTTTCATTCCCATAGTTTGAATCTCTGTACCTTCCTCTATCCAGATGACTCATAAGTTTGTTTTTTTTATGTTATACCATATCTCTTGGATGTTTTTCTCGTGATTTTTTACCAGCCTTTCTGTGTTGGCTAGACTCTTTTCAAGATGATATATTTTGTCTTCATTATGTGACATTCTGTCTTCTACTTGCTCCACACGGTTAGTGATACTCTCAATTGAGTTTTTAATTTGGTTTATCGTTTCCTTCATTTCTAGAAATATTCTTTGAATATTTATAATCTCTATCTCCTGATAAAGAAGATTAACTTCTTCTTTTATCTGTTTATGTAATTCATTTTCAATGTGTTCTTTCACTGTATTTATTTGCTCTCTCGTATCCTCTTTAAGGTTCCATTTCATCTGTCTAAGGTATTCCTTGAGTTCTTTATATGACCATTTTTCTGATAATTCTAGGTCCTCCTGAATATTTAGGTTATCCTTCATTGTTTGTACTCCTTTTCTTTCTTGCTTTTTGATGCTGCTCATGTTACTTCTTGTTCTGTTTGAGTGCTGAGTTACTTCTTATTCTTATAAATTTATTTGAAGCTTGGGAGGAAAGATATTAGAAGGGATGGGAAGAAGTCACTAAAGAGAATGAGAATAGGCAGGTAGAATTCAAGGATGGGGGAATAAGAAAATTGAAAAGTAATGAAAAGACAAAAGAAAAAAATAGAAAATAAAGAAAGAAATAATTTTTTTAAAAATAATAGTGATAATTAAAAAATGAAAATTAAAATTTAAAATAATAATAATAGTAAAATTAAAAAAATAAAAACATTAAAATAAGTTAAAGAACAACACAAAAAATTTAAATGAAAGAAAAAAAATAAAAATAAAATAATAATAATAATAATAATAATACATGCAGTCATAGAGTTCAATTAACTTCTCTTCCAGTAGGTGGAGCTGTGCTCACTGGGCCAAGCTTCTCCTCTCAATAGGTGGGAACCAATCACTGTGCAGCAGCTCTTCCTCCCAGACTGCACGGGTCTCTAATCCTGAGTGCCTAGGACCTTCTCTAGTGTTTCCTCAAGCCAGGCTCCGCTCAACTGTGACGCTCACCACAATACTTGCTACACGTCAGGTCTCTGGTCCTGGTAGCCCTGTTTTCATCAACGCTTGGCACTCTCTCCCTGTTTGCCTCCCTCAGACCCTAAGTTTGTAGAGCTTGGGGCTGGGAACCCCCAGCGAATTTGCTTGCTCTCTGGTATCCATGCCCACATTAGCTGGTGTAAGAGACCTCAGTTGTCAGCACTGGTAGGAGCGGTAGCCAGGAATTCCACGCCACAAGTCCCACAGCACACATGATTCCCTCGGTCTGGCCATCTTTCTCACGGGAGACCTGGGAGGGCCCCTTAAGGGAGAGCTGGGAGGGGCCCTTAATGTTTCCCCGCTGTGTGGAGAGAGATGCATAGGGAATTACACACCTGTCGTACTGGTTTCAATGAAGTTATCTCCTCTGCCCATGACATCAGTTCTCTTCCACGGTGGTATCCCATGCAAATGGTGACCATTCGTTCCTTTTGCCAGGTGACCAATGCAATGGATGGGTCCTGACTGTGTCTCCAAAGCGCCATTTCAATCCAGTGGCCTTTTACCTCTGTAAATTCAGAAGGGCCGACCAGTTATTTCAGAGGGAACGTTAGTTCTGAGTCACAAGAAGCAGGCAAATCTGAGCTTCTCTGCAGCCAATCCGGGCTCTGTGTGTTTTCTCAGGGGCCCAGACTGTTCGCACCAGATCCACGTCAGGTCAGCATTGCCTAGTGATTCTGAACAAACAGCATTTAGACAGTTTACGACTCCCTATGCCTGCGCAGCTAAGGAGGTCAGATACTTGATTTCTCCATGTCCGCCACCATGTTGGATCTCTTATATTGCTACTTTTTAATGTCTGTGCGTGTGCGTGTGTGTGTGTGTGTGTGTGTGTGTGTGTATATATATATATATATATATATATATATATATATATATCAATCAATATAAGATTTCTTATATATTTTTAGATATCAATTCAATTCATTATTTGAAGTGGAACCAGTTATATTATTTATTCACAGGATGGTCTATTCATGCATTATCTCTATATTCATAGACACAGGGTACACCTCTGTGTACCCCTAACACTAATGTATATGTCTTCAAAATATTGCTCCCAGAAATGGTGGAAGAAATACTCATGTCACCTGATCCACATATATATTTTATCACAGTAAAATTCTGAACAAAAAATGTAAAGGTCACACTTATGATTGTACCGAAGCCTAAAAGAAAAGTGAAAATGTTTAACTAAAAACATCCATGTGAAGGTTGCCTAATGCTCTCAAATGTCAATCCTATTGGTGACAACATATTTGTTTCTTCCAATGATTATATATTCAAATTAAACCCTGTTGAAAATGTCTAATCCTACAACTCACTTTATACTTTGCCTGATTTCATAATGTCTCTATTGATAACTGCTTTCCTACTTATTTTCCCCAGTTCATCATTGTGACTGACTCTTCATATGTGCTGACATTTTCATTCATTCTCTAACCGAAACCCTATTGCTAAAGAACTTTTGGTCCAAATACTATACTCACTCTTCTTCCTAAACCTACCGACTATCTTCCTAATCCTACCGACTATCCATTTTTAACTGGATGTTCTCTTCTACATTAAATCTACCAAGGTACAAGGTCCTGTGCTTCAAATCATACCTAGATTTCTGTTTCCATACTTATATTTCACCTCTATGTTCTTTTAATTATCGCAAGTTCCCAATACCATTATTCATCACACAGAATGATTCCTAACCCAAATTGAACCTGTTATTAACCCTAAACATACACTGTTCCCTCAATCTCATTTTACAGAAGAGCAGTGACAGAGTTGTTCTTAAAATACAGGGAATTAGGGGACCTTCCACCTGCTGAAAACCTCAAAGGTCCATGCAGAAATGATACCTGGAGAAGTTGTAGGGAGGTATGAAAGACCTGAGAGAGCAAAAGTCCTATTCCATGGCAAACAACCTGGTCAGGATAAAGGGATGTGTCTGAATCAGCCTCTCTCTACTTATGTTAGAGAAGATGGACTAAACCAGACCTGTGTGGAGAGCTGTTCCCAGGTGCCTATGGTTGATATACCATTCTAACTTGTGCAAGTGTTCCAGGAAGTAGGAGCAGCCTCCATCTCATGGGACCCTTGGAAGCAAGTGTTAGGACAAACTGGTTGCCAAGGCAGTGACCTCATTCATTCAATTCCAAAGAAAGTGACATACCTCATTTCCTTGGTGATGGAACTCTATGATCTTTGTATCCTAGTGGCCAGGCACCCAGACGCTATCCCATTCCCAGTCACAGTGTTCTCACTTGTTTGGATTTACCAAGGACAGAGTCAGTATTTCTTGGTACCTACTAATGTTAGGATGGCCAAATGCCAGGAGAGCACTGAAGAGGTACCTTTTCTGAGAAAGCCAGTAGTGGCTCACCACTATTTCCTTACAACTTCACAGAGTTAGCCAAGGAAACCAGACCTGAGAGAGGACAGACTATTTCGAAGGAATATAGTATGGCCGAGCAGTTAGAGGACACTCCAGATAGTCACAGATCTACTTGGGGGAAGGAGGTGCCATTGTGGGAGTGGGTGTGGGTTTGTGGTTTTGCCTCATGTTCTAACAAAAGGTAGGAATGGCGGTTTGTTTGGATTGAAGTGGACTGTTTCGAGTAAGTCATTTGACAAGGTGTGTGTTTCTATGTTTGTGTATCCGACTATGTCCATTGTTGTAGACATTAGAAAAGAGAATGCATTAATGGATGTGTCCTGTCTAGTATAAATCTTACCATAATTCATCCTGCTCAATTTATGAATGGACTGCACCTTGTCTTATCGATGGGCAACACCTGTTATCATCCTAAGTTCCTGTTTTCTTCCTGAATTCTGGCCAGTCTCCAGAATAGGCTCAGGGATTTGTGTCCAAGATATGTACCACCTCCAAGCTCTGTGACATGGCCATATACTGGATAGCTGAAGAGAATGAAGATCATCTCAGAAAACTCAGATATCAGTGTGACCAGGAAAGTCTCAGTGGAGAAACCCTGCTTTGGGCCTTTTGCTTACCTTATGTTCTGTTGCCCTGAATGTCAGGAAGGTCTTTGCCTCAGGCCACCCCTTTGTGAAGCCTGAAGAAAACAGTTTTAAATTTGAAATGAATAGGCATCACCTGTGGCTCTTTGCTTAATTGCTTTGGAAAGGGATGTGTCTGAATTAGCCTCTTGGCCTTGTATGTGGCTGTGATTTTTATTCTCAGCACATGATGGATCCAAAGAATGATCGCATGTGCGCATCCAAAACCAAAATGGCCAAAAGATCAGTCATTGTGGATGAAGTCTCTCGCCTTCTTCTGTTAGGTTCCTGACATCCATCAAGTGAGAATACTGATCCTTTGGGTCAAATGAGTTCTTGAAATCTCTGCCGAGGTGCTTGGCTTTTCTCATGACTCTATTTCACATAAATATTCCATACCTGAAAGTCAGTAGGCCTCAAATTGGAGAAACAGAGCAGCATGAACGGCAGGCTTATTTGACCACTCCTGGTTCATATTAAGAGTGTCCAGGCCACCCTGACTTTAGGCAAATGAGGGGCAAGTGAGATTATTTTGGACACTACCAATGGCTGCACCCCTCATGGAAACCTCCAGCCAGAGGTCATGATGAGTGAATATATGGAAGAAGATGAGGGCCATGTGGGAGTGTTTTGGTTTTAATTGTGGTCATTTGTGTGGCGGTTGGAAGAAATGTCTGGGTCCACCTGGGCTTGAACTCTGGTGTGATTCCCCATAGAGACTTAGTTCTGGAACTCACCTCAGAGAAGTATTGCCATGAATTGTTTTGGGATTTTAGGAGGCCACGCATGAGAGTTGCCCTTGGAAACTGAGATCTGGCTTTCCACAGAGCACTGGGAATCTCAGCCAGGATATCACATGATATAATTGTGAAAAACTTGCAGCCATAGTTGAGAGTCAAAACACACATGGACCTCACATTTTACACCTCAATGTGCCTGGCTTCATGTGACCTTTTCCCCACTCTTTGGGCAGCCTTGCCTGTGAGAGTTCTCCAGAGTTTTCATTTAAATTAGCTTCCTCAACATTTAGTGGTTCCTGAATGAATTGAAACCCAGAGTTTCTCCAACTTCATCCTTGAAAAATGGCTTGATAAATACCATGAATTTTTGGAAGTTCCCACAACCAGGTGGCACTGGAGAACATTTGGATGTCCTGTTGCTGATCATGAGTATACCAGACAATGCCTTGATTGACTGGGTTTCATGAAAATGGTGTAGAACAGAGATGCCAGTAAGTTGGAGCCTGCTGAGTAGTGGGCCTAGAGCAGTGGTGGGCAGGTGTGTGATGAAACATCAGTGGTAGGGCCATGAGGATCTACCATTGGATTCCAAATGGCTTGTGACTGACATGGTGCAGCCAGCAGTCCCTTATATGTAAAGGCATCTTGTTATATGGTGAGGTTTCAGGTCAATGTTCTGAATCAGGTTGATATGGACGAGGGGGCAATGGGCCAAGCTAGGAGGGATAGAAGCCTGGTTGGTGCATTCTCCTGCAGACCCTCACCCAACACACCTGACAGAACTCCCTCCAGCAATATGTCCCAGTTGAGCTCCTGGTATTTCGTGAAGCAAATACCAAACTCCCAGTGCAGCAGGAAAAACACCACAAAAAGTGTAGGAGGACCAAATGGCTTCGCAGTCAACACGGAGAGACACTTAGTCCTCAGTGGTCACAGTTTACCTACAAAGAGAGGATTCAGCATTGCTGCCTCATCTTCATTGGAAAATAAGAAACCATGTCCTTCAGGTCACATAGATGCAGAACCAGCTTTGATGGTCTCACTACTAAAGAAGCCAAATCTCCTGACAACAACATATATTTCAAGTGCCCAAACTCAGAGGCAGTTTCTCAAAAAGTTTTTAGGCTCTCAGAGCTCCCTGTTTGTGTTGTGTTTACCCTGTCCCTTACTTTTGGAAACTCCTCTACCACCTCCATGGTTATGAACTCTTGAGCATTTTCCATTCCAGATATGTATTCACTGATTTTCTAACTCTTCTCCTCTAATTATGTTTTACCTGGGGTGAAGGTAATGTCAAGGCATTTTTCTGGATGAGAGTGAGAGGATATCAGACCTTAACAGATATTTGTGAAGCACGTATTTGCTTACACATTGAATTCATTTTCCAATTTTCCTTTTGAAATACTGAATCCCTGACACTAACCCATACCTACTAGAATCAGACAACTCATCCTAATATAATGGAGAAAAATAACCCAAACAGAATAGAAATTCAAGCAGTTCAGAGGAGGCATCTTGTATAGTTGGACTTGCCTTTTGCATTATATAAGGTAGGAGTTATAAATCTAGTCAATTTTTATTTGAAATAGTTCTCCATGTGTTTTTAAAGATAACAAATGTGTGAAATCCTGTTTCCCTTTCTCTGTAGCCAATTCACACATGTATATTTATATGCACATATAGAATCCTACCAGGAATCCCACGTACATTTTTGTGAGGTTTCTCACTTCGCAGATTCAAATTGTGAGAAGAGATCACTCCTCTTAAACGCTGTTAGAACTGAAGATTCAAACTATAGGGGAGCTTTCTAGTAGAACAACATTATACATATACTCATGTTCAGTAAAATAATTATTTTTGCATCTGTGGATGATATATATTTCCTGATGAATTTTGATTTTCATATATATTGCTGCTTTTTAATGTCTGTGTGTAGTTTTTATGTGTGTGTGTGTGTGTATATATATATATATATATATATATACACACACACTATTCAGATTTTTCAATATATAAAATATATGTGTCTTATATACACTTTCTAAATTCATTCATGTTCATGTAAATGGATTTATAATCAACTTTTCACAAGATTATTTTCCTAAATATTCATCCACCTGAAATACATATTTGTTTCCTAGTACTGAAAACAAACTTCAGTGAATGGTGCCTACAAATTCTAATAATTTTACAGTAACTGACCCAGTTTACCACCAATGCAAGTAGATTCCTATGGGACATGATATGTAATTTGAGGTTCATTTGTATTCAACACTGGTACATTATTATTTCTTCAGTTTTTGCACATCATACGATATATATTTCATCCACAAGTTCACAAATTTACAGGCATTTGTTTCAACTTTAATCAATTCCTGTTTCAGAACACAAGTATTATCAGGGTTTCTGAACTCGTCTTTTCATGACGCTTCTTTCCAAACAAGTTATTTTCGATTTCCATAATCACTGGTGAAGTAAAACTCACACCCTTCGTGATAAACCAAAACACTAATATTACCATTATATGTATACCATTTTGGAAAGAATGATTGTATATCAATATAACATTTCCTGTAATTTTTCAGATATCAGTTCAATCCATTATTTATAGTTGGAACAAGTTATATTATTTATTCACAGTATGTTCTATTCATGCTTTATCTTTATATTCATAGACACAGTGTACACCTCTTTGGACCCCCAATACTAATTTTACGTCTTCAATATATTGCTACCAGAAATGGTGGAAGAAATACTTATGTCACCTGATCTACATATACATTTTATCACAATAATATTCTGAAAAAAAATGTAAAGGTCACACTTATGACTGTACCAAAGCCTAAAAGGAAAGTGAACATGGATTAATAGAAACATCCATGTCCATGCTGCCTAATGCTCTCAAATGTCAATCCTATTGGTGACAACATATTTGTTTCTTCCTAAGATTATATATTCAAACTCAACCCTGTTGAAAATGTCTAATCCTATCACTCACTTTATATTTTGCCTGATGCAATAATGTCTCTATTGATATCTGCATTTCTACATATTTTCCCAGTTTATCATAGTGACTGACTCTTCATATGTGCCGACATTTACATTCACTCTCTAACCGAAACCATATTGCTAAAGAACTTTTGGTCTAAATCCTATAATCGCTCTTCTTCCTAAACCTACCGACAATCTTTCTAAACCTACTGACTATCCCTTTTTACTGGATGTTCTCTTCTACGTTCAATCATCCAAGGTACAAGGTCCTATGCCATTGTATATTGAATTATCTGAGACATCTTTAGAGAACATAAATCAAGCTAAGTATCCCAATCAAGGGCCCAATGCCCTTCTGGGTTTCAAATTATACCTAGATTTTTATTTTCATACTTATATTTCACCTCTACATTCTTGTAAATCTCACAGGTTGCCAATACCATTATTCATCTCACAGAATGATTCCTAACCCAAATTGAACCTGTTATTAACCCTAAACATACACTGTTCCTTCAATCTCATTTTACAGAAGAACAGGGACGGAGTTGTTCTTACAATACAGGAAAGTAGGGGACCTTCCACCTGCTGAAAACCTCAAAGGTCCATACAGAAATGATACCCGGAAAAGATATAGGCAGCTATGAAGGACCTGAGAGAGCAAAAGTCATCTTCCATGGCAAACAACCTGGTCAGGATGAAGGGATGTGTCTTAATCAGCCTCTCTCTTCTTATTGTAGAGAAGATGGACCAAATCAGGCCTGTGTGGAAAGCTGTTCACGGGTGCCTATGGTTGATATACCATTCTAACTTGTGAAAGTGTCACAGGAAGTAGGGGAAGCCTCCATCTCATGGGACCCTTGGAAGCAACTGTTAGGAAAAAGGGGTGCCAAGGCAGTGGCCTCATTCAGTTCCAAAGAAAGTGACATATCTAATTTCCTTGGTGATGGAACTCTCTGAACTTGCTATCCAAGAACCAAGACACCGAGAGGCAATCCCAGTCCAAGTCCCTGTGGGCTCACTTGATTGGATTTTCCAAGGACAGAGTCAGTCTTTCTCGGTACCTAATGATGTGAGTATAGCCAAATACCAGGAGAGCACTGAAGAGGTACTTTTCCTGAGAAAGCAGGTAGTGGCTCGCCACTTTTTCCTGACAACTTTACAGAGTTGGTCAAGGAAAGCAGATCTGATAGAGGACACGCCATTTCGGGGGAACACCAGTCAGAGTTAACTCCGGAGAGTCACAGAACTACTTGAGGGAAGGAGGTGCCTTTGTGAGTGTGGGTTTGTTTTTTTTGTCTCATATTCTGAGAATAGGTAGGGAAGGCGGTTTGTTTGATTTGGAGTGAACTGTTTCTAGTAAGTCGTTTGACAAAATGAGTGTTTCTATGTCTGTGTATCCCACTGTGTCCGTGGTTGTAGACATGAGAAAAGAGAATGCAACAATGGATGTGTCCTGTCTAGTAGAAAGCTTCCCATTATGCATCCTGCCTAATTTATGAATGGAGTGCGGCTTGCCTTATGGATGAGCAATACCTATTACCTTCCTAAGTCCCTGTTTTCTTCTGAATTCTGGCCACTCTCCAGAATAGGCTCATGGTTTTGTGTCCAAGATATGCAACAACTCCAAGGTCTGTGACATGGCCATGTACAGGATAGCTGAAGGGAATGGCCAGCATCTCAGAAAACTCAGATATCAGTGTGACCAGGAAAGTCTCAGTGGATATACCCTGCTTTTGGCCTTTTGCTTACCTATTGTTCTGTTGCCCTGAATATCAGGAAGGTCTTTGCCTCAGGCCACCCCTTTGTGAAGCCTGAAGGAAACAGTTTTCAAATGGAAATGAATGGGCATCACTTGTGGCTCTTTCTTAGTTGCTTTGGAAAGGGATGTGTCTTAATTAGACTCTTGGCCTTGTATGTGGCTGTGACTTTGATTCTCAGCAGCTGATGGATCTAAAAATGATCCCATGTGTGCATCCAGAACCATAATTGCCAAAAGATCAGTCATTGTGGATGAAGTCTCTCGTCTTCCTCTGTTAGGTTCCTGACCTCCATCAAGTGAGAATAGGTATTCCTTGGGTCAAATGAGTTCTTCAAATCACTGCAGAGGTGCTTAGGTTTTCGTATGACTCCAAATCACATAAAGAATCTATACTTGAAAGTCAGTAGGCCTCAAATTGGAGAAACAGAGCAGTATTAACGGGAGGCTTATTTGATCACTCCTGGTTCACAGAAAGGGTGTCCAGGCCAACATGACTTTAGGCAAATGAGGGGCAAGGGAGTTTATTTGGACACTGTCTTTGGGTGAGCCCTTCATGGAAACCTCCAGACAGAGGTTACGATGAGTGACTATATGGAAGAAGATGAGGACCATGTTTGAGTGTTTTGTTTTTAATTGTGGTCATTTGTGTGGTGGTTGTAAGAAATATCTTGGTCCACCTGGGCTTGAACTCTGTTGGGATTTCCCTTAAAGACTGTGTTCTGGAACTGAACTCAGAGAAGTATTGCCATGAATAGAAATACAAGCAGTTTAGAGGAGGCATGGTGTATATTTGGACTTGCCTTTTGCATGATACAGAGTAGGAGTTAAATCTAGTCAATTTTTTGTTGAAATAGTTCTCCATGTGTTTTTAAAGTTAAAAAATTGTGAATTCCTGTCTCCCTTTCTCTGTAGCCTATTCAGCACATATATTTTTATATGGATATATAGAATCATACCTGGTACCACACATACATTCTTGTGAGGTGGATGAGTTGGCAGATACAAATTGTGAAAAGAGATCACTCCTACTTAACCGTGTTGGAACTGAATATTCAACCAATGGGTGAGCTTGCTAGTTGAACAACATTATACATAAATCCATGTTCAGTAAAATGAATATTTTTGGATCTTTTTATGATATATATTTTATGAAAATTTTGATTGACATATATTTTGCTATTTTTTTTCTGTGTGTGTGTGTGTGTGTGTGTGTGTGTGTGTGTGTGTGTTTTGTGTCATTCGCCTGTTCTGTAAAACAACTTCAGAGAGAGAGGTTAAAAATTCATGCAAAGCTCTGATGAAGGTATCTAATATCTTAGTTTTGGTCTATTGCTTCTTCTAATTGGGTCATTTGTTGTGTCCCATGGACGAGGGCAGTGGTTCCTGTGCCCACCCCTGAAGCAACTCCTATTCCGAATAGGATGGCTAAAGTGAGGGATATATGTTCCCAGTGGAAACGGGTTGTATGCCCCTCTATTTCATTTTCAAATGAACCTGCATCATGACAGAGCACTCTGGGAAACATCTGCACCATTACACAATTAATCACATCTGTTGACAATTTCTTTAAAACATAAACAATGTTTAATTATATACAATCATGCTGTTGTAGGGACGGACAAGGCAAGGTACCTAAGATAGCAACGAAGACAGGGAAACCGTCCTATTTGGTTGCAACCAGATTCAGAGGGCATTGCTTCTGTTGTAATCAATTATTCTCCTGAAACTCAATTTTAGGTAGTTTCAGAATTTTGTACCCAACATGTAAGGGAAGGGGCTCAGAAGTTCACAGTCTTCAGAAGTTCAAAAAAGCCATTGTTGTTTCTGTTTTTACCTCAGTTCTGGGCAAGTTAACTTTTCAAGGACACCTGGGAGGGAAAGAGCTTTTTCCTACCTTTCTTATTTTTCGCCCCTGACAGCTGTTACCATGGAGCCCTGATGGTAACTTCTTTATCTTAGAAATATAGCCATCTCTGTAAAGCCCCAGCTCATGGCCAGAGGCCTTGTTCATTATTTTGTGGAAAACAAGTAATGGGGTGTCTAGCATAGAAGTGCTTATTTTTTTAGCCAGTGGCCAAGTAGAACAAGGCAACACTAAAAGAGGAAGTTTATCTACATTGAACTCTTTTATAGGGACTCTTTTGCTGAAAGTCCTAAAGTCAGCCATGGTGAAGACTTCTGTAGAAAGTCAGTTAAGAATTTTCTGTAGGCCTGGTACAGAAGGGGAAGACAGGGAAGGTGGGGCTGACAGCAGCTCCGAGGATCTGAGAATAAGGAAGGAGAGATGTAAAAGAATAATGGGAAAGGGGTTTGGGATTTTCCTAGCAACAAAAACTTGAGCTGTACAACAGGTAGAGCAGAGGGGAAGACAAGAGTGAGTATCCCAAAATGCATGTGAGGGACTTTAAATTTTTAGTAAACTATTTTCAGTGATGACAAAGCAACTTTAAAGGCCATTTTCATTACATCTTTGATAGGAGTCTGAGGGCTCTCCTCAGCTAGTTTCAGCTTTGTGTTAGCTGGTAAGAGGACCTGGTGGGACCCGGGGCGGGCACGGACAGGAGAAGAGAGGAGTGAGTCGGTGGATGGGAACCTGAGTACCTGCTACTTCAGCAAGATGGCGATGGTCTGAGAACCAGCAGAGATTTGGGTTTTTGATCTAATAATTGGAGGGGAGAAATCAGGTTGCTGAGGTGAGAGTGACAGCAGAGACTCTGGAGCACAAGGCTGAAGGTGAGGATTGATTGGATAAGCATAGTTCAGGATATGAGTGAAGGATGGAAAAGGCATGCCTATAGGGGAATCTCCTTTCACCCTTTTGAGCACTTGCAGAAGTTAAAAAGGTCACACAGGGCTGGGGATGTGGCTCATTTGTAGCACGCTCGCTTGGCATGCGTGCGGCCCGGGTTCGATCCTCAGCACCACATACAAACAAAGATGTCGTGTCCAGCAAAAAACTAAAAAATAAATATTAAAAATTCTCTCAGTCTCTCTCTCTCTCACCTCTCTCTTTAAAAAAAATGGTCACACAGAATTTGAGGATCAAGAGACCCCTCTGGGGGCCATCGGTTTTGGTTATCTAATTGGTAATATGGCCAATGCTGTGTACTGAATTTGATGAGGAGTTTGTGTTCCATCAGGCAGCCCCTGTATGCTCACATCCCCATGACGTACAGCAAAAGTCTGCCAGGCATTCTGGGATTACTAAAAAGGAGTGATGGATTTTTCCTTTCCCCAGGTCCATGATCCTCTTAGTTATACAAGTCCGATATTTACTGCCATTAGCCCCTTGAACTAGAGACCTTTTATTTGATAGAGGGCCCAATGGGGCCTTAAGGGCTGAGTTTATTGCCCCTGTATCCACTTCAAAGTTTACTGGTGTCTCCTCCACTTCAAAAGATACGCTGAGCTCAGGGAGGGGATCTGAGCCCCGACTTTCGTAGTCATGCTGAAGAGTCAGAAAGGCTGGCTGGCGTGGCTGTCTCTTTCTAGGGCACTCTTGAACCCAGTGTCCTCTTTCTTTACAGTAGGCACATTGATCTGAGGTCAGGGGTGGCCTCTGGCGTGGGACCAGGTATCCCTTCCTGTCTCCCTGTTTCTTAATTTCTGGCCTTTTTGTTATTGTGACCAGGACCTTAGTCAACTCCTTAGTCTGTCTTTTATTTCTTTTATCCTCCTTTTGCTCCCTTCTCTTCCTCAGTTTCTCTCTTATAGTATACATTCTCGGCTTCTCTGACTAAATCTCTCAAAGTCATATCTTGTAATCCATCTAAGCATTGTAACTTTCTTTAAATATCCAAGGCAGCATGCCCAATAAAGGCCATTGTGACAGATGATTTTTGATCCTCTGCATGAGGATCGAAAGGAGTATATCTCCTATATGCCTCCGTAATTCTCTCTAGAAACATAGAGGAAGATTCATCAGGCCCGCAGGCGTGGTACCCACGTCACCCCAAATGGAGTAGGGAAAGAGCAGTGCCACTGCCTGCTCCCGGATCAGGCCCAGCCACCAGCTGGTGTGGTAGTCACGTCACCCAAATTGTAGTAGGGGCCAAGCAGGCTGCCCCCCGCGCCCGCCACAAAAGCAGACCTGTGACTGACCATCGGAACAGGCCCAGCGGCCTGCCACCATGGTAGACATGACACCCCAATTGGAGTAGTGGCAGAGCAGAGCTTTCTCCCGCGCCCAGTACAAGCACAACGGCCCACCGGCGTGGTAGTCACGTCAACCCAATTGGAGTAGGGGCAGAGCAGAGTCTTTGCCCGCACCCGGAACAGCTCCAGCGATCTGCCAGCATGGTAGTCACGACACCCCAATTGCAGTAGGGCCAAAGCAGAGCCACCACCCGCTCCCGCAAGGTAGGCAGACCTGCAACTGACCGGTGGAACAGGACTAGCGGCCTGCAAGCACAGCAGACACATCAACCCATTTGGTTCTTTGAAAAAATAAAAAAAATCTACAGACCCTTAGCCATGCTAACGAAGACAAAAAGAGAGAGAACTCAAATTACTAGCATACAGGATGAAAAAGACAATATCATAACAGATATTTCAGATATACAGAAGATAATCCGAAATTATTTTGAATCTTTGTACTCTAATAAAATAGAAGACAGTGAAGGCATCGATAAATTTCTTAAGTCATATGATCTGCCCAGATTGAGTCAGGAGGATATAGACAACCTAAACAGACCAATATCAATTGAGGAAATAGAAAAAACCATCAAAACACTACCAAGTAAGAAAAGCCCAGGACCTGATGGATATACAGCAGAGTTTTACAAAACCTTTAAAGGGGAACTAATACCAATACTTTTCAAGCTATTTCAGGAAATTGAAAAAGAGGGAGAACTTCCAAATTCATTCTATGAGGTCAACATCACTCTGATTCCTACACCAGACAAAGACACTTCAAAGAATGAAAACTACAGACCAATATCTCTAATGAGCCTAGAGGCAAAAATCCTCAATTAAATTCTGGCAAATCAGATACAAAAGCATATCAAAAAAATTGTGCACTATGATCAAGTAGGATTCATCCGTGGGATGCAAGGCTGGTTCAATATACAGAAATCAATAAATGTTATTCATCACATCAATAGACTTAAAAATAAGAACCATATGATCATCTCGATAGATGCAGAAAAAGCATTCGACAAAATACAGCATCCCTTTATGTTCAAAATTCTAGAAAAACTAGGGATAACAGGAACATACCTCAATATTGTAAAAGCAATCTATGCTAAGTCTCAGGCTAGCATACTTCTGAATGGAGAAAAATTGAAGGCATTCCCCCTAAAATCTGGAACAAGACAGGTATGCCCTCTTTCACCACTTCTGTTCAACATAGTTCTCGAAACACTGGCCAGAGCAATTAGAGAGATGAAAGAAATTAAAGGCATATAAATAGGAAAAGAAGAACTTAAATTATCACTATTGCAGATGACATGATTCTATTCCTAGCAGACCCAAAAGGGTCTACAAAGAAACTAATAGAGCAAATAAATGAATTCAGCAAAGTGGCAGGATATAAAATCAACACTCATAAATCAAAGACATTCCTGAATATCAGTGACAAATCCTCTGAAACGGAAATGAGGACAACCACTCCATTCGCAATATACTAAAAAAAAAATAATTGGGAATCAACCTAACAAAAGAGGTGCAAGTTTTATACAAGGAAAACTACAGAAACCTAAAGAGAAAAATAGAGGAAGATATTAGAAGATGTAAAAATGTACTCTGTTCATAGATAGACAGAACTAACATCATCAAAATGGCGATATTACTAAAAGTTCTCTATAGGTTTAGTGCAATGCCAATCAAAACCCAACGGCATTTCTTGTAGAAATAGAGAAAGCAATCATGAAATTCATATGGAAAAATAAAAGACCCAGAATAGCAAAAACAACACTAAGCAGGAAGTGTGAATCAGTCGGTATAGGGATACCAGACTTCAAACTATACTGCAGAACAATAGTAACAAAAATAGCATGGTACTGGTACCAAAACAGGTGGGTGGACCAATGGTACAGAATAAAGGACACAGAAACCAATCCAAAAAATACAACTATCTTACATTTGATAAAGGGGCTAAAAGCAAGCAATGGATGAATGATAGCATCTTCAACAAATGGTGCTGGGAAACCTGGAAATCCATATGTAACAAAAAGAAACTGAATCCCTTTCTCTCGCCATGCACAAAAGTTAACTCAAAATGGATCAAGGAGCTTGATATCAAGTCAGACATGGTATCTGATAGAAGACAAAGTTGGCTACGATCTACATACTGTGGGGTCGCCTCCAAATTCCTCAATAGGACACCCATAGCACAAGCGTTAATAACTAGAATCAACACATGGGACTTACTCAAACTAAAAAGGTTTTTTCTCAGCAAAAGAAACAGTAAGAGAGGAAAATAGGGAGCCCACATCCTGGAAACAAATCTTTCCTCCTAACACTTCATATAGAGCACTAATATCCAGAGTATACAAAGAACTCAAAAAATTAGTCAATAAGATAACAAATAACCCAAACAACAAATGGGCCAAGAACCTGAACAGACACTTCTCAGAGGAGGACATAAAATCAATCAACAAGTACATGAAAAAATGGTCACCATCTCCAGCAGTCAGAGAAATGTGAATCAAAACCACCCTAAGATACCATCTCACTCCAGTAAGATTGGCAGCCATTATGAAGTCAAACAATCACAAGTGCTGGCGAGGATCTGGGGAAACAGGTACACTTGTATATTTCTGGTGGGACTGCAAATTGGTGCAGGCAAATGGGAAAGCAGTATGGAGATTTCTTGGAAAGCTGGGAACGGAACCACCATTTGACCCAGTTATTCCCCTTCTCGGTCTAAAACCTAAAGACCTAAAAAGAGCATGCTACAGGGACACTGCTACATCGATGTTCATAGCAGCACAATTCACAATAGCAAGACTGTGGAACCAACCTAGATGCCCTTCAATAGAAGAATGAATGAAAAAAATGTGGCATTTATACACAATGGAGTATTACTCGGCATTAAAAAATGACAGAATCATAGAATTTTCAGGGAAATGGATGGCATTAGAACAGATTATGCTAAGTGAAGCTAGCCAATCCCTAAAAAACAAATGCCAAATGTCTTCTTTGATATAAGGAGAGTAACTAAGAACAGAGTAGGGACGAGGAGCATGAGAAGAAGATTAACATTAAACAGGGATGAGAGGTGGAAGGGAAAGGGAGAGAGAAGAGAAACTGCATGAAAATGGAAGGAGAACCTCAGGGTTATACAAAATTACATACAAGAGGAAGTGAGGGGAAAGGGAAAAATAATACAAGGGGGAGAAATTTATTACTGTATTGGGGGTAGAGAGAGAAGAGGGGAGAAGACTGGAGGGGAGGGGGGATAGTAGAGGATAGGAAAGGCAGCAGAATACAACAGACACTAGTATGGCAATATATGAATCAATGGATGTGTAACTGATGTGATTCTGCAATCTGTATACGGGGCAAAAATGGGAGTTCATAACCCACATAAATCAAAGTGTGAAATATTATTTATCAAGAACTATGTAATGTTTTGAACAACCATATATAAAAATTTAAAAAAAGAGATAACTAAATTCGGTGAATAATGCACGAGAATCCTAATATTTCTACAGTTTAAAATCAATGCCAGTAGATTCCTATGGGACATGATGTGTATTTTGACGTTCATTTTTATTCAACAATGGTACATTACTATTTCATGAGTTTATGCACATCATAGGATATATATTTCATCCACAAATTAGCAAATTTATAGGCATTTGATTGAATTTCAATCGCTTCCTGCTTTACAATATATGCATTCCTCCAGGTTTCCTGAAAGGTCTTTTCATGAGACTTCTTTCCAAACATATTATTTTCGATTTCCATAATCACTTTTGAAGCAAAACTCACACACTGTTCATGATAAACCAAAACACTAATATTACCATTAGATGTATAATTGGTGGGAATGAATGATTGTATATCAATATAAGATTTCCTGTAATTTTCCAGATATCAGTTCAATCCATTATTTAATGTTTGAACAAGTTATATTATTTATTCACAGTATTGTCTATTCATGCTTTATCTCTATATTCATAGACACAGGGTGCACCTCTTTGTACCCCCAATACTAATTTTACGTCTTCAATATATTGTTTCCAGAAATGGTGGACGAAATACTCATGTCACCTGATCTACATATACATTTTTTCACAGTAATATTCTGGACAAATAATGTAATGGTCACGGTTATGATTGCACGAAGGACTAAATGAAAAGTGAACATGGATTACTAAAAACATCTATGTCCAGGTTGCCTAATGCTCTTAACTGTCAATCCTATTGGTGACTACATATTTTTTTCTTCAAAAGATTATGTATTCAAACTCAACCCTGTTGAAAATGTCTAATCCTATCACTCACTTTATACTTTGCCTGATTTCATAATGTCTCTATTGATATCTGCTTTTCTACATTTTTCCTAGCTCATCATAGTGACTGACTCTTCATATGTGCTGACATTTACATTCACTCTCTAACCGAAACCCTATTGTTAAAGAACTTTTGTCCAAATCAAATACTCACTCTTCTTCCTAAACCTACCGACTAGCTTCATAATCTTACTGACTATCCCTTTTTGACTGGATGTTCTCTTCTATATTCAATCATCCAAGGTACAAAGTCCTATGCCATTGTGTATTGAATTAACTGAGACATCTTTGCAGAACATAATTCAAAGCTAATTATCCCAATCAAGGGCTCAATGCCCTTCTGGGCTTCAAATCATACCTAGATTTCTGTTCTCATACTTATATTTAACCTCCATATTCTTTTAAATATCGAAGGTCCCCAACACTATTATTCATCACACAGAATGATTCCTAACACAAATCGAACCTGTTATTAACCCGAAACATACACTGTTCCCTCAATCTCATTTTACAGAAGAGCAGGGACAGAGTTGTTCTTACAATACAGGAAAGAAGGGGACAGTCCACCTGCTGAGAACCTCAAAGGTCCATGCAGAAATGATACCTGGACAAGTTGTAGGCAGGTATAAAGGACCTGAGTGAGCAAAACTCATCTTCCATGGCAAAACACCTGGTCAGGATGAAGGGATGTGTCTTAATCAGCCTCTCTCTTCTTATTGTAGAGAAGACTGACAAAACCAGACCTGTGTGTAGAGCTGTTCCTGGGTGCCTATCGTTGATATTTCATTCTAACTTGTGAAAGTGTCACAGGAAGTAGGGGCCGGCTCCATCTCATGGGACCCTTGGAAGCAACTGTTAGGAAAAAGTGGTTGCCAAGGCAGTGACCTCATTCAGTTCCAAAGAAAGTGACATACCTCATTATTTGGTGATGGAACTCTCTGAACTTGGTATCCAAGATTCCAGGCACCCAGAGGCAGTCCCAGTTCCAGTCCCAGTGGACTCGCTTGTTTGGATTTTCCAAGGACAAAATCAATCTTTCTTGGTACCTACTGATGTGAGGATGGCCAAATGCCAGAAGAGCTCTGAAGAGGGACCTTTCCTGAGAAAGCAGGTAGTGGCTCACCACTTTTTCCTGACAACTTCACAGAGTTGGCCATGGAAACCAGATCTGAAAGAGGACAGGCCATTTTGGGAGAACATAGTATGGCTCACCAGTCATAGGACACTCCTTCTAATCACAGACATACTTGGGGGAAGGAGCTGCCTTTGTGGGAGTGGGTATGGCTTTGTGGTTCTGTCTCATGTTCTGAGAATAGGTAGGAAAGGCGTTTTTTTTGTTGTTTTTTTTTGTTTTTGGTTTTCAGTGGACTGTTCTAGTAAGTCGTTTGACAAGGCAAGTATTTCCATGTCTGTGTATTCCACTGTGTCCGTTGTTGTAAACATTAGAAAAGAAAATGCATTAATGAATGTGTCCTTTAAAGTATAAATATTCCCAAAATTCATCCTGCCCAATATATGAATGAACTGCAGCTTGTCTTATCGAAGGGAAACACCTGCTATCTTCCCAAGTTAATGTTTTCTTCCTCTATTCTGGCCAGTCTCCAGAATAGGCTCATGGTTTTGTGTCCACGATATGTACCACCTCCAAGCTCTGTGACATGGTCATGTACTGGATAGCTGAAAAGAATGGCGAGCATCTCAGAAAACTCAGATATCAGTGTGACCAAGAAACTCTCAGTGGAGAGACCCTGCTTTGGACCTTTTGCTTAAGTACTGTTTTGTTACACTGAATATCTGGAAGGTCTTTGCTTCAGGGCACCCCGTTGTGAAGCCTGAAGAATATAGTTTTGAAATGGAAATGAATAGGCATCACCTGTGGCTCTTTGCTTAATTGCTTTGGAAATGGATGTGGCTGAATTAGCCTCTTGGCCTTCTTTGTGGCTGTGATTTAGATTCTCAGCACATGATGGATATAAAGAATGATCCCATGTGTGCGTCCAAAACTATAATGGCAAAAAATCAGTCATTGTGGATGAAGTCTCTCGTCTTCCTCTGTTAGGTTCCTGACCTCCATCAAGTGTGAATAGGGATTCTTTGGGTCAAATGAGTTCTTCAAAGCCCTGATGAGGTGCTTGGGTTTTCGCATGACTCCAAATCACATACAGAATCTATACCTGAAAGTCAGTAGGCCTCAAATTGTAGAAACAGAGCAGTATTAACGGCAGGCTTATTTGATCACTTCTGGTTCACAGGAGGGCTGTCAAGGCCACCCTGACTTTAGTCAAATGAGGGGCAAGCGAGCTTTTTTTGGACACAGTCTTGGGCTGTGCCCCTGATGGAAAACTCCAGCCAGAGGTTACGATGAGTGACTATATGGAAGAAGATGAGGGCCATGTGGGAATGTTTTGGTTTTAATTTTGGCCATTTGTTTGGCGGTTGGAAGAAATGACTGGGTCCACTTGGGCTTGAACTTTGGTGTGATTCCCCTTAGAGACTGAGTTGTGAAACTGAACTCAGAGAAGTATTGCCATGAATTTTGTTTGGATTTTAGGAGGCCACGCATGTGAGTCACCCTTGTAAACTGAGATCTAGGGCCAGGGTGGCTTTCCACAGAGCACTGGGAATCTCTGCCAGGATATCACATGATTTTATTCTCAAAGACATGGCAGCCATATTTGAGAGTCGAAAAATACATAGGCCTCACATTGTAGACTTTAATGGGCCTGGCATCATGTGACCATTTTGGCACTCTTTCAGAAGCCTTGCCTGTGAGAGTTCTCCAGAGCTTTTATTGAATTGAGCTTCCTCAACATTTAATGGTTACTGAATGAATTGAAAGCCACAGTGCCTCCAAATTCATCCTTGAAAAATGGCTAGATAAATACCATGAAAATTTTGAAATTCCCATGACCAGGTGGCACTGGAGAACCTTTGGATGTCCTATTGCTGATCAAGAGTATACCAGACAGTGCCTTGATTGACTGGGTTTCATGAAAATGGTGTAGTACAGAGATGCCAGTAAGTTAGAGCCTGCTGAGTAGTGGGCCTAGAGCAGTTTTGGGCAGGTGTGTGATAAATCACCAGTGGTAGGGTCATGAGGATCTACCATTGTATTCCAAATGGCATGTTACTTACATGGTGCAGCCAGCAGACCCTTATATGTAAAGGCATCTTGTTATATGGAGAGGTTTCAGGGCAATGTTCAGAATTAGGTTGATATGGACAAGGGGGCAATGGGGCAAGCTATGAGGGATAGAAGCCTGGTTGGTGCATTCTCCTGCATACCCTGGCACACCACACGTGACAGAACTCCCTCCAGCATTGTGTCCCAGTTTAGCTCCTTGTATGTCATGAAGCAAATACCAAACTCCGAGTGCAGTAGCAAAAACACGACAAAAAGTGGACCAGGACCAAATGGCTTCACAGTCCACATGGGGAGAAACTTAGTCCCCAGTGGTCACAGTTTACCTACAAAGAGATAATGCAGCACTGCTGCTCATCTTTATTGGAATATAAGAAGCCATGTCCTCCAGGTCACATAAATGCAGACCCAGCTTTGATGGTCTCACGCAAAGAAGTCAAATCTCCTGACAACAACATATTTTTCAAGTGCCCAACCTCACAGAAAGTTTCTCAAAATTTTTTAGGCCAGAAGAGCTCCATGTTTGTGGAGTGTTAACCCAGTCCCTTACTTTTGGAAACTCCTCTACCACCTCCAAGATTGTGAACTCCTGAGCATTTCCATTCCAGATATGTATTCACTGATTTTCTAACTCTTCTCCTCCAATTGTGTCTTAATTGGGGCAAAGGTATTGACAAGGCATTGCTCTGGATGAGAGTGGAAGGATATTTATGCAGCACATATTTGCATACACATTGGATTCATTTTTCAATTTTCCTATTGAAATAGTGAATCCCTGACACTAACCCGAACCTATTAGGCTCAGACTACTCAACCTAATAAAAAGGAGAAAAATAACCCAAACAAATATAAATACAAGCAGTTCAGAGGAGGCATGTTGTATATTTGGACTTGCCTTTTGCATTATATAAGGTAGGAGTTATAAATCTAGTCAATTTTTAATTGAAATAGTTCTCCATGTGTTTTTAAAGTTAACAGATATGTGAATTCTTGTTTCCAATTCTCTGTAGCCATTTCACCCATGTATATTTATATACATATATAGAATCCTACCAGGTATCACATGTACATTTTTGGGAGGTGGCTGACTTGGCAGATACAAATTGTGAGAAGAGTTCACTCCTCTTAAACGCTGTTGGAACTGAAAATTCAACCTACAAGCTTCCTAGTAGAACAACATTATACATAAGCTCATGTTCAGTAAAATAAATATTTTTGCATCTGTGGATGATATATATTTAATGATGAATTTTGTTTGGCATATATATTGCTACTTTTTAATGTCTATTTGTGTTTTTTTTTGTATATATACATACACTCTGTAGATTTTTCAAAATATGAAATATGTGTCTTATATACACTCTCTTAATTCATTCATGTTCATGTACTTGGATTTATAATCAACTTTTCACAAGATTATTCTCAGACATATTCATTTAACTGAAATACATGTTTGTTTCCTAGTACTGAAAACTAACTTCAGTGAATGGTGCATACAAATCCTAATAATTCTACAGTAACTAACCCAGTCTAACATCAATGCAAGTAGATTCCTATGGCACATGATATGTAATTTGACGTTCATTTGTATTCAACACTGGTACATTACTATTTCTTCAGGGTTTGCACATCATAGGATATACATTTCATCCACAAGTTCACAAATTTATAGGCATTTGTTTCAACTTTAATCACTTATTGCTTCAGAACACATGTATTATCAGGGTTTCTTGACTGGTCTTTTCATGAGAATTCTTTCCAAACACATTATTTTCAATTTCCATAATCACTATTGAAGCAAAACTCACACACTCTTCATGATAAACCAAAACACTAATATTACCATTTGATGTATAATTGGTCGGAATGAATGATTGTATATCAATATAAGATTTCCTGTAATTTTTCAGATATCAGTTCAATACATAATTTAAATTTGGAACAACTTATATTATTTATTCACATTATGGTCTATTCATGCTTTATCTCTATATTCATAGACACAGGGTACACCTCTTTGTACCCCCAAAACTAATTTTATGTCTTCAATATATTGCTCCCAGAAAAGGTGGTAGAAATACTCATGTCACCTGATCTACATAAACATTTTATCACAGTAATATTCGGAACTAAAAATGTGAAGGTCACACTTAAGACTGTACCAAAGCCAAAAGGGAAATTGTACATGGATTACTAAAACATCCATGTCCAGGATGCCTAATGCTCTCAAATGTCAATCCTATTGGTGACGACATATTTGTTTCTTCATAAGATTATATATTGAAACTCAACCTTGTAGAAAATGTCTAATCCTATCACTCATTTTATACTTTGCATGATTTCATAATGTCTCTATTGATATCTGCTTTTCTACATATTTTCCCAAGCTCATCATAGTGACTCACTCTTCATATGTGCTGACATTAACATTCACCCTCTAACCAAAACCCTATTAGGAAAGAACTTTTGATACAAATCCTATACTCACTCTTCTTCCTAAACCTACCGACTATCTTCTTAATCCTACCTACTATCCCTTTTTGACTGGATGTTCTCTTCTACATTCAATCATCCAAGGTACAAGGTCCTATGCCATTTATTATTGAATTATCTGAGACATCTTTGCAGAACATAATTAAAAGCTAAGTATCCCAGTCAAGGGCCGAATGATTTCTGGCCTTCAAATCTTACTTAGATTTCTGTTTTTGTACATTTATTTCAACTCTATATTCTTATAAATATCGTAGGTACCCAATACCATTATTCATCTCACAGAATGATTCCTAACTGAAATCGAACATGTTATTAACTCGAAACCTACACTGTTCCCTCAATCTCATTTTACAGAAGAGCAGGGAAAGAGTTGTTCTTACAATACAGGAAATTAGGGTACCTTCCACCTGCGAGAACCTCAAAGGTCCATTCAGAAATGATACCTGGAGAAGATTTAGGCAGGTATAAAGGACCTGAGAGAGCAAAAGTCATCTTCCATGGCAAACAACCTGGTCAGGATGAAGGGATGTGTCTGAGTCAGCCTCTCTCTTCTTATTGTAGAGAAGATGGACAATACCAGGCCTGGGTGAAGAGCTGTTCCCAGGTTCCTCTGGTTGATATACCATTCTAACTAGTGAAAGTGTCACAAGAAGTAGAGGCCGGCTCCATCTCATGGGACCCTTGGAAGCAACTCTTAGGACAAAGTGTTTGCCAAGACAGTGACCTCATTCAGTTCCAAAGAAAGTGACATACCTCATTTCCTTGGTGATGGAACTCTCTGAACTTGGTATCCAAGAAGTCAGGCACCCAGAAGCAGTCCCAGTCCCAGTATCAGTGGGCTCACTTGGTTGGATTTAACAAGGACAGAGTCAGTCTTTTTTGGTACCTACTGATGTGAGGAAGGACAAATGGAGGAGAGCTCTGAAGAGGGACCTTTCCTGAGAAAGCAGGTAGTGGCTCACCACTTTTTCCTGACACCTTAACAGAGTTGGCCAAGGAAACCAGATCTGATAGAGGACAGGCCATTTTGGGAGAAGATAGTATGGCCCACAAGTCAGAGAACACTTTGGATAGTCACAGACCTACTTGAGGGAATGAGGTGCCTTTGTGGGAGTGGGTGTGTGTTTGTGGTTCTGTCTCATGTTCTGAGAATAGGTAGGAAAGTCGGTTTTTTCGTTTGCAGTGGACTATTTCTAGTAAGTCGTTTGACCAGACTAGTGTTCCTATGTCTGTGTATTTCACTGTGTCCGTTGTTGTAGACATTTGAAAAGATAATGCATTAATATATGTCTAGTCTAGTATAAATCTTCCCATAATTCATCCTGGCCAATTAATGAATGGAATGCAACCTGTCTTATCCATGGGCAACACCTGCTATCTACCTAAGTTCCTGTTTTCTTCCTGAATTCTGGCCATTCTCCAGAATTGGCTCATGGTTTTGTTTCCAAGATATGTACCACCTCCAAGCCCTGTGACATGGCCATGTACTGGATAGCTTAAGAGAATGGCGAGATTCTCAGAAAACTCAGATATCAGTGTGACCAGGAAAGTCTCAGAGGAGAGACCCTACTTTGGATCTTTTGCTTAACTATTGTTCTGTTGCCCTGAATGTCAAATATCAGTGTGACCAGGAAAATCTCAGAGGAGAGACCCTACTTTGGATCTTTTGCTTAACTATTTTTCTGTTGCCCTGAATGTCTGGAAGGCCTTTGCCTCAGGCCACCCCTCTGTGAAGCCTGAGGAAAACAGTTTTGAAATGGAAATGAATGGGCATCATCTGTGGCTCTTTGCTTAATTGCTTTGGTAAGGGATGTGGCTGAATTAGCCTTTTGGTCTTATGTGTGGCTGTGACTTAGATTCTCAGCTCCTGATGGATCTAAAGAATGATCGCTTGTGTCCATCCAAAACCATAATTGCAAAAAGATCAGTCATTGTGGATGAAGTCACTTGCCTTCCTCTGTTAGGTTCATGACCTCTATCAAGTGAGAATAGGGATTCTTTGGATGAAATGAGTTCTTCCAAGCCCTGCAGTGGTGCTTGGGTTTTCACATGACTCCAAATGAAATAAAGAATCTATATCTGAAAATCAGTAGGGCTCAAATTGGAGAAACAGAGCAGTATTAAAGGCATGCTTATTTTGTCACTCCTGGTTCACAGGAAGGGTGTCCAGGCCACCCTGACTTTAGGCAAATGAGGGGCAAGCGAGCTTATTTTGGAAACTGTCTTCGGCTGCGCCCCTCATAGAAACCTTCGCCAGAGGTGAGGATGAGTCTCTACATGGAAGAGGATTAGTGTCATGTGGAGGTGTTTTGGTTATAATTTTGGTCATTTGTGTGTCGGTTGGAAAAAATGACTGTGTCCACCTGGGCTTGAACTCTGGTGTGATTCCCCTTAGAGACTGAGTTGTGGAACTAAAGTCAGAGAAATATTGCCATGAATTTTGTTGGAATTTTAGTAGGCCATGCATGAGAGTCGCCATTGGAAACTGAGATCTAGGCCCAGGGTGGCTTTCCACAGAGCACTGGGAATCTCCGCCATTATATAACATGATTTTATTATTAAAGACTTGGCAGGCTGAGTTGAGAGTCAAAACACACATGGGCCTCACCTTGTAGACCTCAATGGGCCTGGCTTTATGTGGCCTCTTTGGGCACTCTTTCAGAAGCCTTGCCTGTGAGAGTTCTTTAGAGCTATCATTGAAATGAGCTTCCTCACCATTTAATGATTCCTGAATGAATTGAAACCCACAGTGACTCCAACTTCATCTTTGAAAAATGGTTAGATAAATACCATGAAATTTTTGAAATTCCCATGACCAGGTGGCACTGGAAAACTTTTGGATGTCTTGTTGCTGATCATGAGTATACCAGACAGTACCTTGATTTACTGGGTTTCATGAAAATGGTTTAGAACAGAGATGCCAGTAAGTTGGATCCTGCTGAGTAGGGGCCCAGAGCAATGGTGTGCAGTTGTTTGATAAAACATCAGTGGTAGGGCCATGAGGATCTACCATTGGATTCCAAATGGCTTGTGACTGACATGGTGTAGCCAGCAGACCCTTATATGTAAAGGAATCTTGTTATATGGAGAGGTTTCAGGGCAATGTTCTGAATCATGTTGCTATTGTCAAGGGGCCAAGCTACGTGGGATAAAATACTGTTTGGTGCATTCTCCTCCAGACCCTTCCCCCCACACCTGACAGAACTCCTCCAGTACTGTGTCCCATTTGAACTCGTATTTTGTGAAGCAAATACCAAACTCCCAGAGCAGCAGCAAAAACACCACGAAAATTAGAGGATGGCCAAATGGCTTCACAGTCCACATGAAGAGACAATTAGCCCTCAGAGGCCACAGTTTACCTACAAAGAGAGAATTCAGCACTGTTGCCTGATTTCATTGGAAAGTAAGTAACCATGTCATCCAGATCACATAGATGCAGACCCAGCTTTGATGGTCTCACTACAAAGTAAGCTAAAGCTCCTGACAACAGCATATATTTCAAGTGCTCAACCTCAGAGGCAGATCCTCAAAAATATTTAGGCCAGCAGAGCTCGAGGTTTGTGGAGTGTTTACCCTGTCCATTACTTTTAGAAACTCCTCTACCAACTCCAATGATGTGAAATCGGGAGCATTTTCCAATCCAGATAGGTATTCACAAATTTTTTACTCTTCTACTCTAATTGTGTTTTTCTTGAGGCGAAGGTAATGTCAAGGCATTGTTCTGGATGAGAGTGGAAAGATTTTTCTGTAGCATATGTTTGCATACACATTGGATTCAATTTCCTGTTTTCCATTCAAAATACTGAATCCCTGACACTAACCCATACCCTACCAGACTCTGACTACTAATCCTAATATGATGGAGAAAAATAACCCAAACAGAATAGAAATACAAGTAGTTCAGAGGAGGCACGGTGTATAGTTGGACTTCCCTTCTGCATGATACAGAGTAGGAGTTATAAATCTAGTCAATTGTTTGTTGAAATAGTTCTCCATGTATTTTTAAAGTTAACAAACATGTGAATTCCTGTCTCCCTTTCTCTGTAGCCTATTCAGCATGTGTGTTTTAATATGGACATATACAATCCTACCTGGTACCACACGTTTGTTCTTGTGATTTGGCTTACTTGGCAGATACAAATTGTGAGACGAGATCACTCCTACTAAACCCTGTTGGTACTGAATATTGAAACAATGGGTGAGCTTCCTAGTTGAACAACATTATACATAAATCCATGTTCAGTAAAATGAATATTTTTGGATCTGTGGATGATATATATTTTATGATGAATTTTGATTGACATATATTGCTACTTTTTTTGTCTGTGTGTACTCTCCAGATTTTTCTAAATATGAAATATATGTGTCTTATGTACACTCCCTAAATTCATTCATGTTCATGTATGTGGATTTATAATCAACTATTCACAAGATTATTCTCAGAAATATTCATCGACCTGAAATTTGCCTAATGCTCTCAAATATCAATCCTATTGGTGACTACATATTTGTTTCTTCCTAAATTATGTATTCAAACTCAACCCTGTTCAAAATGTCTAATCCTATCACTCACTTTATACTTTGCCTTATTTTGTAATGTCTCTATTTATATCTGCTTTACTTCATGTTTTCCCCAGTTCATCATTGTGACTGACTCTTCACCTGTGCTGACTTTAACAATCACTCTGTAACTGAAACCCTGTAGCTAACGAACTTTTGTTCCAAATCCTATACTCACACTTCTTCCTAAACATACTATCTTCCTATTTCTATCAACAATCCCTTTTTGACTGGATGTTCTCTTCTACTTTCAATCATTATAGTAAATGTCGGGCGAGCTTCGCAGGAGGAAACCACCAACAGACTATCTCATGCAACAGCAAAGGGTTTATTGAGTGTCCAGCATGCTGGTGCTCAGAGCTCACTTGAATAGAGCAGATAGCCCTGAGAATCGCTTAAGTAGAGCTTATATACTTTACCTGGAGAGGGCAGGGAGGGAAGTTTATTGATGGATCAGGGCGAGTGGGCGATTTGCGTGCAACTGGGTGAGGGAGCACATTCTGCAGTTGGGCAGTTGGGGACAGCACATACTGGGAACAAGATTTGCAAGCATTTCTCAAGATTTCAACAGTGTTTTGTTAAGCATACAGAAAAACAGGAAGTGACAAGTACCTATTTTATTAACCTTTTATTCCCCACTTCTTCTTCTGGCTACTTTTAATCATAAAAATGATCATTGGGGGGTGTCACATTCTATGTATACTAGTGGGGTATTACCATAAGTTTAACTCGTCCAATTTGAGCCTGGAGAAAAGAAATTACGTGGTTGAGAAAACAGGGTTTAATAGTTAGCAATAATATGAGGATTATTATTGGACCGGCCGGGGTTGATAAAAACATAGTTAACCAGGAAGACTGTGTGAACCAAGACTCAAACCACCTTTTTTGGGCCTCTCTGTCTCTTTGATGCTTTTCAAGGAATCTTTTTAATTTACTCTTAGATTTTATTACAACTCCAGTATGCTCGGCATACAAACAACTTTCTTCTCTCAATGCAGCACAGAGGCCCCTTCTCTCATGACAAGGAGGTCCAACCCTCGAGTGGTCTGAAAAACAACTTCAGAGAGAGAGGTAAAAGACTCATGCAAAGCTCTGATGGAGGTTTCTAATATCTTAGTTTTGGTCTATTGCTGTCATTTGTTGGGTCATTTGTTGAGTCCCATGGACAAAGGCAGTGGTTCCCGTGGCCACCAGTGCAGCAATTTCTATTCCTAATATGATGGCTAAGTTGAGGGATATATATTTTCAGTGGAACCGGGTTGAATGCCCCCCTATTTGATCTTCAAATGAACCTGCATTGTGATAGAGCACTCTGGGAAACATCTGCACGATTACACAATTAATCACATCTGTTGACCATTTCATGAAAACATTAACAATGTTTAAGTATATAGAATCATGCTGTAGTAGGGACGGACAAGGCAACTCACCTAAGATAGCACTGAAGACAGGGAAACAGTCCTATTTTGTGGCAACCAGATTCAGAGGGCATTGAATCTGTTGTAATCAAGTAATCCTCTGAAACCCAAGTTTAGGTAGTTTCAGAATTTTGTACCCAACATGTAATGGAAGGGGCTCAGAAGTTCACAGTCTGCAGAAGTTGAAAAAAGCAGGTTTTTTTCTGTTTTTTCCTCGGTTCTGGGCAAGTTAACTTTTCAAGGACACCTGGGAGGGAAAGAGCTTTTTCTTCCCTTTCTTATTTTCCCATTGCCAGCTGTTACCACGGAGCCCAGTTGCTAACTTCGTTAACTTAGAAATGTAGCCATCTCTGTGAAGCCCCATGTCAAGGCCAGAGGCCTTGTTCACATATTTTTGTGAAAAACTAGTAAGGGGGTGTCTTGATTAGGAGTGCTAATTTTTTTAGCCAGTGGCCAAGTAGAACACGGCAACATGAAAATAGGAAGTTTAACTACATTGAACTTTTTTATAGGGACTCTTTTGCTGAAAGTCCTAAAGTCAGCCATGGTGAAGACTTCTGGAGAAGGTCAGTTAAAGACTTTTCTGTGGGCCTGGTACAGAGGGGAAAGACGGAGAAGGTGGGGCTGAGAGCAGCTCAGAGTATCTGAGAATGAGAAAAGAGAGATGTAAAAAAATAATTGGAAAGTGGTTTGGAATTTTCCTAGCAACAAATATTTGAGCAGTAGAACAGGTAGAGCAAAGAAGAAGATGGTTGTGAGTATCCCAAAACACATGTTAGGGACTTTAAATTCTTAGTAAACTGTTTTCAGTGATGACAAAGCAACTTTAAAGGCCATTTTTATTACATCTTGGATATGGGTCTGAGGGCTCTCCTCAGCTGGTTTGAGCTTTGGGTTAGTTGGTAAGAGGACCTGGTGGGACCCGGTGCGGGCACTGACAGGAGAAGAGAGGAGTGAGTGGGTGGAGGGGTACCTCAGTACCTGCTACGTCAGCAAGGGGGCAATGGTCTGAGAACCAGCAGAGATTTGGATTTTTGATCTAATAATTGTAGTGGAGAAATCAGGTTGCTGAGGTGGGAGTGACAGCAGAGACTCTGGAGCAGAAGGCTGAAGGTGAGGATCTATTGGATAAGCATAGTTCAGGATGTGAGCGAAGAAGGGAAAAGGCCTCTACATAGTGGAATCTCCTTTTACCCTTTTGAGCACCAGCAAATGTTAAAAAGGTCACACAGGATTTGAGGATCTAGAGTCCCCTCTGGTTGCCATCAGTTTTTGTTTTCTAATTCGTAATATGGCCAATGCTGTGTACTGAATTTAATGCGGAGTTTGGGTTCCATCAGGCAGCCCCTGTATGCTCACATCCCCATGACTTACAGAAGAAGTCGGCTTTTCCCCCACATAGCCATGGCTGTTTATGGCTTTGACAGTCGGCCGGGTAAACACAGTAATCTAGGCTAGCCAACCTGCATCTGGCTCGTGAGTCCCTACATCCATAATGTTTGTTTCCATTATCTATGGTAAGGAAGGGATTTAATGGAATTTTAGTGGGATCCTCTTCATCAGGGATATCCCATTAGGAAAGACCTATAGCCAGCTGACAAATGTCTGGGTGGAGAGATGGTCACCAGGTCCCTAAGTGGGCTGTATGCGAGATAGATTATACTTCTTTTCCAGTAGAATTTGTGATCAGCCAACGCTGCTGAACGGGCTGATGAGGGTTAGGACTACTTGTGGCTGAGGGGAGAGTCTATAGGCTTATCCACATGGTGAATATGCAATTTGAAAGTGTTACCAGTCTTTTCCAGTTTCCAGCCAGAGTGTGAACAGGGCGCAGGCTTGAGATGAGAGGCATGGATCCAGGAAGTGATTCCGTCTACCTTTACCACTGTAGATGTTATAAGTACCACCTGGTATGGTCCTTTCCAGTGGGGTTCCAGGGATGACACCTGATATCATCTTATGTAGATGAATCTCTTACTTGATATCGATGTGGAGTCCCCTCGTCCCCAGTTTGGTAGGCAGTGGCCAGCTTTTTCCACAGGTATCACTGAGATCTTTCAAGAGCTTTAAGTCTGTCAAGCAAGGGGGTGTGAAAGGGATCGTTAGGTCTTAGAGTTGGGCTTTGGTCCATTACTGGAGGAGAGGCACCCTAGGTATTCACAGGGGGTGTGGTTACTCAAAGAAACAGAGGGCGTATTTCTTGCACGAAACATTGTATAAGGCATGAGCATAGTCCAATCACTTATGCTGGTCTCTAAGCTTAATTTTGTTGAGGTCTCTTTAATGGTTCTATTCATTCTTTCTACCTGTCCTGAACTCTAGGGTCTGTAAGCTCAATAAAACTTCCAATGAATCCCCAGGTTCCTGGCTAACCCCTGACTTACTTGGGCCACGAACGCCGGTGCATTATCAGACCGTATTACCTGTGGCAGGCCGTATCTTTGAAAAATGTCTTTCAGGATCTGCTTGACCACCATTTGCACTGTTTCTTTTTTTTTTTCTTTTAGTGGGGAAGGCTTCAATCCATCCTAAAAATGTATCTACAAAGACTAGAAGATATTTATGTCCATACCTTGCTGGCTTAATTTCAGTAAAGTCAACTGCCCAGAATTGTCCTGGTCTGGTTCCTCGTAGGTGCTTTCCTGCAGGAAGCTTGGAAGGGTAAGCATTTACCAATTGATGGACTCGACAGGCTTTTTTTACCCATTTAGTTATTTCTTTTTGCTGTGAGTCAGTTAGTGGAAAACTCTGTTCTTGATACTTCAGAAATACCTGCAGTTTCTTTGAACCAAGGTGAGTGAGTTGATGTGCATTTTCTACTGACATATTTAGAGCTGTGACTATAGGAGTTTTTAGTGAAGGATTTAGAAATTCCACTTGGGGGCCTTCAGGGTTAAAAGTTATTTTGGCCCGGTACTTGGTGAGCAGATCTCTGCCCATCAATGGGCCTAGGAATTCTGGGATTACTAGGAAGGAGTGATGGATTTTTCCTTTCCCCAGGTCCATGATCCTCTTAGTTGTCCAAGCCCGATATTTACTGTCATTAGCCCCTTGAACTAGAGACCTTTTATTTGATAGAGCGCCCAATGTGACACTAGGGATGAGTATATTGCCCCTTTATCCACTTCAAAGATTACTGGGGTACCCTCCACTTCAAAAGTTACCCTGAACTCGGGGAGGAGATCTGAGCCCCGACTTTCATAGTCATCCTCCAGAGTCAGAATGGCTGACTGGCGTGGCTGTCCCTCTCTAGTGCACTCTTTGGCCCAGTGTCCTTTTTTTTGTACAGTAGGTACATTGATCTGAGGCCAGGGGTGGCCTCTGGCATGGGACCAGGTATCCCTTCCTGTCTCCCTGTTTCTTAATTTCTGGCCCTTTTGTTGTTGTGACCAGGACCTTAGTCAACGCCTTATTCTGTCTTTTGTTTCTTTTATCCTCACTTTGCTTCATTCTCTTCCTCAGTTTCTCTCTTAAGGTATATTTTCTTGGCTTCTCTGACTAAATCTCTCAAAGTCATATCTTGTAATCCATCTAAGCATTGTAACTTTCTTTTAATATCCAGGGCAGCTTGCCCAATAAAGGCCATCATGACAGATGCCTTTTGATCCTCTGCCTGAGTATCGAAAGGAGTATATCTCTTACTTGCCTCCATAATTCTCTCTAGAAACATAGAGGGAGATTCATCAGGCCTTTGAATAATCTCTATTACCTTGGCCAAATTAGTTGGTCGCCTAGTGGCCACTCGGATGCCCACTATTAGAACCTGGCGATAAGTGGACAGATGCTTTCTAACTTCAATGGTGTTGGTGTCCCAGTTGGGTTGTTTCAAAGGAAAACCAGCTTTGATTAAGTTGGGAAGATGTATCACTCTCCAATCTGGTCGGAGGACATTTTTTTATAGCTTCCAGGAAGATTCTCTTTTGTTCCTCTGTCGTGAAGAGAGTCCCTAGGAATTGTTGACAGTCATCCCAAGTAGGCAAATGTGAAAATATCAATGACTCAACCAGACCTGTGAGCCCTGTGGGGTCCTCGGAAAAAGGGGGATTGTTATATTTCCAGTTATATAGGTCGGAAGAGGAGAAAGGCCAATATTTGTAGGCTTGCATTTTCCCCCCATGGCCTTCGTCAATCAATGGTCTGTAGAGACATAGTGGGAGCATCACAGGAGTTCCAGGGTTTTCAATCATTCACCACCATCAAGTTTCCTTAGCTGGGCTAGCTTCCTCCTGCGGAGGAGGGGCTGTGTGTGCTGCGGGGGAGTTATCTGGAGGGCGCTGGGCCAGCTTATATTCCTCCAGTGGTAGAGAGGCTGAGTCAGCTGCAGGGGAATCACTTAGAGGGTGTTGGTGGTTGGGGGACGAAGGCAGGGTATAATAAGGGGGAAGAGAGTCCAGAAGAGTCAAATCTTTTGACTCAGGGATTACAAAGGGTGGAGGAGGAGGAGGAGCAGAGGGTTTGAGAGATAATGGGGGAAGGAGTAGGAGCAGGGGAAGGGACAAAGAAAGGCTTCACCCATTGAGGAGGAGATTTGCAGAGGTCCAGCAAAGTTAAGATATATGGCTGTTGATCCGGATGGCTATGTGTGCCCGGGTGAAAGACAATATCTCTGACTTCTTAAATTAGTGGGAAGTAGAAAGATCCTTCTAGGGGCCATCCAAATTCAAAGGTGGGCCATTCTGAGGCACAGAGATTCTTAAAGGTCCAGCGTTTAACTAAAAAAGAAAGATTCTGAGCCCTTAAGCGGACTTTGGTCCAGTGATCAAGGGTCAGGGACAGGGGCATTGAAGTGCTGTGTCCCATAATGAAAGATACACAAAGAGTGAATGCAAGACACACGACACAGACAAGACAAGACAATAAAGACATTCAATGGACATCCAAAACTGACACCAGGACTGAGTAGCCAGCAAAACCCAATGGGCTGGCAATTCCGAATCAGATACAAAATATTACTGAGTCGAGGAGACTATTGTTCCTCGATTTCCCGAGTCTTTGGGAAGTTCCCCAGGGACGTGGCCTGTGGCTCTGTGACACGTCTGTCAGCCACCATCGGAGAGAACTCACGCTCTTCATCGACAGCCATTTTGCCCAGCACTAACCTTAACACTGAAACAAGAAAGAGGCGCCTTACTTAACCCAAGAGGAACCCGTTAGGGTCTTTTGTCCGCCGCTGCCAAAACTCGGTGGAATCTCCATATGTAAAGGTCGGGTGAGCATGGAAGGAAGAGACCACTAACAGACTGTCTTATCCAACAGCAAAGGGTTTATTCTGGGTCCAGCATGCTGGGGCTCGGAGCTCACTTGAATAGAGCAGAGAGCCCTGAGAACAGTTTAAGCAGAACATATATATTTTCCTTGGAGAGGGCAGGGAGGGAAGTATACTGATGGGTCAGGGCGAGTGGTCAGTTTGCATGCAACCGGGTGAGGGAGTACATTCTACACTTTGGCAGTTGGGGACAGCACATTCTGGGAACAAGATTAGCAAACAGTTCTCAAGATTTCAACAGTGTTTTGTTAAGCATACAGAAAAACAGTAAGTGACAAGTACCTATTTTATTAACCTTTCACTACCGACTATCCTTTTTGACTGGATGTTCTCTTCTACATTCTATGATCCAAAGTACAAGCTCCTATGCCATTGTATATCAATTTTTTCAAAGCTAAGTATCCCAATCAAGGGCCCAGTGCCCTTCTGGGCTTCAAATGTTACTTAGATTTCTGTTTTTATACATATATTTCACCTATATATTTTTATACATATTGCAGGTTCCCAATACCATTATTTATTCAGCATAATGATTCCTAACCCAAATCAAACATGTTATTAACCCTAACCATACATGGTTCCCTCAATCTAACGTTACAGAAGAGCAGGGACAGAGTTGGTGTTACAATACAGGAATATAGGGAATCTTCCACCTGCTGATAACCTCAAAGGTCCATGCAGATATAATCTCTGGAGAAGATGTAGGCAACTCTGAAGGACCTGAGAGTGCAAAAGTCATCTTCCATGGAAAACAACCTGGTCAGGGTGAAGGGTTCTGTCTGAATCAGCCTCTCCATTCTTAATGTAGAGAAGATGGACCAAATGATACCTGTGTGGAGAGCTGCTCCTGGGTGCCTATGGGTGATATACCATTCTAACTTGTGAAAGGGTCACAGGAAGCAGGGGCAGCCTCCATCTCATGGGAAGCTTGGAAGCAACTCTTAGGACAGATTGGTTGCCAAGGCAGTGAACTCATTCAGTTCCTGACGGAAGTGACCTCACCTCACTTCCTTGGTGATGGAACTCTGTGAACTTGCCATCCAGGAAGCCAGTCAAACATTGACAGCCCCAGTCCCAGTCTCAGTGGTTTTACTTTTTGAATTTCCCAAGGACAGAGTCAGTCTTTCTTGGTACCTATTGATGTTAGGATGGCCAAATGGCAGGAAAACTCTGAAGAGGGGCCTTTCCTGAGAAAACAGGTAGTGGCTCACTGCTGGCTCCTGACAACTTCAGAGACTTGGCAAAGGACACAAAATCTGAGACAGGACAGGCCATTTTGGGGGAACCTAGAATGGCCCACAGTCAGAGGACACTCCAAATAGTCACAACCTACTTGGAGGAAAGAGGTGCCTTTGTGGGTGTGGGTGTGGGTTTGTGGTTTTGGCTCATGTTCTGAGAAGAGGTAGGAAATGAGGTTTGTTTGGTTTGGGGGGAATTGTTTCTAGTAAGTCATTTGACAATGCGAGTGTTTCTGTGTCGCTGTATCCCACTGTGTCCGTGATTGTAGATATTAGAAAAGAGAAAGCATCAATGGATGTGTCCTGTCTTTTAGAAAGCTTACCAGCATTCATGCTGCCCAATTTATAAATAGAATGCGGCTTGCCATAATGATGGGCAACACCTACGATCTTCCTAAGTTCCTGTTTTCTTCCAGAAATCTGGTCACTCTCCATAATAGGCTTATGGTTTTGTATCCAAGATATGTACCACCTCCATGCTCTGTGACATGGCCATGTACTGAATAACTGAAGTGAATGGCGAGCATCTCAGAAAACTCACATACCAGTGTGACCTGTAAAGTCTCATTGGAGAAACCCTGCTTTGGGCCTTTTGCTTACCTATTGTTCTGTTTCCCTGAATGTCAGGAAGGTCTTTGCCTAAGGAAAACGCTTTGTGAAGTCTGAAGAAAACCTTTTTCAAATAAAAAAGAATGGGCATCAGCTGTGGCTCTTTGCTTAATTGCTTTGCAAAGAGATGTGTCTGAATCAGCGTCTTGGCCCTGTGTTAGGCTGTAGCTTAGATTCTCAGCAACTGATGGATCTAAAGAAAGATCCCATGTGTGCATCCAAAACCAAAATAGCAAAAGAGCAGTCATTGTGGATGAAGTCTTTCGCCTTCCTCTGTAAGGTTTCTGACATCAATCAAGTGAGAATAGGGATCCTTTAGGTCAAATGAGTTCTTCAATTCCCTGCAGAGGCTAGCACATAGGTGGTTGGGTTTTCTCATGACTCCAATTCACATAAAGAATCTAAACCCCACAGTCAGTAGGTCTCAAATTTGAGAAGTGGATCAGTATTAACGGCAGGCCTATTTGATCAGTCCTGGTTTACAGGAAGGGTGTCCAGGTCACTCAGAATTTAGGTAAATGAGGGGCAAGAAAGCGTATTTTGGACACTGTCTTGGGCTGCATTCCTCATGGAAATCTACAGTCAGAGGTTATGATGAGTGTCTATATGGAAGAAGGTGAGGGCCATGTGGGAGTGTTTTGGTATTAATTGTGGTTATTTTTGTGGCAGTTGAAAGGGATGACTGAGTCCACCTGAGTTTGAACTCTGGTGTGATTCCCTTAGAGACTGAGTACAGGAACTGAACTTAGAGAAGTATTGCCATGAATTGAGTTGGGATTTCAGAAGGCCAAGCATGAGAGTCACCCTTGGAAACTGAGATCTAGGCCCAGGGTGGCTTTCCAGAGACCACTGGGAATCTCAGGCTTGATATCACATGATTTTATTCTTAACGACTTGGCAGTCTTAGTTGAGAGTCAAAACACACATGGACGTTACATTGTAGACCTCAATGGGCCTGGATTTAGGTGACCCTTTGGCCAATCTTTGGGAAACCTTGCCTGTGAGAGTTCTCCAGAACTTCATTTGAAATGAACTTCCACAACATTTAATGGTCCCTGAATAAATTGAAACCCACATGCTGCCAACTTCATCCTTGAAAAATTGCTAGATAAATACCATGAGATTTTTGAAATTCCCATGACCAGATGGCACTGGAGAAACTTTGGTTGTCCTGTTGCTGAACATGATTATGCAGGACAGTGACTTGATTGACTGAGTTTCATGAAAATGGTGTATAACAGAGATTCCAGGAAGTTGGACCCTGCTGAGTAGTGGGCCTAGTGCAGTGATGGGCAGGTGTGTGATAAAAAAACATCTGTGGTGGGGCCATGTGGATCTGCCATTGGCTTCCAATTGGCTTGTGACTGACATGATGCATCCAGCAGACGCTTCTATGTAAAGGTATCTTGTTATATGGAGAGGTTTCAGGCCAATGTTCAGAATCCGGTTGCTATGGTCAAGGAGGCAAGCTATGTGGAATAGAAGCCTGGTTGGTACATTCTTCTGCAGACCCTGACTCACCACAGGTGACAGAACTCCCTGCAGCACTTTGTCCCAGGTGAATTCCTTGTAATTCGTGAAGCAAATACGAAACTCCCAGTGCAGCAGCAAGCAACACCAGGAAAACTGGAGGATGACCAAATGGCTTCAGAGTCCACAAGAGTAAACAATTAGCCCCCAGTGGCCACAGTTTACCTACAAACAGAAAATTAAATACAGCTTCCTCATGTTTATTGGAAAATAAGAAATCATGTATTCCAGGTCACATAGAAGCATACCCAGATTTGATGGTCTCACTACAAAGGAAGCTGAATCTCCTGACTACAACATATATTTCAAGTGCCCAACCTCAGAGGCAGTTCCTCAAGAAGTCTTTAGTCCAGCAGAGCTCCATGTTTGTGGAGTGTTTACCCTGTCCCTTACTTTTGGAATCTCCTCTACCACCTCCAAGTTTGTGAACTCGTGAGCATATTTGATTCCAGATATGTATTCACAGATTTTCTAACTCTTCTCCTCTAATTGTGTCTAACTTGGGGCCAAGGTAATCTCAAGGCATTGTTATGGATGAGAGTGGGAAGATACTTTTGTAGCATATATTTGCATAAACATTGGAATCATTTTCCAAATTTTCATTCAAAATACTGAATCCCTGACACAAACCCATGCCAACTAGACTCTGACTACTAATTCTAATATGATGGAGAAAATTAATCCAAACAGAATAGAAATACAAGCAGTTCAGAGGAGGAATGGTGTATCATTGGAATTGCCTTTTGCATTATATAGGGTAGGAGTTATAAATCTAGTCAATTTTTTGTTGAAATGGTTCTCCATGTGTTTTTAAAGTTAACAAATATGTGAATTCCTGTCTACCTTTCTCTGTATCCTATTCAGCACATGTATTTTTATATGCACATATAGAATCCTACCTGGTACCACACGTACATTCTTGTGAGGTGGCTGACTTGGCAGACACAAATTGTGAGAAGAGATCACTCCTCCTAAACGCTGTTGAAACTGAAAATTCAAACTATTGATGAGCTTCCTAGTACAATAAAATTATACATGAATCCATGTTCAGTAAAACAAATTTATTTGGATCTGTGGATGACATATATTTCGTGGTGAATTTCAATTGGGATATATTGCTACTTTTTAATGTCTGTTTGTGTGCGTGCGTGTGTGTGTGTGTGTGTGTGTGTGTGTGTGTATGTTTATATATATATACACACACACTCTACAGATTTTTCAAAATATGAAATATATGTGTCTTATTATACACTCCGTAAATTCATTCATATTCATGTATGTGGATTAATAATCAACTTTTCACAAGATTATTCTGAGAAATATTCATCCACCTGAACTACATATTTGATTCCTATTACTGAAAACTAACAGTAAATGGTGCATACAAATCCTAATATTTCTGCAGTAACTGACACAGTTTTATATCAATGCAAGTAGATTCCTATGGGACGTGATGTGTATTTTGTCATTCATTTTTATTCAATACTGGTACATTTCTTTTTCTTCAGTTAATGCACATGATAGGATATATATTTAATTCACTAGTTCAGAAATTTATAGGCATTTTGTTTTACTTTTCATCACTTCCTAATTCAGAAAACATGTTTTCCACAGGGTTTCATGACTGGTCTTTTCATGAGACTTCTTTCACAAAATGCAAAGGTCACACTTATGTTTGTACCGAAGTCTAAATGGAAAGTGAGTATGGATTACTAAAAACATCTATGTCCAGGTTGCCTAATGCTATCAAATGTCAATTTTATTGGTGACTACATATTTGTTTCTTCCTAAGATTATATATTCAACCTCAACACTGTTGAAAATGCCTGATCCTATCACGTACTTTATACTTTGCCTGATTTCCTAATGTCTCTATTGATATATGGTTTCCTACATACTTTCCAGAGTTCATCAATGTGACTGGCTCTTCACATGTGTTGATATTTACATTCATTCTCTACCCGAAACCCTACTGTTATAGAACGTTTGGTTCAAATCCTATACTCACTCTGCTTTCTAAACCTATGAATATCTTCCTAATCCTACTGACTATCTTTCTGACCGGATGTTCTTTTTGACATTCAATCATCCAAGGTACAAGGTCCTATGCCATTGTATATCAATTTATCTGAGACATCTGTGCAGAATATAATTCAAAGCTGAGTATTTCAATCAAGGGCCCAATGCACTTCTGGGCGTCAAATCTTACCTAGATTTCTGTGTTCATACTTATATTTCACCTATATATTCTTGTAAATATCGTAGGTTCCCAAAACCATTATTCATTGCACAGAATGATTCCTAAGCCAAATCAAACTTGTTATTAACCCTAAGCATACACTGTTCCATCAATCTATCTTTACAGTAGAGCAGGGACAGAGTTGGTCTTACAATACAGGTATGTAGGGGATTTTCCACCTGCTGAAATCCTCAAAGGTCCATGCAGAAATGATCCCTGGAGAAGACTTAGGCAGCTATGAAGGATCTGAGAGCACAAAATCATCTTCCATGGCAAAAAAACCGGTCAGGATGAAGTATTGTGTCTGAATCAGTCGCTCTGTTCTTAATGTAGAGAAGATGGACAAAACCAGGCCTGTGTGGAGAGCTGTTCCATGGTGCCTGTGGTTGATATACCATTCTAACTTATGACTGAGTCAGAGAAAGTAGGGGCAGCCTCCATCTCATGGGACCCTTGTAAACAACTGTTAGGACAAAGTGGTTGCCAAGGTATTGACCTCATTCAGTTCCTGAAGGAAGTGACCTACCTCACTTCCTTGGTGATGGAACTCTCTGAACTTGGGATCCAGGAAGCCAGCCACCCAGAGCCAGTGCCAGTCCCATTCCCAGTGGGCACACTTGTTTGAATTTTCCAAGGACAGAGTCAGTCTTTCTTGTTACCTCCTGATGTGAGGATGACCAAATGCTAGGAGAACTCTGAAGAGGGGCCTTTCCTTAGGAAGCAGGTAGTGGCTCATTGCTGGCTCCTGACAACTTAACAGAGTTGGCAAAAGGGACCTGATCTGATAAAGGACAGGCCATTTTGGGGGAACATAGTATGGTCCACCAGTCAGAGGACACTCCGGATAGTCACAGACCTTGTTGTGGGAATGAGGTGCCTTAGTGGGTGTGGGTGTGAGTTCGTGGTTTTGTCTCATGTTCTGAGAATAGGTAGCAAAGGTTGTTTGTTTGGTTTGGAGTCGACTGTTTCTAGTAAGTCATTTGAGAAGGCGAGTTTTTCTATGTCTGTGTATCCACTGTGTCCGTGGTTGTAGTTATTAGAAAAGCGAATACATCAATGGAGGTGTCCTGACTAGTAGGAAGCTTCCAGGCATTTATTCTGCCCTTTTTATGAATGGACTGCGGCTTGCCTTATGGATAGACAACACCTACTATCTTCCTAAGTTCCTGTTCACCTCCTGATTTCTGGCCTCTCTCCAGAATAGGCACATGGTTTTGTGTCCAAGATATGTACCACCTCCAAACTCTGTGACATAGCCATGTACTGGATAGCTGAAGGGAATGGGAACATCTCAGAAACCTCAGAGATCAGTGTAACCAGAAAAGTCTCAGTGGAGAAACCCTGCTTTGGGCAATTTGCTTACCTATGGTTCCCTTGCCCTGAATGTTAGGAATGTCTTTGCCTCAGGCCACCCCTTTGTGGAGCCTGAAGAAAACAGTTTTCAAATTAAAATGAATGGGCATCACCTGTGGCTCTTTGCTTAATTACTTTGGAAAGGGATGTGTCTGAATCAGCCTCTTGGCCCTGTGTGAGGTTGTGGCTTTGATTCTCAGAACCTGATAGATCTAAAGAAAAATCCCATGTGTGCATCCAAAACCAAAATTGCCAAAAGAGCAGTCATTGCTGATGAAGTCTTTCACCTCCCTCTGTAAGTTTCCTGACCTCTATCAAGTGAGAATAGGGAAGATACAAAAAGTCAATTGATGGCTCCTATTGGAAAAATTCTATCACTGATGACAGCATCAGCATAAGTACCCCAACACTGCCACAATTCGCTGCACCAGCAGATAGTTCACAATGCATACAAGTGAGTTCACAATGCATACAAGTGATACATAATCCAGGCAAGTTCTACAAGCAGTTCAGTGATGGCTATTGCAGAATCTGTAGATTGATTTTATCTTTGTCTTCACCGGCACTGGGATGAAGATAGGAATTCTGGCAATAATGGCTAAAGAAAAAATTCTGTAACATTCCTGAAGGCACTAAAAGAAAACAATTTTCTTAACAATTTACGTTATCTTGAAGAGAATAATTAAATATAATGAAAAGGAAAAGTGAAAGTAAACAAACACGTCTGTTAACCTCCTATTTTTTCACATATTAAAACAATCCTGAACAGTTGTTTACCCAATTTAAATTAAACAATTTAATTCACGTGAATAAAAAAAATGGATATATTATTTCATTAGCACTCATCATATGTGATATATGGACATACGCACATTCAAATATATAACACAAAACACAAGTGTGCACACATAATAAATACATACAACACATAATATAATAGTAAAGGCCTTATAACATTTTACATGTGAAATCATCATTGCAATGTTTAAAAACTCTACAGTCAAAAAATAGAACTGATAAGCAAAACATTAACCTAGGTCTGTATGAGCTCAAAAAAACAAAAGAGAACTTCATGATTTGAGAAAGGGCAATAATAAAATAGATATTGAAAAAAGCATCCCTGTTCTGTCGCAGATGTAAGGATAGCCAAACTGGAGTTTTGGATATCAGCTGTTATGGATTTGAGCCAAATCATCTTATTTTGGTCTATCGAAATCGCTTCAGTTAATCTCTCTGGAATCCAAATCGGCTGCTGTTCTCCCTGTGGAAACACATAAACAGACCCCCGACTCCAGGCAATCACTGGGTCGGGATCTTAGTTAATCTCTCTGGAATCCAAATCGGCTGCTGTTCTTCCTGTGGAAACCCACAAACAGACCTCCAACTCCAGAAAATTAATGGGTCAGGACCTTTCCATTGTCCTGTTAGAATATCCTTCCAAAGTACCTCGGGCTTATACACATTTTTTGGACACTTATGCCTTTCTGCAGCACTAAGTCCTGAAAATCCAAATTTAAAAAGTTTAGAGTAAAAAGGGTTATTTTAAGTTTATCTTTGGGGAATTTATATCCCTTCCCAATTCTGTCTTCTTACTTTAATGAGTACATTTTAATAGTGTGATGTGCTCTTTCAACTATGGCTTGACCCTGTGGATTGTATGGGTTTCCTGATATATGAGTAATGCCAAATGATGAGCAAAATGGTTTAAAAGAGGTAGAAGTATAACCGGGGGCATTATCAGTTTTTAACTGCTTTGGAATGACCACAGTGGCAAAATTTTGTAAGCAATGAGCTATAACATCTTTAGTTTTTTTCCCCCATGAAGGGAGCCCATCAAAAATCCAGAAGAAGTATCAACTGTAACATGCAAATATTTTAATTTTCCAAATTCTGGCAAGTGTGTGACATCCATCTGCCATATATGGTAAGGTATCAATCCTCTACGATTGACTCTAAGATTAAAATGTGGTAAAATGGTCACACAATTTTGACATTGTTTTATTATTTGTCTAGCTTGTTCCTTAGTTATTTTAAAATGCTTTTGTAAAGTATTAGCATTGATAATGAACTTTTTATGAAAATTTATAACTTCTTCTAGTGTACAGAAAATATGTATGTATGTCATGTGTAGTTTTACCTGCTAAATCATTGCCCAAACTAAGGGCTCCAGGAAATCCTGTATGTGCCCAGATATGTCCTATTAAGAATGGATATTTTCTGTCCCAGATTAGACTTTGTATACTGGAAAGGAAAGAGAAAACAGTAGAGGAAGGGGAAATCCTACCAGCATCTTCAAGAGATACTATAGCATTAACTATATACTGACTATTGGAAAATAAATTAAACACAGAATCTTTAAACATCACAAAAGCTTATAATACTGCATTAAGCTCTACCTTTTGAGCTGATTTTTGGGGTGCTAAAAATGTAAAAATTTGATCAGGTGTAACTATTGCTGCTGTACCATTATTTGACCCATCAGTGAATATATTTGGAGCATTCATGATAGGAGTTTTCTTGTAATTTTTGGAAAAATTACAGGATGCAATGACCCAAAAGACAATAAAAGATTAGATGGTAAGTGGTTATCAAATAAAACATTAGATTTACACATGATTATTGCCCAAGTATTTAACTCATTAGCTAATTCATCAATTTGATTCATAGTGTATGGAGTAATAATTTTATTGGGAGAAATTCCAAACACTCCCTTTGCTGCTTTTATTCCTATGAGTCTTAATTGTCCCTCAGCCTCAGGATACCTAGTAATAATAGTGTTAGAAGAATAAGATAAATGTATCCATAATAATGGACCTTCTTGCCAAAATACTCCTGTAGGAATATTTTTTGTTGGTAGTACAATAAATAATAAAGGCATTATTTTATCAAATCTATCCAAATGCATATTTCCCATATATGTTTCAATGATTTTTAATGCCTTTATTGCTTCAGGCGTAAACATTCTGGGTAAATTTGGATCAGATGGACCTTTTAGGATATCAAATATAGGTCCCAACTGTCCTGTTGGTATACCTAGATAAGGCCTTATCCAATTAATGTCTCCTAATAACTTCTGAAAGTCATTAATTGATTTGAGTTGATCTACTCGTATTTGAATTTTTGGTGGACTGACCATGGTTGAGGATAATAGAACTCCTAAATAATTAATTGGAAAATTTAATTGTATTTTATCAATTGATATCCCTAGATTATAATTTTTTAATAAGTTTGTAAGTGTGGCATAACATTCTAGCAATGGGTTTTTAACTTGTGTGCTAATAACACATCATCCATATTGTGAAATATTTGTAGTTCAGGATTTTGATTTCTAAGTGGCTGGATTACTTTGTTAACATAAATATGACAAATAGTTGGGCTGTTAGCCATCCCTTGAGGGAGTACTTTCCACTCATACCTCTGATCAGGACCTTCATGATTCAGTGCAGGGATAGTAAATGCAAAACTTGGACTATCCTCAAGAAGAATTGGAAATGAAAAAAAAACAATCTTTAATATGTATATCTAAAACATACCAAGTTTTTGGCAAAGCAGACAATTGAGGAATCCTTGATTGAGCAGGTCCCAAAATAACCATCTCATTATTAATGGCTCTTAAATCTTGCAATAATCTCCATTTACCAGATTTCTTTTTGATGACAGAAATGAAAGTATAATGGGGAGATACAGAAGGTTGTATATGTTCTTCCGCTAATTGTTGTTTGACCAGGAACTGGGCTGCTTGTATCTTTTCTTTAGTCAGGGTCCACTGAAGAAGCCATACTGGTCTTTCTGATTTCCAAGTAATTTTTATTGTCTCAGTGGCCCTTTCTGAAAATCCAACCCATGTCTGTCTGTTGCTTGGTCTATTTGTATTGGCGCTGCTATACCTTGTTCTTGTTTTTCTAATCTTTTTCCTTTCCTAAAACCTTCTCTAGCCATAATAGTGTGTACATTTTGATTGATGTTATTTGTTAATGTCAAACCTAATTGATCTAGGACATCTCATCCCAATAAATTTACGGGAAGATTATCCAATACATATGGCTGTATAGTTCCTTCACATTCTTCAGGATCCTTCCAATCCAATACCATTGCACTTCTATGGGGATTAGTTGCAACTCCTAGGTCTCAAAGTGTTTGAGTGTATTGTTGTAATGGCCAATGTTTTGGCCATTCTTGATGAGAGACAATGCTAACATCTGCACCTGTATCAAGTAGCCCATTGAATTCATGTCTTTGAATATTTAGTTTTAGCCTGGGGCGAGAATCTAAATTTAAAGAAAGCATAACCAAATCTACACCTGTGGAGCCTAATCCCTTGGAACCTCTTTCTACAGCACGACTGGAAAATTTATCATGCAGACTGAGTATTATTAGTAACTGTGCTATTCTATCTCCTGGTGAAATTACTGATATGTCCTTTGGAGAACTGGCTATAAATTTTATTTCACCTTCATAATCGGGATCAATTACCCAAGGACTTATCATAAGTCCTTTTAGATTAGAAGAGCTGCGTCCCAATAATAAGCCTACTGTTCCTTTGAGAAGAGGTCCTTTCACCATGTGTGAATGATTTGAACCCCCATCTCTACAGTTAGTACTGATCTGACGGAGGTGCAGATGTCTAACCCTGCGCTCCCTCTGATTTGTCTGATGAGGCGTCTGATGCACAATGTGTCCTGGGCACTACACTGATGGGGTTGCTGGGTTCCTCCAGTGCTCCGTATATTTGTGGTTTTGGGCCCCAGAGCATTGGGCTCCCCTGTCCATTTTTTGGCAATGGAGCCCGGTGCCTTTCTCCATGATATCGTGGATAAACAGCTAGTCCTTGTTCGTTTTTGATAATGAAGTACCCTCTATGGTGGTTTGAGAACGGCATTCATTAGCCCAATGTCTCCCTCTACGGCATCGTGGGCAAATACCCAGTATTCTACTCCTTTGGTACCTATTTTTGTTAAACCCTCTTCCTATGGAGCAATTCCTTTTAAAATGTCCTGTTTGTTCACAATTGTAGCATGTTCCTGGCCTTGCATCTAAAGCCTGTTTAATGCAGCTGCCACAAATTGCCCTTGTTCATTGATGTCTCTGGCATCTAAAGCCTGTTTTACTGCAGCTGCCATGACTTCCTCTTATTCATTAATGTCTTTACATAATTTAATATATGTGTTTAAATCTTCATGTTTCCATGGTCTAGTGATATCTCTGCACCTACGATTCGCTTGGTCATAAGCCAGTTTTTTATTAATGGCATTGCTTGTTCTGTATTCCCCAAAACTCTGGTAGCTGTTTGAATAAGCCTATCTACAAATTCAGTGTAAGATTCATTAGCTCCTTGTATTACCTTAGATAATTGACCTTGTAAACCTACATGTCCTTGTAAAGTCTTCCATGCCCTAACCGCCTCTGCAGCAATTTGTGCGTATACGCCAGGATCATATGCAATTTGTTGCTGCTGGTCCTCATAAGGTCTCTTTCCTAACAACATATCTAGATTTCTCTGAGGATAACCAGCTTCTGCATTTCACCTAGCCGTCTCCTTGCAAAATTCCTCATTGGCAACCTTCCATAAAAGGTATTGACCTCCATTTAGCACAGCTTTACACATATTAGCCCAATCTACTGGCATCATATTCAAGTTGTTAATGGATTCGACCAAGCTTACAATGAAGGGTACTTGAGGACCATAGGTTGTTACAGACCCTTTTAGCTGCTTCACTATTTTGAAATTTAAAGCATGGTGAATTCGCTGCCCTCCTACCTCAAATACAGGGCATGTTAATACTTGAGATCCTGTCTCAGGAACCGAACTATCAACTGCGGAGTTTGGGGGCCTCCTAGCATATGGAGGTGGCCTTGTTATTTGGACATTTACATACTCTGGTGATAGAAAGGTGTTAGTAACAGTCTCCTGTAGAGGAGGCGCTGTTGCTTGGACACTTACGCCCTCTAGTTATTGAAAGTTGTTAGTAGCAGTCTCCTTTTGTAACTTTGCCCCTGATGGCTTTTTCTGACCTAAGCTTTGTTCCTCTATCTTTGTCTGATCTGAAGTCTTTGGACTAAGCAAACCAGATATAAACGTCCTCAATGGCAATGTGCCAACTGTCAGAGTCCCTGGGCTGTTCTTTTGCCCCCTTTTAAATCTTCACCATGATGGTTCCATTATGGTATATTTAACAACTCCTTAAAAATCCATGGGCTACATTTTTGTATTGTATCAACGTATGCCCTGACTGTTCTTGACTTTACTGAGGTGCCTCCTTCCTCTAACAATTTACTTAACACTCTTTCAGTTTGTTTTTTTACTAATTTCTGATCCTGTATTTCTACTATAATACAACCCAACAAGACGATGCCAAACAAAACCGAGACAGAATAAAATAAAAAGGGAACAACAAAAAGTCATTATAGCCTTTATATCCTACTGACATGTGCATCCGTCCTTTCTCCCTATCTGTTCCTCAGAAGTAAATAATTTTTTTCTCAGATGTGAGCGGTTTTTCATCCATCTCACTCATCTCCATGGACAGGCAACAAAAGTGAAGCAAAACAAAAGAGGAATCTTAAAATGGCTACCGATCCTCTCACCCTTCCCTCAGGGGCTAGCAGTTTACCTTATCACTTACCCTCAGTGGCTCCCCGTGCGAGCTACCAAATGCTGCAGTCTGGCTGGGCACGATTCAAGAGCGACTTTTCAAAAGAAACAAAGTTTATTTTTAGAACCACACACGCCAAGCAAAACAGCTCCTTAGGAAAAACCCTCAGAGCCCAACTGCCACCACTGGCTTCCTTGCAAAGTTTCTGTCACACCCACAAGCCTCTCCACCTCCCACAATCCTCCTGCTCTTGAGGCCATATGGCTGGGTCAGGTGGGTGGAGCCAAAAAAGTCCCACAATGAGCAGCTCTGTGGTCTGAAAGGGCAGGGAAACTGCCCAATGTGCATCATCGCAGAGGAGCCAATCAGCTTGATGTTGCTGGGGCTGCTGTGAGCCAATCATCAGCTGGCAGTCGGAAAGAGCGGGGAAAAAGCTCAATGAGCATCTCCATTGTGCATCACCACAGAGGAGCCAATCAGCTAGATGTTGCTGGGGCCGCTGTGAGCCAATAATCATCTCGCAGGGGAATGTTGCTGGTAACTGGAAGTTTGATGGGACCCCTTAAGCTGTGGCTCTCAACAAATTGGTGTCTCCTTTCTCTGTAGACTATTCAGCACATGTATTTTTATATGCACATATAGAATCCTACCTGTTATCAAACGTACATTTTTGTGAGGTTGCTGACTAGGCATGTACAAGTTATGAGAAGAGATCACTCCTCTTAAACACTGTTGGAATTGAGAATTCAACCTATGGGTGAGCTTGTTATTAGAACAACATTATATATAGATCCATTTTCAGTGAAATCAATATTTTTGCACCTGTGGATGTTACATATTTCATGATGAATTTCAATTGGCAAATATATTGCTAGTTTAAATGTCTGTCTCTGTGTGTGTGTGTGTGTGTGTGTGTATATATATATATTTATTTATATATATATATATATATATATATATATATATATATATATATACTCTCCAAATTTTTCAAAATATGAAATATATGAATCTTATTATACACTCCTTAAAATCATTCATATTTATGTATGTGGATTTATGATCAACTTTTCACAAGATTATTCTCAGAAATATTCATCCACCTTAAATACAGATTTGTTTCCTAGTACTGAAGACTAACTTCAGTGAATGGTGCACACAAATCCTAATATTTCTACAGTAAAACCAAGTTCAACATCAATGCAAGCATTTTCCTATGGGACATGATGTGTATTTTGCGGTTCATTTTTATTAAACAGTGGTACATTACTATTTCTTCAGTTTATGCACATCATATGATATATCTTTCATCCACAAGTTCACAAATTTATAGGCATTTGTTTCAATTTCAATCACCTCCTGCTTCAGAACACATATATTCCTCCAGTGTTCTTGACTGGTCTTGTCATGAGACTTCTTTCCAAACACATTATTTTTGATTTTCATAATCATATTTGAAGCAAAACTCACACACTCTTCATGATAAACCATAACCCTAATATTACCGTTAGATGTATACCTGGTTGTAGTGAATGTATGAATATCAGTTTAAGATTTCCAGTATATTTTCAGATATCAAATCAATCCACTATTTAAAGTTAGAACCAGTTATATTATTTATTCACAGTATCGTCTATTCATACATTATTTCTATATCCATTGACACACGGTACTCCACTTTGTTCCCCCAATATTTATACGTCTTCAAAATATTGCTCCCAGTAATGGTGGAAGAAATGCTCATGTCACCTGATCTACATATAAATTTTAACACAGTAATATTCTGGACACAGAAAGCAAAAGTCACTCTTATGATTGTAGCAAAGCCTAAAAGGAAAGTGAGCATGGATTACTAAAAATATCCATGTCCCGGTTGCTTAATGCACTAAAATGTAAATCCTATTGATAAATCCTATGTATTTGTTTCTTTCTAAGATTATATATTCAAACTCAACCCTGTTGAAAATGTCTAATCCTATCCCTCACTTTATACATTGCCTGATTTGTTAATGTCTCTATTGATATCTGCTTTCCTACATATTTTCCCCATTTCATCATTGTGTCTGACTCTTCACATGTGCTGATATTTACATTCACTCTCTTATTGAAAACCAATTGCTAAAGAACGTTTGGTCCAAATCCTATACTCATTGTTGTTTCTAAACCTAGAGACTATCGTCCTAAACCTACGGACTTTCCCTTTGTGACTGGATGTTCTCTTCAACTTTCAATCATCCAAGGTACAAGGTCCTATGTCATTGTATATCGATTTATCTGAGACATCTGTGCAGAACATAATTCAAAGCTAAGTAACCCACTCAAGGGCCCAATGCCCATCTGAGCTTCAAATCTTGCCTAGATTTCTGTTTTCATACTTTTATTTTACCTATATATTCTTGTAATTATTGCAGATTCCCAGTACGAATATTCATCCTGCAGAATGATTCCTAACCCAAATCGAACGTGTTATTAACCCTAACCATACACTGTTCCCTCAATCTAACTTTACAGAAGAGCAGGGACAGTGTGACCAGGAAAGTCTCAGTGCAGAAACCCTGCTTTGGGCCTTTTGCTTACCTATTTTTCTGTTGCCCTGAATGTCAGGAAGTTCTTTAATTCAGGCTAACCCTTTGTAAAGCCTGAAGAAAACAGTTTTCAAATGGAAATGAATGGGCATCACCTATGGCTCTTTGCTAAATTTCTTTGGAAAGGGATGTGTCTGAATCAGCATCTTGGCCCTGTGTGAGGCTGTGACTTAGATTCTCAGCACCTGATGGATCTAAAGAAAGATCCCATGTGTGCATCCAAAACCAAAATGGCAAAAAGTTCAGTCATTTTGGATGAAGTATCTTCCCTTCCTCTGTTAGATTCCTGACCTCCATCAATTGAGAATAGGGATCCTTTGGGTCATATGAGTTCTTCAATCCCTGAAGAGGTGCTTGGGTTTCTCATGATTCCAATTCACATAAAGAATCTGTACCTATCAATCAGAAGTAGTCAGACAATATTTCTCCCAGAAATGGTGGAAGAAATACTCATGTCACCTGATCTACATATACATTTATTCACAGAAATATTCTGGACACTAAATTCAAAGTTCACATTTATGATTGTACCAAAGCCAAAATGGAAAATTAACATGGATTACTAAAATCATCCATGTCCAAGATTACTTATGCTCTCAAATGTCAATCCTATTGATGACTACATATTTGTTTCTTCCTAAGATTGCATATTCAAACTCAACCCTGATTTCATAATGTCTCTATTGATATCTGCTTACCTACATATTTTTCCCACTTCATCATTGTGACAGACTCTTCACATGTGCTGACATTTAAATTCATTTTCTATCCGAAACCCTGTTGCTAAAGAAATTTTGTTCCAAATCATACACTCACCCTTCTTCCTATACCTACCTACTATCTTCCTATTCCTACTGACTATCTATTTTTGACCGGATGTTCGCTTCTACATTCAATCATCCAAGGTATAATGTCCTATGCCATTGTATATCAATTTATCTGAGACATCTGTGCAGAATGTAATTCAATGCTCAGTATCACAATCAAGGGCCCAATGCACTTCTGGGCTTCCAATCTTACTTGGATTTCTATTTTCATACACACAGTTCACCTCTATATTCTTATAAATTTCACAGGTTGCCAATACCATTATTCATCCAGAAAATGATTCCTAATTCAAATTGAACCTGTTATTAACCCTAAACATACAGTGTTCCCTCAATCTTACTTTACAGAAGAGCAGGGACAGAGGTGGTCTTATAATACTGAAATGTAGGGATCCTCTACCTGCTGAGAACTTCAAAGGTCCATGCTGAAAGTATCCCTGGAGAATATGTAGGCAGCTATGAAGGACCTGAGAGACCACAAGTAATCTTCAATGGCAAACAACCTGGTCAGGATGTAGGGTTGTGTCTTAATCAGCTTCTCTCTTCGTAATGTAGAGAAGATGGACCAAATCAGGCCTGTATGGAGAGCTGTTCCCGGGGTCCAATGGTTGATATACCATTTTAACTTGTGAAATTGTCACATTAAGTAGGGGAAGCCTCCATCTCATGGGACCCTTGGAAGCAACTGTTACGACAAAGTGGTTGCCAAGGCAGTGACCTCATTCAGATCCTGAAGGAAGTGACCTCACCTCACTTCCTCGGTGATGGAAATTGGCATCCAGGAAGCCAGGCACACAGAGCCAGTCCCAGTCCCACTCCCAGTGGTGTCACTAGTTTTGAATTACCAAGGACAGAGTCAGCCTATCTTGGTACCTACAGATGTGAGAATGGCCATATGCCAGGAAAGCTCTGAAGAGGGGGCTTGTATGAGAAAACAGATAGTGGCTCACCACTGGCTTCTGACAAGTCTCAGTGAAGAAAACCTGCTTTGGTACTTTTAATTACCTATTGTTCTGTTGCTCTGAATGTCAGGAAGTTTTTTGCCTCAGGCCACCCCTTTGGGAAGCCTGAAGAAAAGAGTTTTCAAATGGAAATGAATGGGCATCATCTGTGGCTCCTTGCTTAATTGCTTTGGAAAGGGATGTGTCTGAATCAGCCTCTTGGCCCTGTGTGAGGCTATGGCTTAGATTCTTAGCACCTGATGGATCTAAAGAAGCATCCCACGTTTGCATCCAAACCCAAAAGAGCCAAAAGAGCAGTCATTGTGGATGAAGTCTCTCACCTTCCTCTGTAAGGTTCCTGACGTCCATCTATGAGAATAGGGATCCTTTGGGTCAAATGAGTTCTTCAAAGCCCTCCAGAGACTAGATCATACGTTCATAGGTTTCTCATGACTCCAATTAACATAAAGAATCTAAACCCCACATTCATTAGGCCTCAAAATGGAGAATCAGAGCAGTATTAAGGGCAGGCCTCTTTGATCACTCCTGGTTCACTAGAAGGGTTTCCCAGCCACATTGACTTTAGGCAAATGTGGGCAAGGGACCTTATTTTGGATACTGTCCTTGGCTGTGCCCCTCATGAAAAACTACAGCCTGAGGTTATGATGAGTGTCGATATGAAAGAAGATGAGGGCCATGTGGAAGTGTTTTGGTTTTAATTGTGGTCATTTTTGTGGCTGTTGGAAAAGATGATGGGTCCACCTGGTCTTGAACACTGGTGTGATTCCCCTTAGAGACTGAGTTTTGGAATGGACCTCAAAGAAGTATTGCCATGTATTGTGTTGGGATTTTAGGATGCCACACATGAGAGTTGCCCTTGGAAACTGAGATCTAGGCCCAGGGTGGCTTTCCACAGAGCACTGGGAATCTCAGGAAGAATATCACATAATTTTATTCTTAAAGAATTGGCAGCCATAGTTGCAAGTCAAAAAACACATGGACCACACATTGTAGACCTCAAACGCCTGGCTTTATGTGACCTTTTTGCCTGTCTTTGGGAAGCCTTGCCTGTTAGAATTCTCCAGAATTTTCAATGAAATGAGCTTCCTCTCCATTTAATGGTTCCTGAATGAATTGAAACCCACAGTGCCTCCAACTTCATCCTTGAAAAATGTCTGATAATTACCATGAAATTTTTGAAATTCCCATGACCACTTCGCACTGTAGAATCTTTGGATGTTCTATTGATGATCACGAGTATACCAGACAGTGCCTGTTTGATTGGGTTTCATGAAAATGGTGTAGAACAGAGATGGCAGTAATTTGGACCCTGCTGAGTAGTCGGCCTAGAGAAGTGGTGTGAAGGTGTGTGTTAAAACATTTGTGGTTGGGTGATGTGGATCTGCCATTGGCTTTCAAATGGTTTGTGACTGACATGGTGCAGCCCCAAGACCCTTGTATGTAAAGGTATGTTGTTATATGGAGAGGTTTCAGTGCAATGTTTAGAATCAGATTGCTATGGTGAAGGGGGCAAGCTATGTGGGATAGAAGCCTGGTTGGTGCATTCTCCCGCAGACCCTTACCCATCACATGTGACAGAACTCCCTCCAGTACTGTGTCCCAGTTGAACTCTTCGTATTTCATGAAGCAAATACCAAACTCCCAGTGCAGCTGCAAGAAACACAACAAAAAGTGGAGGATGAGCAAATGGCTTCCAAACTGGAAGACACTTAGCACTCAGTGACAACAGTTTACCTACAAAGAGAGAATTCAGCACTGCTGCCTCATGTCCTTTGGAAAATAAGAAACCATGTCCTCCAGGTCACATACATGCAGACCCAGCTTGATGGTCTCACTACAAAGGGAGCTAAAGCTCCTGACAACAACATATATTTCAAGTGCCCAACCTCAGAGGCAGTTTCTCAAAAAGTCTTTAGTCTAGCAGAGCTCCATGTTTGTGGAGTTTTACTCTCTCCCTTACATTTGGAAACTCCTCTACCACCTCCAAGGTTGTGAACTCCTGAGCATTTTCCATTCTTGATGTGTATTCACAGATTTTCTAACTCTTCTCCTCTAATTGTGTCTTACTTGGGGTGAAGGTAATGTCAAGGCATTGTTCTGGATGAGAGTGGGAAGATTTTTGGGTAGCACATATTTGCATACACATTGGATTCTTTCTCCAATTTTCCATTTGAAATACTGAATCCCTGACTGTAAGGGGTAGAAGGAATTCTCCTTCAAAGAATAGCCTGACACTTACAAGAAACAGCCCCCAGGGAGACATCCTGTCTGGGAGACATCCTGTAGTCATCTGTGTTCCTGAGACATCCTGTGGCCATCTGTCTTCCTGAAATATGCTGAGGTTATCTCACCTTGTGGAGACATCCAGGAACTGCTGATAAGAGAGCTTTCAAATCTCCAGCATATAAATTCCTCTGTGTGAACAATAAAAGTTTGCAGCTTGATCAGAACTTTTGTCTTGCTGTCATCTCTCGTGTCTCTTGTCCCTTCATTCCTCCCCATCTAGGTTTGCTACCCACGTTGATGTGTCCTGCAGGCCAGGACAACTGGCGCCCAACGACTGGGGCTCGAGCCTTTGACTGAGGGGGAACCCTGTCCTCCTGGAAGATTTGGACAAGTGGAGCTCGCGATTGCCTCAGCAGACACCACTGAGACACAGATCCAGGAGGAGAGTGGGGATGACGCACAGTGAGTGACCCACCATGGGACAAGCAGTTTCGTCACATGATTTGTTTTTGTCAGGCCACAAGGAATCCTTAAATACATGGGGGGCTCATGTTAAAAAAAATGACTTAATATTTTTCTTTTCATACATCGAAGAATTTTTTCCATGGTTTCCCCTTGAAGGTACCATTGATGGTAAAAGATGGCTTAGAGTAGGAGACATTTTAAAAGATTATTATGAATCCTTTGGCCCAGAAAATGTGCCTGTTCCTACCTTTTCTTTCTGGAAATAAATTAGTGAAATTCTTAAAAGTTCACCCTTTGACAATGGTACCTTAATACTTGTCAGGATTGGGGAAGAGACTATGCAAAAGACCTCTCGTCCCTTCTCGGCATGACCATCAGTTAGTATAGACATAGACCCTTCTTAGTCTCCCCAGGACCCTGGGACCTTCCTGATCTTCCTCAAAATCCCACCCTGATGAATAAGGCTCCAATGGTTTCCAACCGCCTTTATGCAGTTTTAAATCCCAGAGAAACATTGACCCCTGGGGAGGAGGCTACCTTGGAGAAGGAAGCAGCTCGCTACCATTCAGAAGACTCTCCACCTCTCAGGACCCTGCCACAGACTATAGGACTTACACATTCCCCTCCCTCCTATATCCCTCCTGCCTTTTGTGCTCTGGCCCTTCAGGGGCCAAATGTCCCCCCAGATATTTTTTCCCCACTTCCCTTGCCTAACCTGGCTCCCTTGACAGAGTCTCTCCAACATGGACGGGAACAGATCCAATTTTTAAAAGAATAAAGATCCCTTGACTCTGAGCTCTCTTCATTAGCCTTAGGAATGGAGTCAACACAAGCTGGCCCACAGTGGTCTAATACAAAGGCGAAGCCGCTCCATCGGCCTGTGCTCGCCTTCCAGTCACCACCAGTCAGATAGATAAGCCTGCCCAGGCTGAGGTCAAAGACTTAGAAGAGGAAAAAGAGGAGGAAGCGGGGGAAATGGATCAAGGAGATCAGGACTTAGAGGATGAGGAGTTCACCCCTAGGCAGGAAGGAACCCAGAGTGTCTACAAAAAATTTAGCCTCCATTTTCTTGAAAAACTTAAAAAGGCTTGTGCTCACTATGGCCCCACTGTGCCCTATACGTTGGCTTTATTAGAAAGCTGCAGCACACAATTTCTTACTCCCAATGATTGGAAATTTTTAGACCTAGCTGCCCTCAGTGCCGGAGACTTCCTGCTATGGAATGCAGATTTCAAAGAGCCCTGTCAGAAAATACTCAAAAAAAATTAACAAAGGCCTCCTCTAAATCCTGGACTTATGTTAAGCTAGTGGGCAATGCAACTTTTGACACTAAAACTAAACGGGCACGTTTCCCTGCTGGACTTTTTGCGCAGATTTAGATGGCTGGCTTAGTTGCTTGGAGACGCCTCCCTGAAAGGGCCTCGGCTATCACTTCCCTGGCAAGAACTCGACAAGGGCCCGACGAGCCTTATAGCGACTTTGTTCCCCGGCTTTACCTAGCTGTGGAATGCTTGCTTGGACCAAGCGAAAGCGAAAGCACCTTTGTAAAACATCTTGCCTTTGAAAATGTCAACCCGGCATATCAGGATGTTCTTCGACATCATAAGGATAAAGGGAAACTTTCTGACTTTCTTAGAATCTGTGCAGGCGTGGGTGCAGCCCATGCCATGGGTCTCAAATTAGTGCCGCATTTACCAAGGCCTTTTACAATACTGGCTCAAGTACTTGCTTTACTTGTAAACAACCAGGCCATTTTGCACGCAGGTGTCCGACAGGCAAACAAAGAGTAAGAATAGTGTCTCCTCAAACTGGAGCTAAACCGACCCCAGCTACACTTTGTCCTTGATATGGTAAAGGTCATCACTGGGCCAGTGTGTGTAGATCAATGACAAATGCCCTCAGACAGCCTATTTCTTCCTACTTCTCAGGAAACTCCCTGGGGCAATGAGGTTTGTTCCCTCCCAAACTCCCAACCTACCTCAAAATCCTTCTCCACAATTGGCTCCCTCCAACTACCCACTCCAGGCAGTGCAGGATTGGACCTCTGTGCCACCACTGATACAATATTAGACTCAATGCAAGGGCCCCAGATAATACCAACTGGAATTATGGGTGCCCCTCCATCTCATACGTGTGCCCTTATTCTTGGAAGAGCCTCTACTACCTTACAAGGTGTTCAGGTCTTCCCTGGCATTAATGATAATGATTTCACTGGAGAAATAAAAATACTGGCCACAGTTATTAATAGAGTTGCGGCCATCCCAGGAGGAAAAAGTCTTGCACAATTAATACTTCTTCCCTTAGATTAAGGGGCATTTCCACCTCCCAAACCTACTGTGGGGGACTGCCTCCTTGGGCTCCTCTGAGGTATATTGGGTTCATCCCATTTCTCATATTAGACGCACCCTTACCTTACTTATTGAAGGAAAGGAATACCAAGCAATTGTAGTTACTGGAGCTGATGCAACAATTATTTCTCAAAAATATTGGCGATCAGGTTGGCCCCTCACCCCATCCTTGACTGACCTTAAAGGGATAGGAAAGTCAAAAAATCCTCTGGTCAGCTCTACTGCTCTTAGCTGGACTGATAAAGAGGGTAATAAGGGAACTGTCACTTCTTTCGTTGTTCCTGACCTCCCTGTTTACCTATGGGCTGGAGATATTTTGAGTCAAATAGAAGTTATTCTTGCCAGTCCCAATTCCATGGTGACTCATCAAATGCTCCGTATGAATTTTGTCCCTGGTACAGGCCTTGGGAGGCTGAGACAAGGACTGGTGGAGCCTATACAACCCATAAAAAAAAATACATATGGACTTGGATATTTGGATTTTTAGTGTCGGTTCCTGACCCTCCTGTTCCCATGGAGATAAAATTATTTGGGAGACTCAGACTCTTGTGTGGGTGGATCAGTGGCCCCTTACCAAAGAAAATTTGGAGGCTGCCTCCATGTTAGTGAAGGAACAGCTGGCAGCCCGCCATGTAGAGCCCTCAACCTCACCATCGTACACTCCTATTTTTGTTATCAAGAAAAAATCAGGCAAGTGGCGCCTTTTACAAGATTTGTGTGCCATTAATAAAGTTATACTCCCAATGGGAGCACTACAGCCAGACATTCCCACACCAGTGGCTATTTCCAAAAACTATTGTAAAATGGTTATGGACTTAAAAGATTGCTTTTTTACCATTCCTTTGCATCCTGTGGATAGACCCTATTTTGCCTTTAGTCTTTCTTTCATTAATATTCAGGGCCCTATGCAGAGACTTCAATGGAAGGTTCTTCCCCAAGGTATGGCCAACATCCCTAATCTTTGCCAAAAATACGTTGCTCAAGAAGTAGACCCTGTGAGAGAGCGAGGGCCACAAATTTATATTTTACATTATATGGATGATTTGTTAATTGTTGCACCTAATACCCATGATCTTAATAATTGTTACTTGGACTTTTACAAAATCCTCACTACCTTGGGACTACAGATAGCTCCTAATAAGGTTCAAACACAGGACTCTTATAAAAGTTTGGGCCTTAAAATTCTACAGAAATCAGATCCAAATTTCTAAAATACAACTACGTGTGGACCATCTTCACACCCTTAAAGATTTTCAGAAATTACTGAGGCATATTCAATGGCTAATAACATATTTAAAATTATGCACTTGTGTACTTTTGACCCTTAATGATATTTTGAGAGGTAATTCCCACCCCTCCTCCCCTCAAAATCTTACTCCCAAGGCATGACAGGCATTAAGCCAAGTCACAGAAGCCATTGCCCAACAATTTGTTATGCAAATTTCTTATAACCTTCCTCTGGTTCTGGTTATTTTACACACTCCTCATACACCCACAGGAATATTTTGGCAGCGAGATCCACATTTTAAAAATAAAGACTCCCCCTTGTTTTGGGTCCATTTACCCACCACATCCTCGAAGGTTATTACTGTTTATCTTGCTCAGGTAGCTTCTATTATTTTTAAAGGTCATTTGATTTCTCTACAACATTTTGGCAAAGACCCTGATAATATTTTTATTCCATATACTAAGGACCAAACCCAATTTTTACTAGAGACAAGGGATGAATGAGGTATTTCCCTATCAGGCTTTTGGGAACAATTGATCACCACCTCCCCAATGACCCCCCTTTACATTTTGTCCAGTTACATCCATTTACTTTTCCTGAAATTACTCAAAATGCTCCCATTCCTCAAGCCCTTACTGTCTTTACAGACGGTTCCTGTAATGGCCGAGCAGTCTTTGTTGTCAATAACCAGCCTACCACCTTTGATACTGTCTATCAGTCACCACAGTTTGTGGAATTGTTTGACATAACACAAGTTTTTATAACATTTTTTATAATCCTGTTAATATTTATAAAGACAGTGCCTACATTGCTCATTCTGTGCACCTGCTGGTGATTTCACCCCCCATTAAGGCTTCTAACAATGCGGCCTTTCTGTTTCACCAGCTTCAGCAGCTAATTCAGGTCAGACAACACCCATTTTTCTTAGGACACATAAGGGCACACTCTGATCTTTCCAGCCCTCTAATTCAATTTAATGCCCAAGCTGATGCAGCAACTCGTTCCATCTTTCCAATTTTTGTTGGCTCCATTCAAAAGGCCACGGAGTTACACAATCTACACCATTTAAATTTCCAGAGCCTTTGATTACTTTGTAAAATTACCAGGCAACAGGCACGAGAAATAGTAAAAGCATGCCCTAGTTGTGATGTCTCCCTCCCCATTCAACACTTGGGAGTTAACCCCCGAGGATTACTGCCCGATCAGTTTTGGCAAATGGATGTTACTCATTTTCTTGAATTTGTAATAGCCAAATATATATACACATTTCTGTAGATACCTTCAGTGGCTTTATTTTTGCATCACCACATTCTGGATTGGCTACCAAAGATGTCCTTTCTCATCTTGTTTCAGCCTTTTCTGTTATGGGTAAACCAATACATATTAAAACAGATATTTATCCTACATATACCATTGCCAAGTTTAAACAGTTTTGTGCTACCTTGCAAATTTGTCATACTCCTGGAATTCCATACAACCCTCAGGGCCAAGGCATTGTGGAACTTGCCCACCTTACCTTAAAATCTTGGCTAACCCTCCTTAAGGCTTCTTCCCTTGTATTTACCACACCCAGGCATCACCTTAACAATGCATTATTTGCCCTTATTTTTCTTACCCTAGACAATGAAGGCCATTCGGCAGCAGACAGACACTGCCATCCCTCGTCCAATTCTGTTCTCCCACCTGTTATGTGACACAATCCCCTTACAAATAAATAAAAAGGCCCAGATCCTGTCCTCATCTGGGGAGGAGGCTCAGCTTATGTTTTGGACCAAGATCAAACAGCCCCAAGATGGTTACCAGAACTCCTGGTTAAACAGGTTAATGACTTACCTCAAAACAGGGACAGAGGGACTCCTCATGAGGACAAAATTTATTCTTTTTCAGATGCAGCCAACAATCTGCCAGCCTTGGAATAACAGTTCCTGTGGGCACAGGTACACTGGCTTAGGCACGTCTATTCACTCTTACCATCGCCTGTCTCAACAAATTATAAACTCTATCAGTAACAACTGATAAAAACTCTATCATGAACCATTAAAGATTTGCAGGACCAAATAGACTCCCTGGCAGAAGTGTTCCTTCAAAAAAGACGAGGCTTAAATTTGCTGACAGCTAACCAGGGAGGTATTTGCTTGGCCTTAGGGGAAGGATGCTGCATTTATGCCAATAATTCTAGCATAGTATGCACTAAAATTAAGCAGCTTCAAGAAGATCTAGAAAAGAGACGAAGGGAAATATTTGAAAATCCCCTCTGGACTGGGCTTAATGGATTTCTGCCCTATCTTCTTCCCCTATTAGGCCCTTTGTTGGGTTTACTTTTAATGGTGTCCCTAGGACCCTGCATTATAAACAGGCTGTTACAATTTATTAAAGAACAGATTAATATTTTGGCCTCTAAGCCCCTACAGGTCCACTATCATCGCCTGGATATGGAAGACCGTGCTGCCAACATTTAAAAGGATGTTCTACCCTCCTCACAAGCTTATTTCTTAAGGTTACATGCCCACAGATCTCGCTTTCTTATATAAAACTCTAAGTAACAGCTCTGACCAACCATCTTCTGCCCTTGCCATAAGGGTTCGTCCTCCATGGGCCCCTCTGTTTGGGGGAGGACGCACCCATGGAGTGAGGACGTTAGGCCATAATAACAGAGGGTGCAGGAAGGACTGCAGGAGGATGGATCCATGTTTCCCAAAACCCAAGTCTTCTGAGTGACATGCTCTGGTGCATGGCAGTTGGCATGCTTCCCCCTCAAAGCCGTCTCCTTAAAAAACATGCCTAGGCCACCACGAAATCTCCTAGTAAACGTGCTCGATCAGATCAGGAGATATTCTAAGGCCTGTTAGAGAAACAGAGCCTCTATAACCCCCTAAAACATTGGCCTGTAAGGTATGGTCAAATATTTTATATAAGAAAGGGGGAAGATGTCAGGGGCTAGAAGGAAGTTCTCCTTCAAAGAATAGCCTTTCACTTACAAGAAATAGACCCCTGTGAGATTTCCTGCCTGGGAGACATCCCGCAGCCATCTATCACCCTGAGACATCCTGCGGCTATCCGTCTTCCTAAAATATCCTGAGGTTATCTCACCCTGTGAAGACATCCAGCAACTGCCGATAAGAGAGCTTTCTCATCCGCAGCATATAAATACACTCTGAGAACTATAAAAGTTTTCAGCATGATCAGAACTGTTGTCTTGCTGTCTTCTCTCATCACTCTTGTCCCTTCATTCCTCCCCAACAAGGTTCAACGCCCACGTTGAAGTGTCCAGCCGGCCCGGACACCTGACACTAAACCATAACCTACTAGACTCTGACTACTAATCCTAATATGATGGAGAAAAATAATCCAAACAGAATGAAAATACAAGCAGTACAGAGGATGCATGGTGTATAGTTGGACTTGCCTTTTGAATGATATAGGGTAGGTGTTATAAATCTAGCTAATTTTTAACTGAAATAGTTCTCCACATGTTTTTAAAGTTAACAAATATGTGAATACCTGTCTCCCTTTCTCTGTAGCCAATTAAGCACATGCATTTTTATATGCACATATAGAATCTTACCTGGTATCACACGTATATTCTTCTGAGGTGTCTGACTTGGCAAATACAAATTGTGAGAAGAGATCACTCCTCCTAAACTCTGTTGGAACTGAAAATTCAACCTATGGGTGAGCCTCCTAGTAGAACAACATTATACATAAATCGATGTTCGGTAAAATAAATATTTTTGCATCTGTGGCTGATGTACATTTCATGAAGAATTTCGATTAGCATATATATTGCTACATTTTATTGTCTGTGTGTGTTTTTTAATATATATATATATATATATATATATATATATATATACTCTCCAAATTTTTCCAAATATAAAATATATGTGTCTTATATACACTACCTAAATTCATTCATGTTCATAAATATATGTGTCTTATATACACTACCTAAATTCATTCATGTTCATGTATGTGGATTTATAATCAACATTTCACAAGATTATTCTCAGAAATATTCATCCACCTGAAATACATATTTGTTTCCTATTACTGAAAACTAACTTCAGTGAATGGTGCATACAATCCTAATATTTCTACATTAACTGACCCTGTTTAACATCAATGCAAGTAGATTCCTATGAAACATGATGTGTATTTTGAAGTTCATTTTATTCAACACTGGTACAATAGAATTTCTACAGTTTACGAACATCATAGGACATATATTTCATCCATAAGTTCACAAATTTATAGGCATTTGATTCACTTTCAATCATTTACTGATTCAGAACACATGTATTCCTCCAGGTTTCTTGACTGGTCTTTTCATGAGACTTCATTTCAAACACATTATTTTTGATTTCCATAATCATTTTGAAGCAAAACTCACACACTCTTCATGATAAAACATAACCCTAATATTACCATTAGATGTATTACTGGTTGGAATGAATAATTGTATATCAATATAAGATTTTCTGTATATATTCAGATATCAATTCAATCCTTTATTTAAAGTTGGAAACAATTATATTATTTATTCACAGTATGGTCTATTCATGCATTAGCTCTACATTCATAGACACAGGGTACATCTATTTGTAACCCCAATACTAATTTATTCGTCTTCAAAATGTTGCTCCCAGAAATGGTGGAAGAAATACTCATGTCACCTGATCTACGTATGCATTTATCACAGTAATATTCTGGACACAAAAAGCAGAGGTCACACTTATGATTGTACCAAAGCCTAAATGGAAAGTGAGCATGGATTACTAAAAACATTCATGTCCAGGTTGCCTAATGCTCTCAAATGTCAATCCTATTTATGACAACATATTTGTTTCTTCCTAAGACTATATATTCAACCTCAGCCCTTTTGCAAATGTCTAATCCTATCACTCACTTTATACTTTCCCTGATTTCCTAATGTCTCTATTGATGTCTGCTTTCCTAAATATTTTCACCAGTTCACAATTTTGACTAACACTTCACATGTGCTGACATTTACATTCACTGTCTATGTGATACCCTATTGCTAAAGAACTTTTGTTACAATTCCTGTACTCACTCTTCTTCTGAAACCTACAGAATATCTTCCTAATCCTACCGACTATCCCAGTTTGAGTGGATACTCACTTCTACATTCAATCATCCAAGGTACAAGGTCCTATGCCATTGATTATTGATTTATCTGAAACATCTATGCAGAACATGTATCAAAGCTAAGTATCCCAATCAAGAGCGCAATGCCCTTGTGGGATTCCAATCTTACCTAGATTTCTGTTTTCATACTTATATTTCACCTATATATTCTTATAAATATCACAGGTTTCCAATACCATTATTCATCAAGCAGAATGATTCCTAACCCAAATCAAACCTGTTATTAAGCGAAACGATACACTGTTCCCTCAATCTAACTTTACAGAAGAGCAGGGACAGTGTTGGTCCTAAAATAGAGGAATGTAGGGAATCTTCCACCTGTTGAAAAACTCAAAGTTTCATGCAGAAGTGATCCCTGGAGAAGATATAGGCACCACTGAAGGACCTGAGAGAGCAAAAGTCAACTTCCATGGCAAACAACCTGGTCAGGATGAAAGGTTGTTACTGAATCAGCCTCTCTGTTCTTTTTTTTATTATTGGTTGTTCAAAACCTTACAAATCTTTTGACATAACATATTCATACATTAGCATACATTAGCTTCAAGTGATTTATGAACTCCCATTTTTACCCCAGATACAGATTGAAGAATCACATCGGTTACACATCCACATTTTTACATAATTCCATACTAGTAATTGTTGTATTCTGCTACCGTTCCTATCCTCTACTATCCCCCCTCCCCTCCCCTCCCATCTTCTCTGTCCACCCCATCTACTGTAATTTATTTCTCACCTTGTTTATTTTCCCATTCCATTCACAACCTCTAATATGTAATTTAGTATAACAATGAGGGTCTCCCTCCATTTCCATGCAATTCCCCTTTTCTCTCTCTTTCCCTCCCACCTCATGTCTCTGTTTAATGTTAATCTTTTCTTCCTGCTCTTCCTCCCTGCTCTATTCTTAGTTGCTCTCATTATATCAAAGAAGACATTTGGTATTTGTTTTTTAGGGATTGGCTAGATTCACTAAGCATAATCTGCTCTAGTGCCACCCATTAGAATATGGACTCAAACAGTCCTGTTTGGAGAGCTGGTCCCGGGTGCCTATGGTTGATATACATTCTAACTTGTGAAAGTGTCACAGGACGTAGGGGCAGCCTCCATCTCATGGGACCCTTGGAAGCAACTGTTAGGACAAAGTTGTTGCTAAGGCAGTGACCTCATTCAGTTCCTGAAGGAAGTGACCTCACCTCACTCCCTTGGTGATGGAACTCTAAGAACTTGGGATGCAGGAAGACAGGCACCCAGAGCCTGTCCCAGTCCCAGTCCCAGTGGTCTCCCTTGTTTGGATATACCAAGGACAGAGTCAGTCTTTCTTGGTACCTACTGATATGAGAATGGCCAAAAGCCAGAAAAGCTCTAAAGAGGGGCCTTTCCTGAGAAAGCAGATAGTGGTTCACCAGTGGCTCCTGACATCTTCACAGAGTTGGTTAAAGAGACCAGATCTGAGACAGGACAGGCCATTTCGGGGGAACATACTATGGCCCACCAGTCAGAGGACACTCTGGATAGTCACAGACCTACTTTGGGGAAAGAGGTGCCTCTGTTGGTGTCGCTGTGTGTTTGTGGATTTGCCTCATGTTCTGAGAATAGATAGAAAAGGCGGTTTGTTTGGTTTTGAGTGAACTGTTTCTAGTAAGTCATTTGATAAGGCGAGTGTTTCTATGTCTGTGTATCCCACTGTGTCCATGGTTATAGACATTAGAAAAGATAATGCATCAATTGATGTGTCCTGTCTAGTAGAAAGCTTCCCATCATTTATTCTGCCAAATTGATGAATGGATTTTGGCTTGCCTTATCGATGGGCAACACGCGCTATCTTCCAAAGTTCGTGCGTTCTTCCTGAATTCTGGCCACTCTACAGAATAGGCTCATGGTTTTGTGTCCAATATATGTACCACTTCCAAACCCTGTTACATGGCCATGTACTGGATAGCTGAAGGGAATGGCGAGCATCTCAGAAAACTCAGATATCAGTGTGACCAATAAAGTCTCAGTGGAGAAACCCTGCTTTGCTTACCTATTGTTCTGTTGCCCTGAATGTCAGGAAGGTCTTTGTTTCAGGCCACCGCTTTGTGAAGCCTGAAGAAAACAGGTTTCAAATGGAAATGAATGGGCATCACCTGTGGCTCTTTAGTTAATTGCTTTGAAAAGGGATGTGTCTGAATCAGCCTCTTGGCCCTGTTTGAGGCAATGGCTTAGATTCTCACCACCTGATGTATCTTAAGAATGATCCCATGTGTGCATTCAAAACCAAAATGGCCAAAAGAGCAGTCATTGTGGATGAAGTCTCTCCCCTTCCTCTTTTAGGTTCCTGACCTCCATCAAGTGAGAATAGGGATAATTTGGGTCAAATGATTTCTTCAAAGCCCTGCAGAAGCTAGCCGATATTTGCTTGGGTTTTATAATGACTCCAATTCACATAAAAAAATAAACCCCACAGTCAGTAGGCCTCAAATTGGAGAAGCAGAGAAGTATTAACAGCAGGCCTATTTGATCACTCCTAGTTCACAGGAAGTGTGTCCAGGCAACCCTGATTTTAGGCGATTAAGGGGCAAGGGAGATTATTTTGGAGACTGTCTTGGGTTTCGCCCCTCATGGAAACATCCAGCCAGAGGTTATGATGAGTGTCTATATGAAAGATCATGAGGGCCATGTGGGAGTGTTTTGGTTTTAATTGTGGCCATTTGTTTGGTGTTTGGAAGAGATGACTGGGTCCACCTTTACATGAAGTCTGGTGTGATCCCCCTTAGAGACTGAGTTCTGGAACTGAACTCAGAGAATTATTGCCATGAATTGTGTTGGGATTTTCAGAGGCCATGCATGAGAGTCCCCCTTGAAAACTGAGATCTATGTGCAGGGTGGCTTTCAACAGAGCACTGGGAATCACAGCCAAGATATCACGTGATTTTATTCTGAAAGACTTGTCAGACATATTTGAGAGTCGAAACACACATGGACCTCATTGTAGACCTCAATGGGACTGGCTTCATGTGACCATTTGGCCACTTTTTGAGAAGCCTTGCCTGTGAGAATTCTCCAAAGCTTTCATTGAAATGTGCTTCCTCTACATTTAATGGTTCTGGAGTGAATTTTAACCCACAGTGCCTCCAACATCATCATTGAAAAATGGCTACAAAAATACCATAAAATTTTTGAAATTCCCATGACCAGGTGGCAATGGAGGACCTTTGGATGTCCTGTTGCTGATCATGAGTATACCAGACAGTGCTTTGATTGACTCGGTTTCATGAAAATCGTGTAGAACAGAGATGCCAATAAGTTGGAGCCTGCTGAGTAGTGGGCCTAGAGCCGTGGTGGTCAGGTGTGTGATAAAACATCTGTGGTGGGGCCTGTGGATCTTCCATTGGCTTCCAAATGGCTTGTGACTGACATGGTGCAGCAAGCAGTCCCTTCTATATAAAGGCATCTTGTAATACTGAGAGATTTCAGGGCAATGTTCAGAATCAAGTTGCTATGGTCAATGGGGCAATATATGTGGGCTAGAAGTATGTTTGGTGCATTCTCCTGCAGAAACTGACCCACCACATGTGACAGAACTCCCTCCAGCACTGTGACCCACTAGAACTCCTTGTATTTTTGAATCAAATAGCAAACTCCCAGTGCAGCAGCAAGAAACACCACCAAAAGTGGAGGATGACCAAATGGCTTCACAGTCCACATGGGGAGACACTTAGTCCCCAGTGGTCACAGTTTACCTACAAAGAGCAAATTCAGCACTGCTGCCTCATCTTCACTGGAAAATAAGAAACCATGTCCTCCAGGTCACATAGATGTAGACCCAGCTTTGATGGTCTCACTACAAATGAAGCTAAAGCTCCAGAAAACAACATATTTTTCAGGTGCCCAACCTCAGAGGCAGTTCTTCAAGAAGTCTTTAGGCCTGCAGAGCTCCATGTTTGTGGAGTGTTTACCCTATCCCTTACTTTTGGGAACTCCTCTACCACCTCCAGTGTTGTGAACTACTGAGCATATTCCATTCCAGATATGTATTTACAGATTTTCTAACACTTCTCCTCTAATTGTGTCTTACTTGGGGCAAAAGTAATGTCAAGCCATAGTTCTTGATGAGAGTGGGAACATTTTTGTGTAGCACATATTTGCATACACATTGGATTCATTTTCCAATTTTCCATTTGAAATACTGAATCCCTGACACTAACCCCTACCCTACTAGACTCTGACTACTAATCGTAATATCATGGAAAATAATAACCCAATCAGAATAGAAATACAAGCAGTTAAGAGGAGGCATGTTTGTATTCTTGGACTTGCCTTTTGCATTATATAGGGTAGGAGTTATAAATCTTGTCAATTTTTTTGTTGAAATAGTTCTCCATGTGTTTTTAAAGTTAACAAACATGTGAATTTATGTCTCCCTTTCTCTGTAGCCTAGTCAGCAAATGTATTTTTATATGCATATAATGAATCCTACCTAGTATCACAAGTACATTTTTGTGAGGTGGCTGACTTGGCAGATACAAATTGTGAGAAGATATCACTCCTCCTAAACGCTGTTGAAACTGAAAATTCAACCTATGGCTGAGCCTCCTATTTGAACAACATTATACATAAATCCATGTTCAGTAAGATTAATATTTTTGGATCTCTGGATGATATGTATTTCACAATAAATTTCGGTTGGCATACATAATGCTACATTGTAATGTCTCTCTGTGTATATATATATATATATATATATATATATATATATATATATATACTCTCAAGATTTTTCAAAATATGAAATATATGTGCCTTATTGTGCACTCCCCAAATTCATTCATATCATGAATGTGGATTTATAATCAACTTTTCAAAAGATAATTCTCAGAAATATTCATCAACCTGAAATACATATTGGTTGCCTAGTACTGAAAACTATCTTCAGTAAATGGTGCATACAAAACCTAATATTTCGACATTGCAAGTTGGCCGCGAATAGAGTGCATCACACCCAGTGAACCACGCCACATTGCAGGTGAATAACGAGTTAGAATGACAAAAGACTATCTTGTTAGGATCTTACAGAAAAATGGGTGTGCACCGAAACCTAAAAGAATGATTTCCACCAACGAGGTCCGGTAATTGAGTCTCAAACGCGAGCCAAATATGCAACCGGAGATCTGGGCTTACTGATCCGTGCGGCCCGCCCCGTGGCTACCTACGTCGGGGCACCACCGAGAAGCGACTAGCATCCAGGGAGAAACGTTGCTGCTGATTCTGTGGAATCCTGCCGGCTGACCCCCCACTGAGCCCCAGGCGGAGTTCGGGATCTCAGTCAGGGAAGGAAGCGCTACAGTTCTATCCCCCACAACGGAAACTCCATCAAGGAAACCAACGGCAACCATCTTGGAGAGCTGAAGTAACCACCGCCACTCTCCGACAGATTGCAACAATAAAACAGTTGTGTGTTTTCCGCTCATCTCCCATACAGTAGGATATTTGCATAAAATCTTTCCTAAGCTTTCCAGGGGAGGGATTATCAGAGAGAGCCTGAATAAAGATGGGGGGGGGGAAACTAGAGGCACCTGACCTTCAACTCCCCCTCCCATCAGTGGTGAAAACAAAATCTGTCTAGCCAGCGATGGGGAAGGGGCAAACGGAAAAAAAAAAACAATAGAGTGCTGGGGTTCCCAATAGACACAATCCACACCCAATAAACGGCAGGCCAGAGTACAGTTTGAGCTGCCGAGGGCATTACTCAGGGGAAAACTGGTGTAGCAGGAGAAACCAGGACTAGCACGAGAAACCAGGGGACTAGAGGCCAGGCCCGCGTGACTGGGAGCCTGGAGAACGCTCGCCCGCCGGCAACAGCCGGCCCGCTGCAGGTGCGACTGGACCGCTGGAGACCGCCTGCCCACCAGCGACCAATCACCTGCCATATGCCCGCCCTAATGGGTGGCTAGAGATCGCACAACCGCCGGTGACAGCCCACCCGCTGACTGCGTGACTGGACAGCTTGTGACCGCCTGCACACCCGCGACCAGGAGCTGAAAACAAACAGAGACAGTACAGTCCCACACCCCCATGCGAACACCCGGGCAAAGAGCCTGGGGCCCACCATAGCAGAGAGGTGACATCACTGGAGCTCGGCTGTCGGAATTCCTTCCCAGTGGAATCCACTTTAGCATGCACAGTCTACCAACACAAAGGAGCTACAATAGAGATATATAAAACCAAAACAAATATATAGAAGAGAGCAGAAACACAGCAATCAAACGGAGCTGGAAAGTAATGTGAACTTCATGAAAAAACAAGGGAAAAAGGTGTACAAATAATGCCGGACAACTTAATTCTACAGGAGGACCTAGAATCATCAGAAACAGGGATAGGGAAAAAACTCAATGGATCCCTAACTCAGATGGAAAGAAATATTAGAGAAGACATGAGGCAGCAAGTCCAAGCAATAAAAGAATATTTTGAAAATGAATTAAACAAACAAATTCAAATGGCAAAGAACAAGCTTTACCAAAAGACAGAGTTCTTAAAAAAATCAAACAGTAATCCTAGGAATGCAGAAAAATATAAACCACATTAAAAACTCAAACGAGAATATTGTAAATAGACTAGATTAAGTAGAAGTCAGAAGATCAGATAATGAAGACAAAGTTTATCAACTTGAATAGAATATAGTCAACACAGAAAAGATGCTTATATCCCATGAGCAATTTATTTAAGAGATATGGGATGTCATAAAAAACAAATTTGAGAGTCATCAGGATAGAAGAAGGCATAGAGATTCAAACCAAAGGAATGGACAACATATTAAATGAAATAATTCTAGAAAATTTCCCAGAGATAAAAGATGGAATGGATTGCCAAATCCTTGAAGCCTACATGACCTCAAACATTCAAAACCATAATAGACCAACTCCAAGACATAGAATTATCAAGATAGCTAACATACAGAACAAGGAGAGAATATTAAAAGCTAAAAGAGAAATGAGGCAGATTACATTCTGGGGTAAACCAATTAGGTTAACGACTGATTTTTCATCACAAACTTTGAAAACGAGTAGATCCTGGAACAATGTATTTCAAACGCTGAAAAATAATGGATTCCAACCAAGAGTACTGTATCCATCAAAATTAAGTTTGGGATTTGACAATGAAATTAGTGTCTTTCACGATAAACAAAAGCTAAAAGAATTTGCAGAAAGAACACCAGCACTGCAAAGCATTTGAGCAAAATAATAGAAGAAGAGGAATTGAAAAATAGTGCCCCAAACTAACAGCAGGAGGTATCTCAGTAAAGGGGGAGGAAAATAACCAAAAAGTAAAAACTAGCCAAACTAAAAATAAATAAATAAATAAACATGAATGAAAGTAAAAATCATATTTCAATTGTAACCTTAAATGTTAATGGCATAAACTCACCAATCAAGAGACATAGGTTAGTAACCTGAATCAAAAAAACAAATCCTACAGTCTGCTGCCTTCAGGAGACTCATATGATAGGTAAAGACATACACAGGCTGAAAGTAAAAGTTTGGGATAAATCATACCACTCACATGGCCCTCGGAAGCAAGCAGGAGTAGCCATACTCATATCAAATAAAATCAATTACAAACCTACGCTGATAAAAAGGGATAACGAAGGACACTATGTACTGTTAAAAGGAACCATCAACCAACAAGACATAACAATTATCAATTTGTATGCACCAAACAATTGAGCTGCAACGCTCATGAAACAAACTCTCCTCAAGTTCAAGAGTCAAATAGACTACAACACAATAACTACGGGTGACTTCAACACACTGATCTCGCCATTAGAAAGATCCTCTAGACAAAAACTGAATAAAGAAAATATGGAATTCAACAGCACAATAAATAACCTAGGCTTAACCAACATATATAGAATATATCAACCATCCTCAAGTGGATACACGTTCTTCTCAGCAGCACAAGGATCCTACTCAAAGATAGTTCATATATTATGCCATAGGGCAACCCTTAGTAAATATAAAGGCTTGGAGATAATACCATGCACCATATCTGATCATATTGGAATGAAACTGGAAATAAATGATAAAAGAAGGAAGGAAAAATCCTACATCATATGGAAAAATGAACAATATTCTACTGAATGATCAATGGGTTACAGAAGACATAGAGGAGGATGTAAAAAATTCTTATAGACAAATGACAATACAGACACAACATACTGGAATCTATGGGACACAATGAAAGCAGTTTTAAGAGGGAAATTCATTTCTTGTAGTTCTTTCCTCAAAAAAATAAAATAAAATAAAATAAATGAACTCACACTACACCTCAAAAACCTAGAAAAAGAAAAGAAAAACAACAGCAAATGTAGTAGAAGACAAGAAATAATTAAAATTAGAGCAGAAATCAATGAAATTGAAACAAAAAAAAAACATTGAAAAAATTGATAAAACTAAAAGTTGGTTCTTTGAAAACATAAATAAGATCGACAGGCCCTTAGCCATGCTAACAAAGAGAAGAAGAATGAGAACTCAAATTACTAACATACGGCATGAAAAAGGCATTATCACAACAGACACTACAGAAATACAGAAGATAATTAGAAAGTATTTTGAAACCCTATATTCAAATGAAATAGAAGATAGTGAAGATATCAATAAATTTCTTAAGTCATACGATGTGCCAAGATTGAGTCAGGAAGACACACACAATTTAAACAGACCAATAACAAAGGAAGAAATACAAGAAGCCATCAAAAGACTACGAACCAAAAAAAGCCCTGGAGCGGATGGGTATAGAGCGGAGCTCTACAAAACCTTAAAAGAAGAATTAATACCAATACTTTTCAAGCTATTTCAAGAAATAGAAAATGAAGGTGCTCTTTCAAATTCATTCTATGAGGCCAAAATCACCCTGATCCCGAAACCAGACAAAAACACTTCAAAGAAAGAAAACTACAGACCAATATCTCTAATAAACTAGAATGCAAAAATTCTCAATAAAATCCTGGTGAATGTAATACAAAAGCATATCAAAAAATTGTGCACCATGATCAAGTAGGATTCATCCCAGGGATGCAAGGCTAGTTCAATATACGGAAATCCATAAATGCTATTCACCACATCAATAGACTTAAAGACAAGAACCATATGATCATCTTGATAGATGCAGAAAAAACATTCGACAAAGTTCAGCCTCCCTTTATGTTCAAAACACTAGAAAAACTAGGGATAACAGGAACTTACCTCAACATTGTAAAAGCTATATATGCTAAACCTCAGGCTAGCATCATCGTAAATGGAGAAAAACTGAAGGCATTCCCTCTAAAATCTGGAACAAGACAGGGATGCCCTCTATCACCACTTCTATTCGATTTAGTTCTTGAAATACTAGCCAGAGCAATTAGACAGACAAAAGAAATTAAAGACATGAAAATAGGAAAAGAAGAATTAAATTATCGCTATTTGCAGATGACATGATAATATATTTAACAGACTCAAAAGGGTCTACAAACAACTGCTAGAGTTAATAAATGAATTCAGCAAAGTGGCAAGATATAAAGTCAACACGCATTAATCAAAGGCATTCCTGTATATCAGCAGAAAAACTTCTGAAATGGAAATGAGGAAAACCACTCCATTCACTATATCCACAAAGAATATAAGATACTTGAGAATCATCCTAACGAAAGAGGTGAAAGATTTATATAATGAAAACTACAGAACCCTAAAGAGAGAGATAGAAAAAGATCTTAGAAGATGGAAAAATGTACTTTGTTCATGGATAGACAGAACTAACATCATCAAAATGTTGATATTACCCAAAGTTCTCTACAGGTTTAAATCGGTGCCAATAAAAATCCCAACGGCATTTATTGTAGAAATGATAAAGCAATCATGAAATTCATATGGAAAAACAAAAGACCCTGAATACCAAAAGCAATTCTAAGCAGGAAGTGTGAATCTGGAGGTATAGCGATACAAGAGTTCAAACTGTACTACAAAGCAATAGTAATAAAAACATCGTGGTACTGGTACCAAAACAGGCAGCTGGACCAATGGTATAGAATAGAGGACACAGAAACCAATCCACAAAATTACAACTTTCTTATATTTGATAAAGGGGCTAAAAACATGCAATGGAGGAAAGATAGCATCTTCAACAAATGGTGGTGGGAAAATTGGAAATCCATATGCAACAAAATGAAACTGAATCCCTTTCTCTCACCATGCACAAAAGTTAACTCAAAATGGATCCAGGAGCTAGATATCAAATCAGAGACACTGCGTCTAATAGAAGAAAAAGTTGGCTACGATCTACATACTGTGGGGTCGGGCTCCACATTCTTTAATAGGATGCCCATAGCCAAAGAGTTAATAACAAGAATAAACAAATGGGACTCACTTAAACTAATTTTTTTTTCTCAGCAAGAGAAACAATAAGAGAGGTAAATAGAGAGCCTACATCCTGGGAACAAATTTTTACCCCTCACACTTCAGATAGAGCCCTAATATCCAGAATATACAAAGAACTCAAAAAAATTAAACAATAAGATAACAAATAACCCAATCAACAAATGGGCCAAGGACCTGAACAGACACTTCACAGAGGAGGACATTCAATCAATGAACAAGTACATGAAAAAATGCTCACTATCTCTAGCAGTCAGAGAAATGCAAATCAAAACCACCCTATGATACCATCTCACTCCAGTAAGATCGGCAGCCATTATGAAGTCAAACAAAATAAGTGTTGGTGAGAATGTGGGGAAAAGGGTACACTTGTACACTGCTGGTGGGACTGCAAATTGGTGAGGCCAATTTGGAAAGTACTATGGTGATACCTGGGAAAGCTGGGAATGGATCCACCATTTGACCCAGCTATCACCCTTCTCGGACTATTTCCTGAGGATCTTAAAAGAGCGTACTGTAGAGATACTGCCACATCAATGACATAGCTGCACAATTCACAATAGCTAGACTGTGGAACCAACCTAGATGCCCTTCAATAAATGAATGGATAAAAAAATGTGGCTTTTATACAAAATGGAGTATTACTCTTCATTAAAAAATGACAAAATCATAGAATTTGCATGGAAATGGATGTCATTAGAGCAGATTATGCTAGGCGAAGCTAGCCAATCCTTAAAAAAACAAATGCCAAATGTCTTCTTTGATATTAAAAGAGCAACTAAGAACAGAACATCGAGGAAGAGCATGAGGAAAAGTTTATCATTAAACAAAGACGAGTTGGGGGAGAGAAAGGGAGAGAGAAGGGAAAGCATATGGAAATAGTAGGAGACCCTCAATGTTACACAAAATTACATATAAGAGGATTTGAGGGGAAATGGGGGGGAAACAATGGAGAGAATTGAACAACAGCAGATGAGGTAGAGAGGGAAGATGGGAGGGGAGGGGAGGGGGGATAGTGGGGGATAGGAAAGGTCGCAGAATACAACAGTCACTAATATGCTATTATTCAAAAATGTGAATGTGTAACCAATGTGATTCTGAAATTCATATTTGTGGAAAAAATGGGAGTTCATAACCCATTTGAGTCAAATGTATCAAAGATGATATATCATGAGCTTTGTAATGTTTGGAACAACCAATGGAAATAAATAAATAAATAACGGTTTAAAATTGAGTGGGAAGAAATCAGCTAAAAATGGGTTGAGATGCATTCATTTTGCTAAGCAGAAACTTTGTTTCGTTTAGTTGTAACTATCACAAATTTATTTTACCAGGAAATTGGCTTTTGAAAATGCACATAAATTGAGATTAAAGGATAATTCACCTACCTTCATGAAAAATTCATAGCATTTTCTATATTTTTCATATTTCATTTTTTTCGTGAATATTTTGTCATGGACCAGGTCTAGTCTTAGGCTATTCTTCCAGAATACTACCTCATCTGACAAATTCGTACAATGTGTTGGATTGTTGTTTTCACCTTTTATTTAATAGTTTCTAGCTGATAATGTGTATTTTCTTTATCTTTATTTGCACATATATACCCAACAATATCTTTGCATTTTATGTTTTACTGGGGAAGAGACTCATCAAAAGCTCTTTGTTATATGTATCAACAATCAGACATTTAGAGCACACAATTATTCTTAATTTTGCATGAAAATATCTTTGTACTATTTTCTTATACAGATTTAGAATTATTAATAATGTCCCTAATATAATAAGTAATTACTTACAAGAAGAATTAAACAATTGACTTTATATCAATTATGAATATGAAAAGTACTAAAATAAGCATTTGGCAATTAATACACAATTGATAGAAATTGAAATCACAAGAAAGCCTTTAAAATGTCAGTGCATATGGTCCTTAAATAATAGGTTATTCAAAAAACTTTTTCTAATTCATAAGATTTAATATGCCGTATTATAGCTTAATGTGATATAAAACCTTAAATTATCAGTATTGATAAAAAGAATGATACCTGTTTATTTAAATATGTTTATTTGATTTTCACTGTAAGATGTTAATTCTGGAAGGCTTGAGAATTAAGAAAGTTTTGGTCTATATTATTTTTAACAGGCTATTCAAAGTACTTTTAAATGTATATGTATGTATATATATATATATACATAATATGTAATGCATATGCATGAATATAGATACATATGTATAAAAATTTATTTTAATATATCTATCAGGTGATTATAATTATTAAATTTTCTCAAGAAAAGAACAATGACTATAAAAAACAGTCTTAAATTTAAATTTCATAGCATACTACTGTTTGTAATGACATGAGAGAAAAACAGATATGAAAGGAAAACGAAAAAGCAAGAGAGAGAAGGGGGAAAATGAGGAAGAGAGTAAGTAAAGATGAGGGAGAGGCATGTTCGATGTAAAGATAAAAGTGGAGGGGCTGGGTTTGTGTTTCAGTGGTAATATGCTTTTCTAGCATGTGTGGGACACTGGGTTCTATTCTAAGCACCACATACAAATAAACAAAATGAAGGTCAATCACAACTGAAAAAATTAAAAATAAAAAAGTAGAAATATTACCAAAACTCCAAGCTTTTATGAATGTTAAATTAAAAAAAATATGTTACATAGCCTTATGTAATTTCTAGACTATCCAAAAGAGTCATTAAATGTTAGATTATTAGTGCGATAACTAAAAATCCATTGCTCTTTCCTCAACATTCTGTGGCATGCTAGTGGTAAAATAAATTCTATTATAACACCAAAAAAAATCTAATATTTCTATAGTAACTGACCCAGTTTAATATCAAGGCTAGTAGATTCCTATGGGACATGATGTGTATTTTGACATTCATTTTTATTCAACACTGGAACATTACTATTTCTTCAGTTTATGCACATCATAGGATATATATTTCATCCACAAGTTCGCTAATTTATACGCATTTGTTTCACTTTCAGTCACTTCCTGCTTCAGAACACATGTATTTCTCTATGTTTCTTGACTGCTCTTTTCATGAGACTTCTTTCCAAACTCATTATTTTCGATTTCCATTATCACATTTGAAGCAAAACTCACACACCCGTCATGATAAACCAAACCCTAATATTACCATTAGATGTACAACTAGCTGGAATGAATGATTGTATATCAATATAAGATTTCTTACTTAGTTTCAGATATCAATTAAATCCATTATTTAAAGTGGAACCAGTTATATTATTTATTCACAGTATGGTCTTTTCATGCATTATCTCTATATTCATAGACACAGGATACACCTCTTTGTACCCCCAATACTAATTTATACGTCTTCAAAATATTGCTCCCAGAAATGGTGGAAGAAATGCACATGTCACCTGATTTACATATACATTTTATCACAGTAATATTCTGGACACAAAACGCAAAGGTGACACTTATGATTTTACCAAACCTAAATGGAAAGTGAACATGGATTACTAAAAACTTCCATGTCCAGTTTGCCTAATGCTCTCAAATGTGAATCCTATTCTTGACTACATATTTGTTTCTTCCTAAGATTATATATTCAACCTCAAGCCTGTTGAAAATGTCTAATCTTATCACTCACTTTTTCATTTGCCTGATTTCCTAATGTCTCTATTGATATCTGCTTTCCTACATATTTTCCCCAGATTATCATTGTGACTGACTCTTCACATGTGCTCACATTTACATTCAATCTCTACCAGAAACCCTATTGCAAAAGAACTTTTGGTCCAAATCCTATACTCACTCTTAGTTCTAAACCTACAGACTATCTTTCTAATAATACCGACTATCCCTTTTTTACTAGAAGTTCTCTTTGACATTCCATCATTCAAGGTACAAAGTCCTATGCCATTGAACATCGATTTATCTGAGACATTTCTGCAGAACATAATTCAAAGCTAAGTATCCCAATCAAGGGCCCAATGCCCTTCTGGGCTTCAAATCTTACCTAGATTTCTGTTTTCATTCTTATATTTCACTTTTACATTCTTGTAAATATTACGGGTTCCCAATACCATTATTCATGCCGTAGAATGTTTCTTAACCCAAATTGAACTTTTATTAACCGTAACCATACACTCTTCCCTGAATCAAACTTTACAGAAGAGCAGGGACAGAGTTGCTTTTACAATACAGGAATGTAGGGGTTCTTAAACCTGCTGAGATCCTCAAAGGTCCATGCAGAAATGATCCCTGAAGAAGACGTCGGCAGCTATGAAGGAGTTGAGAGAGCAAAAGTCATCTTGCATGGCAAACCCCCTTGTCAGGATGAAGGGATGTGTCTGAATCAGTCTCTCTATCTAAATGTAGAGAAGATGGACTAAACCAGTCCTGTGTGGGGAGATGTTCCCAGGCGCCTATGTTTGTTATACCATTCTATCTTGTGAAATTGTCACCGAAAGTAGGGGCAGCCTCTATCTCATGGGACCCTTGGAAGCAAATGTTAAAACAAAGTGATTGCCAAGGTAGTGACCTCATACATTTCCTGAAGAAAGTGACCTACCTCACTTCCTTGGTGATGTAACTCTCTGAACTTGGGATCCAAGATGCCAGGCTGCCAGAGCCAGTCCCAGTCCCAATCCCAGTGGGCTCACTTGTTTGGATGTACCAAGGACAGAGTCAGTATTTCTTGGTATCTACTGATGTGAGGATTGCCAAATGCCAGGACAGATCTGAAGAGGGGCCTTTCCTGAGAAAGCAGGTAGTGGCTCACCGCTGGCTCCTGAGAACTTCACAGAGTTTGCAAAGGAGACAGATCTGAGACAGGACAGGACATTTCATTGGAACATAATACGGCCCAACAGACAGAGGACACTCCAGATAGTCAGAGACATACTTGCGGGAAGGAGATGCCTTTGTGAGTGTGATTGTCAGTTTGTGGTTTTGTCTCATGTTCTGAGAATAGGTAGGAAAGACAGTTTGTTTGGTTTGGAATGGACTGTTTCTAGTAAGTCTTTTGACAAGGTGAGTGATTCTATGCCTGTGTATCCCACTGTGTCCGTGGTTGTAGACATTAGAAAAGAGAATGCATCAATGGATATGTCCTGTCTTGTAGAAAGCTTCCCAGCATTCATCCTGCCCAATTTATGAATGAACTGCAGCTTGCCTTATGGAGGGACAACACCTACTATCTTCCTAAGTTCCTGTTTTCTTCCTGAATTCTGGCAACTCTGCAGAATAGGCTCATATTTTTGTGTCCAAGATATGTACCACCTCCAAGCTCTGTTACATGGCCATGTACTGGATAGCGGTAAGGAATGGCGAGCATCTCAGAAAACTCAGATATCAGTGTGACCAGGAAATTCTCAGTGGAGAAACCCTGCTTTGGGCCATTCTCTTACCTATGTTTCTGTTGCCCTGAATGTCAGGAAGGTCTTTGCCTCAGGCCACCGCTTTGTGAAGCCTGAAGAAAACAGTTTTCAAATGAAAATGAATGGTCATCACCTGTGGCTCTTTGCTTAATTTCTTTGGAAATGGATGTGTCTTAATCAGCCTCTTGGACCTGTGTGAGGTTGTGGCTTAGATTCTCAGCACCTGATGGATCTAAAGAAAGATCCCATGTGTGCATCCAAACCAAAATGGCAAAAAGATCAGTTATGGTGGATGAAGTGTCTTGCCTTCCTTTGTTATGTTCCTGACCTACATCAAGTGAGAATAGGGATCATTTGGTTCAAATGAAATCTTCAAAGCCCTAAAGAAGTGCTTGGTTTTCTCATTATTCCAAATCACATAAAGAATCTATACCTGACAGGCAGTAGGCTTCAAAATGGAGAAGCAGAGCAGTATTAACTGCAGTCCTATTTTATCACTCCTGGTTCAAATGCAGGGTGTCCAGGCCCCTATGACTTTAGGCAAATGAGGGGTAAGAGAGCTTATTTTGGACACTAACACATACCCCACTAGACTCTGACTACTAATCCTAACATGATGGAGAATAATAACCAAAACAGAATAGAAATACAAGCAGTTCAGAGGAGTCATGTTGTATAATTGGACTTGCCTTTTGCATTATATAGGGTAGGAATTATAAATCTACTCAATTTTTAATTAAAACAGTTCTCCATGTGTTTTTAAAGTTAACAAATATGTGAATTCCTCTCTCCCTTTCTCTGTGGCCTATTCAGCACATGTGTTTTTATATGCACATATAGAATCCTACCTGGTATCACATGTATATACTTGAGAGGTTGCTGACTTGGCAGATGCAAATTGTGAGAAGAGATCACTCCTCTTAATGCTGTTGGAACTGAAAATTCAAACTATTGGTGACCTTTCTAGCTGAACAAAATTATATATAAATCCATGTTCAGTAAAAAGTATATTTTGGGATGTGTGGATTATATATATTTCATAATAAATTTCGATTGGCATATATATTGCTACTTTTTAATGTCTGTGTGAGTGTGTGTGTGTGTATATATATAGGCATATGTATATATATGTATCTATATATATATCTATATATCTATATATCTATATATATCTATATCTATATCTATATCTATATCTATATATATATCTATATATATATACACTCTCTCCAGATTTTTGAAAATATGAAATATATGTGTCTTATTATACACTCCCAAAATTTATTCATGTTCATGTATGTGGATTTATTATCAACTTTTCACAAGATTATTCTCAGAAATATTCATCCACCTGAAATACATATTTGTTTCCTAGTACTGAAAACTAACTTCAGTGAATGATGCATACAAATCCTAATATTTCTACAGTTACTGACCAAGTTTAACATCAATGCAAGTAGATTCCTATGGGACATGATATGTATTTTGACGTTCATTTGTATTCAACACTGGTACATTACTATTTCTTCAGTTTATGCACATCATGGGATATATATTCCATCAACAAGTTCGCTAATTTATATCAATTTGTTTCACTTTCAATCACTTCCTGCTTCAGAACACATATATTCCTCCATGTTTCTTGACTAGTCTCTTCATGAGACTTCTTTACAAACACATTATTTTCGATTTCCATAATTACTTTTGAAGCAAAACTCACACACCCTTAATGACAAACCATAACCCTCATATTACCATTAGATGTATAACTGATAGGAATGAATGACTGTGTATCAATATAAGATTTCTTATATATTTTAAGATATCAATTTAATCCATTATTTAAAGTGGAATCAGTTATATTATTTATTCACAGTATCATCTATTCATGCATTATCTCTATATTCATAGACACAGGGTACACCTCTTTGTACCCGCAATACTAATTTATACATCTTCAAAATATTGCTCCCTGAAATGGTGGAAAAAATACTTATGTCACCTGATCTACCTATACATTTTATCACAGTACTATTTTGGATACAAAATGCAAAGATCACACATATGTTTGTACAAAAGCCTAAATTGAATGGGAGCATGGATTACTAAAAACATTGATGTCTAGGTTGCCTAATTCTCTCAAATGTCCATCCTATTGGTGACTACATATTTGTTTCTTCGAAGATTATATAGTCAACATCAACCCTGTTAAAATGTCTAATCCTATCACTCACTTTATACTTTGCCTGATTTCCTACTGTCTCTATTGATGTTTCCTTTCCTACATATTTTCCCCAGTTTACCTATGTGACTGACTCTTCACATGTGCTGACATTGACATTCATTCTATTACCGAAACCCTATTGATAAAGAACTTTTGGTCCATATCCTGTACTCACACTTCTTGCAAAACCTACCAACTATCTTCCTAATCCTATGGACTATCCCTGTTTGAGTGGATGTTCTTTTCTACAATCTATCATCCAAGGTACAAGGTCCTATGTCATTGATAATCAATTTATCTGAGACATCACTGCAGAACGTAATTCAAAGCTAAGTATCCAAATCAAAGGCCCAATGCCAATATGGACTTTAAATCTTACTACTTTTCTGTTTTCATACATATTTTTCAACTCTATGTTCTTATATATATCACAGATTCCCAATACCATTATTCATCCAGCAAAATGATTCCTAACCCAAAACAAACATGTAATTAACCCTAACCATAAACTGTTCCCTCAATCTACATTTACAAAAGAGCAGGGACAGAGTTGGTCTTACAATACAGGAAAGTAGGGGATTGTCCACCTGCTGAGAACCTCAAAGGTCCATGCAGAATTGATCCCTGGAGAAGATGTAGGCAGGTATGAAGGTCCTGAGAGATCAAAAGTCATCTTCCATGCCAAACAACCTGGTCAGGATGAAGGCTTTTGTCTGAATCAGCCTCTCTCTTCTTAATCTAGAGAAGATGGACCAAATGAGGCCTGTGTGGAGAGCTGTTCCCAGGTGCCTATGGTTGATATACCATTCTAACTTGTGAAAGTGTCACAGAAATACGGTCAGCCTACATGTCATGGGACACTTGGATGCATGTGTTAGGACAAACTGGTTGCCAAGGCAGTAACCTCATTCAGTTCCTGAAAGAAGTTACCTCACCTCACTTTTTTGTTGATGGCACTTTCTGAACTTGGGATCCAGGAAGCCAGGCACCTAGAGCCTGTCTCAGTCCCAGACCTAGTGGTCTCACTTATTTGATATAACAAGGACAGAGTCAGTCTTTCTTGGTATCTACTGATGTGAGAATGGACAAATGACAGGAAAGCTCTTAAGAGGGGCCTTTCCTGAGAAAGAAGGCAGTGGCTAACTGCTGGCTCCTGACAACTTCACAGAATTGGCCATGGACACCAGATGTGAGATAGGAGAGGCCATTTCGGGGGAACATAGTATGGCCTATCAATCAGAGGACACTCCGGATAGTCACAAACCTACTTGGAGGAAGGAGTTGCTTATCTGGCTGGGGGTGTGGGTTTGAGGTTTTTTTCTCATGCTCTGAGAATATGTCTGAAAGGCTGTTTGTTTGGTTTGGAGTGCAGTGTTTCCAGAAAGTCGTATGAAAAGGCGAGTGTTTCTATGTCTGTGTATCTCACTGTGTCAGTGGTTGTAGACATTAGCAAAGAGAATGCATCAATGGATGAGTCTTGTCTAGTAGAAAGCTTCCCAGCATTCATCCTTCCCAATTTATGAATGGACTGCGGCTTGCCTTATGGATCGGCAACACCTGCTATCTTCCTAAGTTACTGTTTGCTTCCTGAATTCTGGCCACTCTCCAGAATCGGCTCATGGTTTTGTGTCCAAGATATGTACCAACTCCAAGCTCTGTGACACGGCCATGTATTGGTTAAATGAAGGGCATGGCGAGCATCTCAGAAAACTCAGATATCAGTGTGACCAGTAAAGACTCAGTGGAGAAACCATGCTTTGGGCCTTTTCCTTACCTAATGTTCTGTTGCCCTGAATGTCAGGAAAGTCTTTGCCTCAGGCCACCCTTTTTGAAGCCTGAAGAAAAGTTTTCAACTGCAAATGAAGGGGCATCAACTGTGGCTCTTTGCTTAATTGCTTTGGAAAGGGATATGTCTTAATCAGCCTCTTGGCCTTGTGTAATTCTGTGGCTTAGATTCTCTGCACCTGATGGATCTAAAGAGAGATCCCATGTATGCATCCAAAAGCAAAATGTCCAAAAGAGCAATCATTGTGGATGAAGTCTCTCTCCTTCCTTGGTAAGGTTCCTGACCTCCATTAAGTGAGAATAGGCCTCCTTTGGGTCAAATAAGTTCTTCAAAGCCCTGAAGATTCTAGCCCATAGGTGAATGGGTTTTCTCATGACTCTAATTCACATGAAGAATCTAAATCCCACCATCAGTAGGCCTCAAATTTAAGAAGCAGAGCAAAATAAACGGCAGGCCTATTTGATCACTCTTAGTTCACAGGAAGGGTGTCCAGGCCACCCTGACTTTAGGCAAATGAGGGGCAAGGAAGCTTATTTTGGACACTGTCTTGGGCTGCACCCCTCACGGAAACCTCCAGCCAGAGGTTATGATGAGTGTCTGTATGGAAGAAAATGAGGGCCATGTGGGAGTGTTTTGGTTTTAATTGTAGTCATTTTTGTGGCGGTTAGTAGAGATTACATGGTCCACCTTGGCTTGAACTTTGGTGGGATTCTGCATAAAGACTGAGTTCTCTTACTGAACTCAGAGAAGTATTGCCATGAATAGTGTTGGAATTTTAGGAGGCCACGCATTAGAGTCGCCCTTGGAAACTGAGATCTAGGCCCAGGGTAGTTATTCACAGAGCACTGGAAATCTCAGCCAGGATATCACATGATTTTGTTTGAAAAACTTGGCAACCATTGTTGAGAGTCAAAACACACATGGACCTCACATTGTAGACCTCAATGTTCCTGGATTCATGTGACCTTTTGGCCACTCTTTGGGAAGTCTTTCCTGTGAGAGATCTCCAGATATTTCATTGAAATGAGCTTCCTCACCATTTAATAGTTCCAAAATGCCTCCAACTTCATCCTTGAAAAATGGCTAGGTCAATATATCATGAAATTTTTAAAATTCCCATGACAAGTTGGCACTGGAGATTCTTTGGATATCCTGTGGCCGATCATAAGAATAACAGTCAGTGCCTTGATTGACTGGTTTTCATAAAAATTGTGCAGAACAGTGATGCCAGGAAGTTGGAGCCTGCTGAGGAGTGGGCCTAGAGTATTGGTGGGCAGGTGTGTGATAAAACATCTGCGGTGTGGTCATGTGGATCTGCCTTTGGCTTCCAAATGGCTTGTGACTGATGTGGTGCAGCCAGCAGTCCCTTCAATGTAAAGGCATCTTGTTATATGCAGAGGTTTTAGGGAAATATTTAGAATCAGGTTGCTATGGTCAAGGGGGCAACTATGTGGGATATAAGCCTGTTAGGTGCATTCTCCTGCAGACCCTGACCCACCACACGTGATAGAAACCCCTCACGCACAGAGTAACAGTTGAATTCTTTGTATTTCGTGAAGCAAATACCAAAATCCCAGTACAGCAGCAAGAAACACCACGAAAAGTGGAGAATGACCAAATAGCTTCACAGGCCCATGTGGATACTCTTAGCCCCTCGTGTCCACAGTTTACCTACAAAGAGAGTATTCAGCACTGCTGACCCATGTTCAGGGAAAATAAGAAACCATGTCCTCCAGGTCACATAGATGAAGACGCTGATTTGATGGTCTCACTACAAACGAAGCTGAAGCTCCCGACAACAACATATATTTCAAGTGCCCACTCTCAGAGGCAGTTTCTCAAGAAGTATTTACGCCAGCAGAGCTCCATGTTTTTGGAATGATTACACTGTCCCTTACTTTTGGAATCTCCTCTACCTACTCCAAGGTTGTGAACTCCTGAGCATATTCCATTCCAGATATTTATTCACAGATTTTCTAACTCTTCTCTTCTAATTGTGTCTTACTCTGTGTGATTGTAATGTCAAGGCATTGTTCTGGATGAGAGTGGGAAGATTTTTGTGTACCACATATTTACATACACATTGGATTCATTTTCCAATTTTCCTTTCAAAATACTGAATACCTCACACTAACACTTACCCTACTAGACTCTGACAACTAATCCTAATAAGATGGAGAAAAATAAACCAAAAAAAAAAAAAAATAGAAATACAAGCAGTTCAGAGAAGGCATGGTGTATAGTGGAATTGCCTTTTGCATTATTTAGGGTAGGAGTTATAAATCTAGTCAATTATTTGTTAAAATATTTCTCCATGTTTTTTAAAGTTAACAAATATGTGAATTCCTGTTTCGCTGTCTCTGTAGTCTATTCAGCACATGTATTTTTACATGCAATTATAGAATCTTACCTGATACCACACGTACATTTTTGTGAAGTGGCTGACTTGGCAGATACAAATTTTAAGAGATCACTCCTCCTAAACGCTTTAGAACTGAAAATTCAACTTTTGCGTGAGCTTCCTAGTTGAACAACATTATACATAAATCCATGTTAAATAAAATAAATATTTTTGGATCTCTGGATGATATAAATTTCATGGTGAATTTCATATAGCATATATTATGCTATTTTTAATGTCTGTGTGTGTTTGTGTGTTTGTATGTATATATATATATATATATATATATATATATATATATATATATATATATATATTCTCCAGATTTTTAAAAATATGAAATATGTGTCTTATTATACACTCCCTTAACTCATTCATATTCAAGTATGTGGATTTATAATCAAATTTTCTCAAGAGTTTTCTCAAAATATTCATTCTCCTGATATACATATTTGTTTCTTAGTACTGAAAACTAACTTTAGTGAATGGTGCATACAAATCCTAATATTTCTACAGTAACTGACCTAGTTTAACATCAACGCAAGTAGATTCCTATGGGACATGATATGTATTTGGATGTTCATTTTATTCAACACTGGTACATTACTATTTCTTCAATTTATTCACATCATGGGATATATATTTCATCCACAAGTTCGCAAGTTTATAGGCATTTGTTTCACTTTCAATCATTTTCTTCTTCAGATCACATGTATTCCTCCATGTTTCTTGACTGGTCTTTTTATGAGACTTCTTTCCAAACACATTAATTTAGATTTCTATGATCACTTTTGAAGCAATACTCACACACCTTTCATGATAATCATAACCCTAATATTACATATAGATGTATTACTGGTTGGAATGAATGATATTATATCAATACAAGATTTCTTATAATATTTCATACATTAATTCAATCCATTATTTAAAGTGGGAACAGTTAAATTATTTATTCAAAATGTGGTCTATTCATGCATTATGTCTATATTCATGGACACAGGGTACACCTCTTTGTACCCCCAATAGTAATTTATAGGTCTTGAAAACATTACTTCCAGAAATGCTTGAAGAAATGCTCATGTCATCTGATCCACATATACATTCTATGACAGTAATATTCTGAACAAAAAATGCAAAGGTCACACTTATGATTGTACCAAAGCCTAAAATGAAAGTGAACATGGATTACTAAAAGCATCCATGTCCAGGTTTCCTAATGCTCTCAAATGTCAATCCTAATGGTCACTGCATATTTGTTTCTTCTTAAGATTATATATTCAAACTCAACAGTGTACAAAATGTCTAATCCTATCACTCACTTTATACTTTGCCTGATTTTGTAAAGTCTCTATTATTATCTGCTTTTCTACATATTTTTCAAGTTCATCATTGTGACTGAATTTTCATATGTGCTGACATTTACATTCACTCTCTAACTGAAACCCTATTGCTAAAGAAATTTCCGTCCAAATCCTGTACTCACTCTTCTTCCTAAACCTACCGACTATCTACCTAATCGTACCGACTATCCCTTTTTGACTGGATGTTCTCTTCCTCATTCAATCATCCAATGTACAAGGTCCTATGCCATTGTAAATGGATTTATCTGAGACATCTGTGCAGAACCTAATTCAACACTACGTATCCCAATCAAGGGCCTAATGCCCTTCTGGGCTTCAAATCCTAGATTTCTGTTTTCATACATATATTTTACCAATATAATTTAATAAATATCGCAGGTTCCCAATACCATTATTCATCACGCAGAATGATTCCTAACCGAAATCGAACCTGTTATTACCCTAACCATCATCGCCTGGAGGTCATTCCTCAAAAAAAGGAAAAACCAACAAATAAATGAGCTCACACTTCATCTCAAAGCCCTAGAAAAGGATGAACAAAACAACAGCAAATGCAGCAGAAGGCAAGAAATAATTAAAATCAGAGCGGAAATCAACAAAATTGAAACAAAAGAAACTATTGAAAAAATCAACAAAACTAAAAGTTTGTTCTTCGAAAAAATAAACAAGATTGACAGACCCTTAGCCATGCTAACGAAGAGGAGAGAGAACTCAAATTACTAACATACAGGATGAAAAAGGCAATATCACAACAGATGCTACAGAAATTCAGAAGACAATTAGAAATTATTTTGAAAACCTATATTCCAATAAAATAGAAGATAGTGAAGACATCGATAAATTTCTTAAGACATATGATTTGCCCAGACTGAGTCAGGAGGATACACACAATTTGAACAGACCAATACCAATGGATGAAATTGAAGAAGCAATCAAGAGACTACCCACCAAGAAAAGCCCGGGACCGGATGGGTATACAGCGGAGTTTTACAAAACTTTTAAAGAAGAATTAATACCAATACTTTTCAAGTTATTTCAGAAAATAGAAAAAGAGGGAGCTCTTCCAAATTCATTCTATGAGGCCAACATCACGTTGATTCCCAAACCAGACAAAGACACATCAACGAAAGAAAACTTCAGAACAATAACCCTGATGAACCTAGATGCAAAAATCCTCAATAAAATTCTGGCGAATCGGATACAAAGGCACATCAAAAAAATTGTGCTCCATGATCAAGTAGGATTCATCCCTGGGATGCAAGGATGGTTCAATATACGGAAATCAATAAATGTTATTCACCACATCAATAGACTTAAAGATAAGAACCATATGATCATCTCGATAGATGCAGAAAAAGCATTCGACAAGTACAGCATCCCTTGATGTTCGAAACATTAGAAAAACTAGGGATAACAGGAAATTACCTTGACATTGTAAAAGCTATCTATGCTAAGCCTCAGGCTAGCATCATTATGAATGGTGAAAAATTGAAGGCATTCCCTCTAAAATCTGGAACAAGACAGGGATGCCCTCTATCACCACTTCTATTCAATATAGTTCTCGAAACACTGGCCAGAGCAATTAGACAGACGAAAGAAATTAAAGGCATAAAAATTGGAAAAGAAGAACTTAAATTATCATTATTTGCGGATGACATGATTTTATACATAGAAGACCAAAAAGGATCTACAAAAAAACTACTAGAACTAATAAATGAATTCAGCAAAGTAGCAGGATATAAAATCAACACGCATAAATCAAAGGCATTCTTGTATATCAGCAACGAAACTTCTGAAATGGAAATGAGGAAAACCACTCCATTCACAATATCCTCAAAAAAAATAAAATACTTGGGAATCAACCTAACAAAAGAAGTGAAAGATTTATACAATGAAAACTACAGAACCCTAAAGAGAGAAGTAGAAGAAGATCTTAGAAGATGGGAAAATATAACCTGTTCATGGATAGGCAGAACTGACATCATCAAAATGGCGATATTACCAAAAGTTCTATATAGGTTTAATGCAATGCCAATCAAAATCCCAAAGGCATTGCTTGTAGAAATAGATAAAGCAATCATGGAATTCATATGGAAAAATAAAAGACCCAGAATAGCAAAAGCAATTCTAAGCAGAAAGTGCGAATCAGGCGGTATAGCTATACCGGATTTCAAACTATATTACAGAGCAATAGTAACAAAGACAGCATGGTACTGGTACCAAAACAGGCGGGTGGACCAATGGTACAGAATAGAGGACACAGAGACCAATCCACAAAGTTACAACTATCTTATATTTGATAAAGGGGCTAAAAGCATGCAATGGAGGAAGGATAGCATCTTCAACAAATGGTGTTGGGAAAACTGGAAATCCATATGCAACAAAATGAAACTGAACCCCCTCCTCTCACCATGCACAAAAGTTAACTCAAAATGGATCAAAGACCTTGATATCAAATCAGAGACTCTGCGTCTGATAGAAGAAAAATTTGGCTACGATCTACATATAGTGGGGTCGGGCTCCAAATTCCTTAATAGGACACCCATAGCACAGGAATTAATAGCAAGAATCAACAAATGGGACTTACATAAACTAAAAAGTTTTTTCACAGCAAAAGAAACAATAAGAGAAGTAAATAGGGAGCCTACATCATGGGAACAAATATTTACTCCTCACACGTCAGATAGAGCCCTAATATCCAGAATATACAAAGAACTTAAAAAATTAGACAATAAGATAACAAATAACCCAATCAACAAATGGGCCAAGGACCTGAACAGAAACTTCTCCGAGGAGGACATACAATCAATCAACAAGTACATGAAAAAATGCTCATCATCTCTAGCAGTCAGAGAAATGCAAATCAAAACCACCCTAAGATACCATCTCACTCCAGTAAGATTGGCAGCCATTATGAAGTCAAACAACAACAAGTGCTGGCGAGGATGTGGGGAAAAGGGTTCTCTTGTGCATTGCTGGTGGGGCTGCAAATTGGTGCGGCCAATTTGGAAAGCAGTATGGAGATTCCTGGGAAAGCTGGGAATGGAACCACCATTTGACCCAGCTATTGCCCTTCTCAGACTATTCCCTGAAGACCTTAAAAGAGCGTATTACAGGGATACTGCCACATCGATGTTCATAGCAGCACAATTTACAATAGCTAGATTGTGGAACCAACCCAGATGCCCTTCAATGGATGAATGGATTAAAAAAATGTGGCATCTATACACAATGGAGTATTACGCAGCACTAAAAAATGACAAAATCTTGGAATTTGCAGGTAAATGGATGGCACTAGAGCAGATTATGCTTTGTGAAGCTAGCCAATCCCTAAAAAACAAATACCAAATGTCTTCTTTGATATAATGAGAGCAACTAAGAATAAAGCAGGGAGGAAGAGCAGGAAGAAATGATTAACATTTAACAGAGACATGAGGTGGGAGGGAAAGGGAGAGAAAAGGGGAATTGCATGGAAACGGAGGGAGATCCTCATTGTTATACTAAATTACATATAAGAGGTTGTAAGTGGAATGGGAAAACAAACAAGGTGAGAAATGAATTACAGTAGAAGGGGTAGAGAGAGAAGATGGGAGGGGAGGGGAGGGGGATAGTAGAGGATAGAAAAGGTAGCAGAATACAACAGTTACTAGTATGGTATGATGTAAAAATTTGGATGTGTAACCCATGTGATTCTGCAATCTGTACTTGGATAAAAAAGGGAGTTCAAAACTCACTTGAAGCTAATGTATGCTAATGTATGAAATATGATATGTCAAGAGCTTTGTAGGGTTTTGAACAACCAATAAACAAAAAAAAGAAATTTCCGTCCAAATCCTGTACTCACTCTTCTTCCTAAACCTACCGACTATCTACCTAATCGTACCGACTATCTCTTTTTGACTGGATGTTCTCTTCCTCATTCAATCATCCAATGTACAAGGTCCTATGCCATTGTAAATGGATTTATCTGAGACAACTGTGCAGAACCTAATTCAACACTACGTATCCCAATCAAGGGCCCAATGCCCTTCTGGGCTTCAAATCCTAGATTTCTGTTTTCATACATATATTTTACCAATATAATTTAATAAATATCGCAGGTTCCCAATACCATTATTCATCGCACAGAATGATTCCTAACCCAAATCGAACCTGTTATTACACTAACCATACACTGTTCCCTCAATCTAACTTTACAGAAAAGCAGGGACAGAGTTGGTCTTACAATACAGGAGTGTAGGGAAACTTCCACCTGCTGAGAACCTCGAAGGTCCATGCAGAAATGATCCATGGAGAAGATGTAGGCAGCTATGAAGGACCTGAGGGAGGAAAAGTCAACTTCCATGGTAAACAACCTGGTCAGGATGAAGGGATGTGTCTGAATCAGCCTCTTTCATCTTAATGTAGAGAAGATGGACCAAACCAGGCCTGTGTGGAGAGCTGTTCCCGGGTGCCTATGGTTGATATACCATTCTAACTTGTAAAAATGTCAGAGCGAGTAGGTGCATCCTCCATCTCATGGGACCCTTAGAAGCAACTTTTAGGACAATGTGTTTGCCAAGGCAGTGACCTCATTTAGTTCCTGAAGGAAGTGACCTCACCTCACTTCCTTGGTGATGGAACTCTCTGAACTTGGGATACAGGAAGTCAGGCACCCAGAGCCAGTCCCAGTTCATGTCCCAGTGGTCAAACTTGTTTGGATTTTCCAAGGACAGAGACAGTCTTTCTTGGTACCTACTGATGTAAGGATGGCCTAATGCCAGGAAGGTCTGAGGAGGGGCCTTTCCTGAGAAAGAAGGTAGTGGCTCACCGCTGGCTCCTAACAGCTTCACAGAGTTGGACACGGAGACCAGATCTGAGAGAGAACAGCCCATTATGGGGGAATATATTATAGCCCACCAGTCAAAGGACACTCCATATTTTCACAGACCTACTTGGGGGTCTGTGTGGGTGTGGGTGTGGGTGTGGGTTTGTGGTTTTGTCTCATGTTCTGAGAATAGGTAGGAAAGTCGTTTTGTTTGGTTTGGTGTGAATTTTTTCTAGTAAGTCTTTTGACAAGGCAAGTGTTTCTATGTCTGTGTATCCCACTGTGCCCGTGGTTGTAGACATTAGAAAAGAGAGCGCATCAATACATATGTCCTATCTAGTAGAAATCTTACCAGCGTTCATCCTGTCCTATTTATGAATGGTCTACGGCTTGCCATATGGATCGGCCACTCCTAATATCTTCCTAAGATCCTATTTTCTTTCTGAATTTTGGCCAAACTCCAGAATAGGCTCATGGTTTTGTGTCCAAGATATGTACCACCTTTAAGCTCTGTGACATGGCCATGTACTGGATAGCTGAAGGCAATGGTGAGCATCTCAGAAAACTCAGATATCAGTGTGATCAGGAAAGTCTCAGTGGAGAAACCCTGCTTTGGGCCTTTTGCTTACCTATTGTACTATGGCCCTTAATGTCAGGAAAGTCTTTGCCTCAGGCCACCCCTTTTTGAAGACTGAAGAGTTTTCAAATGGAAATGAATGGGCATCACCTTTGGCTCTTTGCTTAATTGCTTTGGAAAGGGATGTGTCTGAATCAGCTTCTTGGCCCTGTGTGAGGTTGTGGCTTAGATTCTCAGCACCTAATGGATCTAAAAAAAACCCATGTGTGCATCCAAAACCAAAATACCCATAAGAGCAGTCATTGTGGATGAAGTCTCTCACCTTTTTCTGTAAGGTTCCTGACCTCCATCTTTGAGAATAGGGATCCTTTGGGTCAAATGAGTTCTTCAAATCACTACAGAGGCTAGGCCATAGGTGCTTGGGTTTTCTCATGACCCCAATTAACATAAGGAATCTAAAGCCCACAGTAATTAGGCCACAAAATGGAGAATCAGAGCAGTATTAAGGGCAGGCCTATTTGATCACTTCTGGTTCACAGGAAGGGTCTCCCTGCCACACTGACTTTAAGCAAATGGGGGAAAGGGACCTTATTTTGGATACTGTCTTTGGCTTTGGCCCTCATGGAAACCTACAGCCTGAGGTTATGATTAGTGTCTATATGGAAGAAGATGAGGGCCATGTGGGAGTGTTTTGGTTTTAATTGTGGTCATTTTTGTGGCCGTTGGAAGAGATGACTGGGTCCACCTGGGCTTGAACACTGGTGTGATTCCCCTTAGAAACTGAGTTATGGAACTGACCTCAAAGAAGTATTGCCATGTATTGTGTTGGGATTTTAGGAGGCCACGCATGAGAGTCGCCCTTGGAAACTGAGATCAAGGCCCAGGGTGGCTTTCCACAGAGCACTGGGAATCTCAGGAAGGATATCACATGATTTTATTTTTAAAGAATTGGCAGCCATAGTTGCAAGTCAAAGCACAAAAGGATCACACATTGTAGACCTCAAATGCCTGGCTTAATGTGACCTTTTAGCCTGTCGTTGGGAATCATTGCCTGTTAGAATTCTCCAGAGATTTCATTGAAATAAGCTTCCTCTCCATTTCATGGTTCCTGAATGAATTAAACCCCACAGTGCCTCAAACTTCCTCCTTGAAAAAAGGCTAGATAAATCCCATTAAATTTTTGAAATTCCCATGAACAGGTGTCAGTGGAGAACCTTTGGATGTCTTATAGATGATCATGAGTGTACCAGACAATGCCTTGATTGACTGGGTTTCATGAAAATCATGTAGAACAGAGATGCCAGTAATTTGGAGCCCGATGAGTAGTCGGCCTAGAGCAGTGGAGTGTAGGTGTTTGTTAAAACATCTGTGATGGGGTCATGTGGATCTGCCATTGGCTTCCAAATGGTTTGTGACTGACATGGTGCAGCCCCCATACCCTTGTATGTAAAGGCATCTTGTTATACGGAGAGGTTTCAGGGCAATGTTTAGAATCAGATTTCTATTGTCAAGGGGGCAAGCTATGTGGGATAGAAGCCTGGTTGGTGCACTCTCCTGCAGACCCTTAACCAACACACGTGACAGAACTCCCTCCAGCACTCTGTCCTAGTTGACCTCTTCGTATTTCGTGAAGCAAATACCAAACTCCCAATGCAGCTGCAAGAAACACCATGAAAAGTAGAGGAAGACCAAATGGCTTCAAACTCCACACTGGGAGACACTTTGCCCCCAAATGGCAACAAATTACCTACAAAGAGAGAATTCAGCCCTGCTGCCTCATGTTTACTGGAAAATAAGAAACCATGTGCTCCAGGTCACACAGATGCAGACCCAGATTTGATGGTCTCACTACAAAGGAAGTTAAAACTCCTGACAACAACATATATTTCAAGTGCCCAACCTCAGAGGCAGTTTCTCAAGAAGTCTTTAGGCCAACAGAGCTCCATGTTTGTGGAGTTTTTACCATGTACCTTACTTTTCGAAACACCTCTACCACCTCCAAGGTTGTTAACTACTGAGAATTTTCCATTCCAGATGTGTATTCACAGATTTTCTAACTCTTCTTCTCTTATTGTGTCTTACTTGGGGTGAAGGTAATGTCAATGCATTGTTCTGAATGAGAGTGGGAAGACTTTTGGGTAGCACATATTTGCATAAACATTGGATTCATTTTCCAATTTTCTATTCGAAATACTGAATCCCTGACTGTCAGAGGTAGAAGGAATTCTATTCTCCTTCAAAGAATAGCCTGACACTTACAAGAAACAGCCACCAGGAGACATCCTGTCTGAGAGACATCCTGTAGCCATCTGTCTCCCTGAGACATCCTGCGGCCATCTGTCTTTCTGAAACTTCCTGAGGTTATCTCACCTTGTGAAGACATCTGGGAACTGCCGATAAGAGAGATTTCCCACATCCAGCATACAAATACCCCTGTGTGAACAATAAAAGTTTGCAGCTTGATCAGAACTCCTGTCTTGCTGTCATCTCTCGTGTCTCTTGTCCCTTCATTCCTTCCTATCTAGGTTCGCTGCCCACGTTGATGTGTCCTGCCGGCTGGGACATCTGGCGCCCACCGACTGGGGCTTGAGCTTTTGATTGAGGGGGACCCCGTCCTCCTGGAAGATTTGGTCAAGCGGAGCTTGCAATAACTGCAGAAGACACCACCGAGAGACAGATCCAGGAGGAGCGTGGGGATGACGCACGGTGATTGACCCACTATGGGACAAGCAGTTTCGTCACATGATTTGTTTTTGTCAGGCTACAAGGAGTCCTTGCAGACATGGGGGCGCGTGTTTAGAAAAAAGACTTAATTTTTTTTTTCCTACATAAGAGAGCAGTGTCCATGGTTTCCTCTTGAAAGGACCATTGATGGTAAAAGATGGCTTGGAGTAGGAGACTGTTTAAAAGATTATTATGAATCCTTTGGCCCAGAAAAAGTGCCTGTTCCCACCTTTTCTTACTGGAACTTAATTAATGAAATTCTTAAAAGTTCACCCTTTGACAATGGTACCTTAAAACTTGTCGAGGTTGGGGAAGAGGCTATGCAAATACTTTTCGTATCCCCTCGGCATGCCCATCAGTTAGTATAGACATAGACCCTTCTCAGGCTCCCCAGGACCATGGGAACCTTCCTGGTCCCCCTCAAAATACCACCCTAATGATTAAGGCTCCAATGGTTACCAACTGCCTTTATCCAGTTTTAAATTCCGGAGACTCATTGACCCCTGTAGAGGAGGCTACCTTGGAGAAGGAAGCAGCTCGCTACCATTCAGAAGACCCTGCACCTCTCAAGACCCTGCCACAGCCTATAGGACTTACACATCCAACCCCTCCTATATCCCTCCTGCCTTTTGTGCTCTGGCCCTTCAGGGTACAAATGCCCCCCCCCAGATATTTTTTCCCCACTTCCCTTGCCTAAACTGGCTCCTTTGTGAGCATCCTTCCAACATAGACAGGAACAGATCCAACCTTTAAAAGAATTAAGATCCCTTCACTCTGAGCTCTGTTCATTAGCCTTAGGTATGGAGTCAAAGTAACTGGCCTACAGTGGTCTAATACAAAGGTGAAGCCACTCCATCAACCTGTGCTCGCCTTCCCAGTCACCACCAGTCAGATAGATAAGCCTGCCCAGGCTGAGGTCAAAGACTTAGACGAGGATCAAGAGGAGGAAGCGGAGAAATGGAATAAGGAGATCAGGACTCAGAGGATGAGGAGTTCAGCCCTAGGCAGGCAGGAACCCAGAGTCTACAAAAAATTAAGCCTGCATTTTCCTGAAAAACTTAAAAAGGCTTGTGCTCACTATGGCCCCTTTGCACCCTACATGTTGGCTTTATTAGAAAGCCACAGCACACAATGACTTACTCCCAATGATTGGAAATTTTTAGACCAAGCTACCCTCAGTGCCAGAGACTTTCTGTTATGGAATGCAGATTTCAAAGAGCACTGTCGGGAAACTGCTCAAAAAATTTTAACTAAGGCCTCCTCTAAGTCCGGGACTTATGTTAAGCTAGTGGGCAATGAGCCTTTTGACACTAAAACTAAACAGGCACATTTCCCTGCTGGACTTTTGATGCAGATTCAGATGGCTGGCTTACATGCTTGGAGACACCTCCCTCAAAAGCCTCGGCTACCACTTCCCTGGCAAAAATTCGACAAGGGCCCGACGAGCCTTATAGCAACTTTGTTCCCAGGCTTAACCTAGCTGTGGAATGCTTGCTTGGACCAAGTGAAAACAAAAGCTCTTTTGTAAAACATCTTGCCTTTGAAAACGCCAACCCGGCTTGTCAGGATGTTCTTCAACCACATAAGGATAAAGGGAAACTTTCTGACTTTATTAGACTCTATGCAGGGGTAGGTGCAGCTCATGCCATGGGTCTTGCCCTAGGTGCCACCTTTACCAAGACCTTTCACAATCCTGGCTCACGTACTTGCATTACTTGTAAACAACCTGGCCATTTTGCACGCAAGTGTCCGACAGGCAAAGAAAGCCTAGGAATAGCATCTCCTTCAACTGGGGCTATACCGCCCCAAGCTACCCTTTGCCCTAGATGTGGTAAAGGTCATAACTGGGCCAGTGAGTGTAGATCTAAGACAAATGCCCTCAGACAGCCTATTTTTTCCTGCTTCTTGGGAAACTCCCTGCGGGGCCAGCCCCGGGCCACGACATCCCCCAGGACAAAACCAGGGGCAATAAGATTTTTTCCCTTCCAAACTCCCAACCTACCTCAAAATTCTTCTCCACAATTGCTTCCCTCCAACTAGCCACTCCAGGCAGCGCAGGATTGGACATCTGTGCCACCATTGAAACTATATTAGACTCAATGCAAGGGCCCCAGATAATACCCACTGGAATTATGGGTCCCCCTCCATCTCATATCTGTGCCCTTATTTTTGGAAGAGCCTCTACTAACTTACATGGTGTTCAGGTCTTCCATGGCATTAATAATAATGACTTCACTGGAGAAAAAAAATACTGGCCACAGCTATTAATGGAGTTTTGGCCATCCCTGCAGGAACAAGTCTTGCACAATTAATACTCCTTCCCTTGAATCCAGGAGGCACTTAACCACCCAAACCTACCGCGGGGGACTGCCTCCTTGGGCTGCTCTGATGTAAATTGGGTTCAACCCGTTTCTCAAAATAGACCCACCATTTCCTTACTTATTGAAGGAAAGGAATTCCAAGGAATTCTAGATACTGGAGCTGATGCCACAATTATTTCTCAAAAATATTGGTCATCAGCTTGGACCCTCACCCCATCCTTGACTGACCTTAAAGGGATAGGACAGTCAAAAAATCCTCTGGTCAGCTCTACGGCTCTTAGCTGGACTGATAAAGAGCGTAATAAGTGAATTGTCACTCCTTTCATTGTTCCTGACCTCCCTGTTAACCTATGGGCCCGAGATATTTTGAGTCAAATGGAAGTTATTCATGCCAGTCCCAATTCCATGGTGACTCATCAAATGCTTCGTATTTATTTTGTCCCTGGTATAGGCCTTGGGAGACTGAGACAAGGACTGGTTGAGCCAATAAAACCCATACAAAAAAGAAATACATATGGACTTGGGTATTCGGATTTTTAGTGTCAGTCTCTGACTCTCCTGTACCCCATGGAGATAAAATTATTTGGGAGACTCAGACTCTTGTGTGGTTGGATCAATGGTCCCTTACCCAAGAAAATTTGGAGGCTGCCTCCATGTTAGTGCAGGAACAGCTGGCAGCCGGCCATGTAGAGCCCTCAACCTCACCATCGAATACTCCAATTTTTGTTATCAAGTAAAAATCAGGCAAGTGGTGCCTTTTACAATATTTGTGTGCCATTAATAAACCTATGTGCCGAATAAGAGCACTACAGCCAGGCATTCCCACACCAGTGGTTATTCCCAAAAACTATTGTAAAATGATTATTGACTTAAAAGATTGTTTTTTTTTTTTTTACCATTCCTTTACATCCTGAGGATAGACACTATTTTGCCTTTAGTCTCCCTCACCTTAATTTTCAGGGCTCTATGCAGAGATTTCAATGGAAGGTTCTTCCCCAAGGTATGGCCAACAGCCCTAGTCTTTGCCAAAAATATGTTGCTCAAGCAGTAGACCCTGTGAGAGAGCTATGGCCACAAATTTATATTTTACATTATATGGATGATTTGTAATTGCTGCACCTAATAACCATGACCTTAATAATTGTTACTTGGACCTTTACAAAATCCTCACTACCTTGGGACTACAGATAGCTCCTAATAAGGTTAAAACACAGGACTGTTATACCTATTTGGTCCTTAAACTTCAAGATAATCAGATCCAAATTCCTAAGATACAACTATGGGTGGACCATCTTCACACCCTTAATGATTTTCAAAAATTACTGGGGAATATTCAATGGCTAAAAACATATTTAAAATTACCCACTTGTATACTTTTGTCCCTTAATGATATTTTGAGAGGTGATTCCCACCCCTCCTCCCCTCAAAAGCTTACTCCCGAGGCATGACAGGCATTAAACCAAGTCACAGAAGCCATTGCCAAACAGTTTTTTACAGAACATTCTTATAACCTTCCTCTGGTTCTGGTTATTTTACACACTCCTCATACACCCACAGGAATATTTCGGCAGCGAAATACACATTTTAGAAATAAAGGCTGCCTTTGCATTGGGTCCATTTACCCACCACATTCTCCAAGGTTATTACTGTTTTTCTTGCTCAGTTAGCTTCTATTATTTTTAAATGTCGTTTGCTATCTCGACAACATTTTGGCAAAGACCATGATAATATTTTAATTTCATATACTAAAGACCAAACCCAATTTTTACTACAGACAGAGAATGAATGGCATATTGCCTTATTAGGCTTTTTGGGAACAATTGATAACCACCTCCCCAATGACCCCCTTTTATATTTTGTCCAGTTACATCCATTTATTTTTGCCAAAATTACTCAAAAGGCTCCCATTCCTCAAGTCCTTACTGTCTTTACAGACGGTTCCAGTAATGTCCGAGCAGTCTTTGTTGTCAATAACCAACCTAACACCTTTGATACTGTCTATCATTCAGCACAGTTTGTGGAATTGTTTGCCATAACACAAGTTTTTAAAACATTTCTTGATAATCCTGTTAATATTTATACATACAGTGCCTACATTGCTCATTCTGTGCCCCTGCTTCAGATTTCACCCACCATTAAGGCTTCTTCCAATGTGGCCCATCGGTTTCACCAGCTTCAGAAGCTAATTCAGGCCAGACAACACCCATTTTTCTTAGGACACATCAGGGCACACTCTGATCTTCCCAGCCCTCTAACACAAGGTAATGCCAAAGCTGATGCAGCAACTCGTTTCATCTTTTCAATTTTTATTGGCTCCATTCAAAAGGCCACGGATTTACACAATCTTCACCATCTAAATTCCCAGAACCTTCGATAACTATGTAAAATTACCAGGCAACAGGCACGAGAAATAGTAAAAGCATGCCCTGGTTGCCCTGTCTCCCTCCCCATTCAACACTTGGGAGTTAACCCCCGAAGATTACTGTCCAATCAGTTTTGGCAAATGGATGTTACTCACTTTTCTGAATTTGGAAAAACCAAATATATACACGTTTCTGTAGATACCTTCAGCGGCCTTATTTTTGCATCACCACATTCTGGAGAGGCTATCAAAGATGTCCTTTCTCATCTTGTTTCAGTGTTTTCCGTAATGGGTAAACCAATACATATTAAAAAAAAGATAATTGTCCTGCATATACCAGTGCCAAGTTTAAACAGTTTTGTGCTTCCTCGCAAATTTGTCATACTACTGGAATTCCATACAAGAATCAGGCATTGTGGAACGTGCCCACCTTACCTAAAGACTTGGCTAACCCGCTTTAATGCTTCTGCACTTGTATTTACCACTCACAGGCATCGCCTTAATCATGCATTATTTGCCCTTATTTTTCTTTCCCTAGACAATGAAGGCCATTCGGCTGCAGACTGACACTGGCAATCCTCGTCCAATTCTGTTCGCCCACCTGTTATGTGGCACAATCCCCTTACAAATAAATGGAAAGGCCCAGGTCCTGTCCTCATCTGTGGATGAGGCTCAGCTTGTGTTTTGGACCAAGAGCAAGCAGCCCCAAGATGGTTACCAGAACGCCTGGTTAAACAGGTTAATGGCTTACCTCAACACGGGGATGGAGGCCCTCACCCTGAGGACAAATTTTCCTCTTTTTCAGATGCAGCCAACAATCTGTGTGAGGATCCTACTTAAGGCACTTCTGCTGAACAGGATTGTACACGGAGGCTTTGGCCCTCCACCTTCCAACATCATGGAGTACCTTTTTGGCCCTCCCTGTGAACGCAAGGGAGGATCTTGGACTCAGGCTCCCACTAGTTTGACCCAGACTGCTGACTGCGTGACTAAGGTGGCTTACCTCCGGGCCGAGGTTGACCATAAACTCAGAGGAGTTCATCAGCCTAAATTGGTATGTGTTAACAAGCCAAAGATTATTCCCCCTAGTACAAGAAATGCTCTCTAAAATTGTTCTGCAACTTGAACGCATACCCAAGCGATGCATGCCACTTGTTATGCGTCGGCCTCAATTTGTGTCAACAAGAAGGGAGAACAATTTTTTGAAGCCTCCCTAACTAAAACTCATGCAGCAGGAGGGACCACTATTCATTATACCCCCGTTCTTTTTGACCGGGGAGGAGAAGGCAAATACACCAAGCTACAGTCAGCTGGGTTCCAAGGCCCTGTTGGTAAAGCCCCCTTCTGCCCCATTAAGGCACCTACAGGGGTCGCTGATGGTGGAGGATTCCCTTATGCTGTCAAGCATCCTCAGATAATCAAACTTTTGAAACCCCAAATCCCTGAGCTCACATATCATCTCTTAATATAGCCAAAATGCCAGCTCCCCGGTTTAGATAACAATATATTAGATATTTTGGAAACTACCTTCTCCTTGCTTAATAATTCCAACCCCACCTTGGCTGGTGATTGCTGGCTCTCCATGACAACAGGGGCAATCATGCCTATGGCAGTTCCTATTAATTCTATCATAGACGATGATAATACATGCCAAGCCAGATTTCCTTTTAAAGTACAGTCTATAGGCACTTTTACAATATGTCTTTTAGGCGCGATGCAAAATAATACCTATGATATTGATGTTGGAGTTCCTTCCTTTGGAAATTGCTCAACAGTACAAAACTATTCCTCACCCACCCCATCTCTTTGTCCCTCCAATGGCACAGTTTTTATGTGTGGAGGAAACTCGGCCTTCCTGAGGCTTTCATCGAATTGGACCGTTGGCTGTGTTCTTGCCTTATTACTCCCTGATATAACTATTGTCCCAGGAGACAAAACTCTATGCATTCCTAGTCTAGACACCTTAGTCAAAAGACACCGGCGGGCAATACAGGCCTTACCACTCTTTGCCAGCCTTGGAATAACAGCTGCTGTGAACACAGGTACAGCTGGCTTAGGCATGGCTATACACTCTTAGCGTCGCCTGTCTCAACAACTTATAAATGATGTAAAAACTCTATCAGGAACCATTAAAGATTTGCAGGACCTAGTAGACTCCCTGACAGAAGTGTTCCTTCAAAACAGAGAAGGCTTAGATTTACTGACAGCTAACCAGGGAGGTATTTGCTTGGCCTTAGGGGCACGATGCTGCTTTAATGCCAATAAATCAGTCATAGTACGCACTAAAATTAAGCAGCTTCAAGAAGATCTAGAAAAGAGACGAAGGGAACTTTTTGAAAATCCCCTCTGGACTGGGTTTAATGGATTTCTACCCTACCTTCTTCCCCTATTAGGCCCTTTGTTGGGTTTACTTTTAATGGTGTCCATAGGACCCTGCATTATAAACAGGCTTGTACAATTTATTATAGAACAGATTAATATTTTGGCCTCTAAGCCCATACAGGTCCACTATCATCACCTGGAGATGGAAGACCATGCTGCCAACATTTAAAAGGATGTTCTACCCTTCTCACAGGCTTATTTCTTAAGTTTACATCCCCACAGATCTCTCTTTCTTATATTAAACTATAAGTAACAGCTCTGACCAACCATCTTCTGCCATTGCCATAAGGGTTCGTCCTCCATGGGCCCCTTCACTTGGGGGGGGGAAGCACCCATGGAGTGAGGACGTTAGGCCATAATAACAGAGGATGCAGGATGGACTGCAGGAGGATGGATCCACGGATACCAAAACAGAAGACCTCTTAGTGACACGCTCTGGTGCATGGCGGTCGGATGCTTCCCTTTTAAAGCCGTCTCCTCCAAAAATATGCCAAGGCCACCACGAAATCTTGTAAACATGCTCTCTCGAATCAGGAGATATTCAAAGGCCTGCTAGAGAAACAGAGCCTCTATCACCCCCTAAAACATTGGCCGGTAAGGTATGGTCAAATATTTTATATAAGAAAGGGGGAGAGGTCAGGGGCTAGAAGGAAGTTCTCCTTCAAAGTATAGCCTGACACTGAAAAGAAACAGCCCCCTGGGAGATATCCTGCCTGGGAGACATCCCGCAGCCATCTATCTCCCTGAGACATCCTGCAGCCATCTGTCTTCCGGCAACATCCTGAGGTTATCTCACTTTCTGAAGACATCCAGCAACTGCCGATAAGAGAGCTTTCCCATCCACAGCATATAAATTTCCATGTGAGAACAATAAAAGTTTGCAGCATGATCAGAACTCCAGTCTTGCTGTAATCTCTCGTGTCTCTTGTCCCTTCATTCCTCCCCAACTAAGTTTCTTGCCCACGTTGATGTGTCCCGCCGGCCGGGACAACTGACACTAACCCATACCCTACTACACTCTGACAACTAATCCTAATATGATGGAGAAAATTAACCCAAACAGAATAGAAATACAAGCAGTTCAGAGGAGGCATGGTGTATATTTGGACTTGCCTTTTGCATGATATAGGGTAGGTGTTATAAATCTAGTTAACAACACCTACTATCTTCCTAAGCTCCTGTTTTCTTCCTGAATTCTGGCCACTCTCCAGAATAGGCTCATGGTTTTGTGTCCACGATATGTACGACCTCCAAGCTCTGTGACATGGCCATGTACTGGATAGCTGAAGGGAATGCGAGCATCTCAGAAAACTCAGATATCAGTGTGACCAGGAAAGTCTCAGTGGAGAAACCCTGCTTTGGGCCATTTGCTAACCTATTTGCCTGTTGCCATGAATGTCAGGAAGGTCTTTGCCTCAGGCCAGCCCTTTGTGAATCCTGAAGAAAACTGTTTTCAAATGGTAATAAATGGGCATCACCTGTGGCTCTTTGCTTAAATGCTTTGGAAAGGGATGTGTCTGAATCTGCCTCTTTGCCCTGTGTGAGGTAGTGGCTTAGATTCTCAGCACCAGTTGGATCTAAAGAAAAATCCAATGTTTTCATCCAAAACCAAAATGCAAAAAAGATCAGTCATGGTGTATGAAGTTTCTCACCTTCCTCTTTTAGGTTCCTGACCTCCATCAAGTGAGATTAGGGATCCTTTGGGACAAATGAGTTCTTTCATGCCCTGTAGAGATGATTAGGTTTTCTCATGACTCCAAATCACATGAAGAAATTATACCTGACTGTCAGTAGGCCTCAAATTGGAGAAGCAGAGCAGTATTAATGGCAGACCTATGTGATCAATCCTGGTTCACAGAAATGGTGTCCAGGCTACCCTGAGGTTAGGCAAATGAAGGGAAAGAGACCTTATTTTGGAAACTCTCTTTGGCTGTGCCATTCATGGAAACATCCAGCCAGAGGTTATGATGAATGTATATATGGAAGAAGATGAGGGCCTTGGTGGAGTGTTTTGGTTTTAATTGTGGTCATTTGTGTGGAGTTTGGAAGAGATGACTGGGTCCACCTGGGCTTGAACTCTGGTGTGATTCCCCTCAGGGACTGAGTTCAGTGACTGACCTCAGAGAAGTAATTGCTTTGGAAAGGGATGTGTCTTAATCAGCCTCTTGGCCCTGTGTGAGGCTGTGGCTTTGATTACCAGCACCGTATGGATCTAAAAATGATCCCATGTCTGCTTCCAAAACCAAAATGGCCAAAATTGCAGTCATTGTTGATGAAGTCTCTCGCCTTCCTTTGTAAGGTTCTGAAAGAATAAAAGAAATTGAAATTGAAACGTAAAGAAACAGGTTCTGTAAAGTTTCCAGGCTGCACGCAGAACCTGAAATTCCTGTGGCAGTTAAGACAATTCCCGGAACTACCCATTAGATGTGTGTTGAAATCTTCCCTGACCACCTAGTTACTTAACAACCTCTTCCCAAAAACCGTGCAGCTAAGCACATATACATCTCAGGGCTTCAACCAATCAGTTTAAATGTATACCCCTTCTCAGGGCTGACCAATCACCCCCTGCCTGAACTGTTCCCACCAATGAATGTGCAAATCATGTTTTAGAGTTGTTATTTGATTTTCCCACAGTATACGGTGATTTGCTAAAGGAAGCTAGGATGTATGTTAAGTCCCTGCCCTCTCTAAAGAATGTATATAAAATCTGCTCATGTTGTTCTTGGGGCTCTTTGTTTTTTGCTCCTCTGAAGTGAGCTGTGAGCCCCAGCATGCTGGACCCCCAATAAACCCTTTGCTGTTTCATGAGAAATTCTCTTGGTGGTCTTTTCCTCCGACGTTCGGCCCACCTTTTCATCTGGAGGCCCTAGCTGAGAAATCCAGCAGTGACGAACAAAAGACCCCAATGGACTCCTTTCAGAGTAATTAAGGTGCCTCTTTCTGGTTTCGGGTTTCAGGTTAGGGCTTGGCAAAATGGCTGTCGTTGAAGAACATTAGCTCTCTGCGATGGTGGCTGACAGATGTGTCACAGAATCACAGGCCACGTCCCTGGGGGAAACTCCAGAGGACTCGGGAAATTGAGGATTAGTAGATTCCTCAACTCAGTTATTTTTTGCTTCAGGATTCGGTTTTCCAGCCCATCAGGTTTTGCTGGCTACTCAGTTTTGTTCATTGTCAGGAACTCATGTTGAGTTTACTGTCTGTCTTTATTGTCTAACCCATCAGGTTTGGCCAGTTACTCAGTTCTAATCTTTTTCTTGGACTCATGTTAAACGTTTACTGTTTGTCTTTGTCTGTGTCACGTTTGTGTATTCACTGTCCCTGTTTGAGTAACTCCCATTATGGGACATTATGGGACAAAGCACTTCCATGCCTCTGTCCCTTAACCTTGATCATTGGACTGATGTTCGCTCAAGTACCAAGAATCTTTCTTTTTCAGTAAAATGCCGGATCTGGCAGACTCTCTGTGGTTCAGAATGGCCCATCCTAGGAGTCGGATGGCCCCGAGAAGAATCCTTCCACTTCCCTCTAATCTGAAAAGTCAGAGATATTGTCTTTCACCGGGGCCACTTGGCCACCCAGATTAACAGCCATATACCCCTTCCCCCACGATCTTATCATTCCAACATTCTGCTCCTCCCCCTCTTCCCTCCATTCTGAGTCACAAGACTGGACACTCCTCTCTCTCCTTATCCTCTACCCTCGCTCCCCAACCCACAACATGTTCCAGATGATCCTCCCGCCGCTGACTCAGCCTCTCCGCCGCTAGAGGCAATTGGGCCAGACCCAAGCCCTCCAGGGGACTTCCCCGCAGCAGCAGCAGACCCTGCTCCCCTGAAGGAAGCTGGGCCACCTAAAGGAACCCGCAAGAGATAAATAATATAAAACTCGGAAGCCCCTGTGATGCTCCCTCTCTGTCCCTACGGGCCCATGAACCGACCCAACTGGGACCCCAACACCTTTGAATGTAGGTAGCATCTGTCCACTTATCGCCGTTCTCTAATAGTGGGTCTCTGAGCGGCCGCCAGAGGACCGACTAATTTGTCCAAGGTAAGAGAGATTATCCAAGGGCCTAATGAGTCTCCTTCTATGTTTCTGGAGAGAATTATGGAAGCGTATAGGAAATATATTCCTTTTGATCCTCAGGCAGAAGACCAAAAGCCATCTGTTGCAATGGCCTTTATCGAGCAGACTGCTCTAGATATTAAGAGAAAGTTACAACGTCTAGATGGATTATAAGATATGACCTTAAGAGATTTAGTCAGAGAAGCTGAGAAAGTATATTATAAGAGAGAAACTGAGGAGGAAAGGGAATAGAGGAGTGAGAAGGAAAGGGAACAAAAGAAGGAGGAAAGAAGCAAATGGCAGAGTAAAGCATTGCCTAAGGTTCTGGTCACAGCAGCAAATAGGCCAGAAGTTAAAAAGCAGGGATACATAAAGGCATACCTGGGCCCACGCCAAAGGCTGCCGTTGGCCTCAAATCAATGTGCCCACTGTAATAAAAAAGAACACTGGGCCAAAGAGTGCCCCCAAAAGAAGCAGCCATGCCAGCCCGCCGTGCTGACTCTAGAAGAGGACTAGGAAATTCGGGGCTCAGATCCCCTCCCCCAGCTCAGAGTAACATTTGAAGTTGAGGGGAACACAGTGAACTTTGAAGTGATTACAGGAGCAGTATACTCAGCCCTTAAGACTTCACTGGCCCCCCTATCAATTAAATCGTCCCTAGTTCAAGGGGCTAATGGCAGTAGATATCAGGCTTGGACAACTAAGATGAATATGGACCTCGGAAAGGAAAAAGTCCACCACTCTTTCCTAGTAATCCCAGAATGCCCGGCCCCATTGATGGGCAGGAATCTGCTTACCAAATTCCGGACTAGAATAACCTTTAAACCTAATGGTCCCCAAGTGGAGGTTCTATAGCGTTCAGTATAAACTCCCATAGTCACATCTTTGACTATGTCTGTAGAAGATGAACATCAACCCTTCGCGCCCCCTAGGACTGATCAAACAGGCAAACTACCCCAGAAATGGATAAAAGATTATCCTAATGCCTGGGCAGAAACTGCTGGGTTAGGTCTAGCCATCAACAACCTCCAATAGTAGTAAAATTAAAAGCCTCTGCGTCTCCAATTAGTGTTAAACAATATCCTCTAAGCAAAGAAGCTAAGGATGGGATAAGGCCCCATATTCATAAATACCTGGGTCTTGGGGTCCTAAGGCCCTGTCAATCAGCCTGGAACACCCCCCGCTACCAGTAAGAAAGCCAGGAACTGGGGACTACCGTCCTGTTCAAGACCTAAGAGAGATAAACAACAGAGTGCAGGACATTCACCCCACAGTACCCAATCCATATAATTTGCTTAGCACTCTGAATCCGGAGCAGAAATGGTACACTGTGCTGGACTTAAAAGATGCTTACTTCTCCTCGCCTCTACATAAGGACTGTCAGTTGCTGTTAGCTTTAGAGTGGATAGACCCAGAACCTGGAACATCTGGCCAACTAACCTGGACTAGACTCCCACAGGGGTTCAAAAAATCCCCCATTCTCTTTGATGAAGCCCTCCACAGAGAAATCAATGACTTCAAAACTGCACACCCCGAAGTCACCCTACTCCAATAGTGGATGATCTTCTACTGGCAGCCAACACCAAGGAGACCTATGAGTCTGGGACCCAAGCACTATTATTCGAGCTTGCTCGGCTTGGATATATGGCTTCTGCCAAAAGGCCCAAACTTGTCAGCAAGAAGTAATCTTCCTGGGTTATTCTCTTAGGGGTTGCAAACGATGGCTCCCTGAGCCCAGAAAAAAAACCGTTTTGCAGATACTGCCCCCATCTAATAAGAGAAAACTCAGAGAGTTTCTTGGGACTGCCAGCTTTTGCAGGTTATGGATTCCTGGGTTCGCATCTCTGGCTGCCCCTTTATACCCGCTGATAAAGGGGGATGCCCACTTCCAATGGACCCCTGAGCACCAACAAGCTTTTGATAATGTCAAAAAAAGGTGCTGCTATCTGCTCCGGCCTTAGCACTCCCAGATGTAGAAAACCCTTCACTCTCTATATCGAGGAAAAGAAAGGAATAGCACGGGGAGTGCTCACTCAGTCTTTGGGACCTTGGAAAAAGCCAGTAGCGTATTTATCCAAAAAACTGGACCCATTGGCTAGCGGGTGGCCCCATTGCTTAAGTGCTATAGCAGCGGCAGCCCTTCTAATAAAAGATGCTCATTAATTAACGTTGGGACAGAAGCTAACCATTATAGCCCCCCATGCCCTGGAGAGCACCATCTGTTAGCCTCCAGAGAGGTGGCAATCAAACTCCAGAATAAACCACTACCAGAGCCTCTTGCTTGACAAAGACAGAATAACGCTGGGACCCCCTGCTCCACTCAACCCACCTACACTGCTGCCAGAAGAATCATCAGGACCCGACACTCATGAGTGTCAACACATACTGGCAAGGAAACCAGTATACAACAAGACTTGAAGGATCAGCCACTGCCTCGCCCTGAAGTCGTATGGTTTACGGATGGCAGCAGCTTCCTCCAAGATGGTAAGCGGCGGGCTGGAGCAGCAGCAGTTAGCAAAACTGATTTCATCTGATACTCTGGTCTCCCAGAAGGGACATCAGTCCAAAAAGCAGAACTGATTGCCCTTATGAAAGCATTGGAACTAGCAACAGGGAAAAGGGCCACCATATAAACTGATAGCCACTATGCATTTGCCACTGTTCATATGCTCGGGACTATTTACCAACAATGTGGGCTATTAAACTCTGCCGGGAAAAAAATAAAAAATAAAGATGAGATCCTCCACCTTGGCTCAGCAGTGCAGGGCCATAAGGAACTAGCTATAGTGGACTGTCCCGGGCACCAGAAGAGAAACAACCCTGTGGCAGTTGGAAACAGAAGGGCAGATGAGGAAGCTTAATTGGCAGCCCTAAACGGAGTGACTCTGTTAACTTTTTCCACACCGGGGGGAACAAAAATCAGGAGACTTGGCCGCCCCGGAACATTCAGGCAACTTATCATCTGAGGAGACAGATACAGAAATCTGGGACCCTACAGAGCCAAGTTTACAATTTCAAAAAGCCCACCTTTATGTCAAAGACGTACACCAGCTCAACCACTTAGGCTCAAAGAAGTTATAGGCACTCTTAAAGGACCGAAGAAAGGACTTATTATTGACTGACTCAAAGAGGAAAAAAATAGCTGAGCAGGTGACTAGAGCTTTTCAAGTCTTCCAATTAGTTAATACTTTCCCATCCAAGATTCCTGCAGGGAAGCGCATACGAGGAACCAGACCAGGACAATTCTGGGAAGTGGACTTTTCTGAAATTAAGCCAGCAAGGTATGGACTTAAATATCTCCTAGTCTTTGTAGATACTTTTTCAGGATGGGTCGAAGCCTTCCCCATGAAGAAAGAAACAGCTCAGATGGTGGTCAAAAAGATCCTAGAAGACAGTTTTCCAAGGTTCGGCCTGCCTAAGGTAATAGGGTCTGATAACGGACCGGCATCCGTGGCCCAGGTAAGTCAGGGATTTTCCAGGACCCTGGGGATTAATTGGAAGTTATATTGTGCTTATAGACCCCAGAGCTCAGGACAGGTAGAAACGATGAATAGAACCATCAAAGAGACTTAACGAAATTAATCTTGGAGACCAGCATAAAAAATTGGACTATGCTCCTACCTCATGTACTTTTTCGTGCAAGAAATACCCCTCCGCCCCTTTGTGTAACCTCACCCCTTATGAAATTCTCTCCTCCATTAAGGGACCTAACCCCAACTCTGAGATTAATGATTCCTTTCACACACCCTTGCTAGACAGACTTAAAGCCCTTGAACAAACCCAGCACCCAGCGATACCTGTGGAAACAGTTGGCCAGTGCTTATCAGCCTGGAGACGAGGGAACTCCACATCGATATCAAGTGGGAGACTTCGTCTACATGAGAGAGTATCGGGTGTCATCCCTGGAACCCTGCTGGAAAGGACCATACCAGGTGCTGCTTATAACACCTACAGTGGTGAAAGTGGATGGGATCACTTCCTGGATCCATGCCTCCCATCTCAATCCTGTGCCCTGTCCATACTCTGGCTGGAAACTAGAACAGACTGGTAACCCTCTCAAGTTGCATGTCTGTGGTGTGGGTAGGGCTATGGATTCTTCCCCTGACCACCAGCAGTCCTAATCCCCATCAGCCTGTTCAGCAACAATGGCAAGTTATAAATCCTACTGGGCAAGTAGTGTGGTCTATTTCACATACAGCCCCCTTATGGACTTGGTGGCCATCTCTCCACCCGGACATTTGTCAGCTTGCCATAGGCCTCTCTGACTGGGATCTCCCTGACATAGTGGACCCCACACAGATCCCACTAAAGCCCAAACCAGGGCAACATAGACCAACTTACCCCATGAATTATTGATGTCATCTCCCCAGCTCAGGTGTAAACTAGCCAGTCTTGTTTATTAAGTGTGCCCAGCTGATTTCTGAAATCGCAAACAGGCCCAAACCTGTGGAGGACCCAGTGACTTTTATTGTAGATCTTGGGGTTGTGAACACACGGGAGCTACATTGTGAAACCCAAACTCCCCAGACAGTATGATTCGGTAGGATGAAATGACATCTGGATTGATCCCAATAAATGTGCCGCTATCCAAGTGGTGTCAAAAACTTGCTGTGGAAAAAATAGTCTATGTTACCCCCTCAATATAACTTTCACTTCCAAAGGAAGGGGCTACCTCAGAACAACATGGCCTATGGGAAATACTTGGGGAATGCGATTCTATATTAATGGCCCTGGTTATGACTTTGGTCTCTGGTTCACCATCCGGCTTAAAAAGGAAGAAAATCCCACAGCAATAGGGCCCAATCCCCTCAAGTCAGGAATTAAGCCTCCTAAACCTCCCATGCCTAGATCTACCAAAACCCTTCTACCATCTCATACTTCGCAGTTTCCGTCTTTTCCTACTTCCCCAGTCCAGAGTACAGCTGACTCCTCCCCCTGGGAACTAATTAAAGGAACCTTTATGGTACTGAACTCCACACAGTCAGAACTCCTTGCATTTCAGCCCAGGTATTTGACAGCTCTGTACATTATTGTGTAATGGTGCAGATACCCCCCAGGGTGCTCTATCATGATCCAGAATCCTTTGAAGGTCTACTAGGTGGACAAACAACCCGATTTTGCCGGGAGCCAGTGTCCCTTACTCTAGCCATCCTATTGGGGCTAGGAGCTGCTGCAGGAGTGGGTACAGGAACAGCTGATATGATCCATGGGTCACAACAAATGGCCTGATTAGAAACAGCAATAAATCAAGACTTGAAGACGTTAGAGACCTCCATCACAGTTTTGCAGGAATCCTTAACCTCTATCTCTAAAGTTGTTTTACAGAACAGGTGAGGATTAGACCTCCATTTAATAAGGGAGGGGGGCCTCTGTGCTGTACTGAGAGAAAAATGCTGTTTTTATGCTGACCATACTGGAGTTGTAAAATAATCCATGAGTAAATTGACAAAATGCCTTGAAGAGCACCAGAGAGAAAGGGAGATTCAACAAGTGTGGTTTGAGTCATGGTTTACCTTGTCCCCCTGGTTAACTACACTCCTATCAGCCTTTGCTGGACCCCTGATCATGCTTATGGTGTTGATAACTGTGGGAACTTGTTTGCTTAACCTCATAGTTTCCTTTCTCCAGGCTCAGATTGGGCAGGTAAAACTCATGGTAATCAGACAGAAATACACTTCACTGGCAGAAATAGAATGTGAGACCCCACAAAAATTATGATTCATTACTTTTAAAATTAAAAGTAGGCAGAAAAAGGAGAAATGAAAGAATTAAAGAAATTAAAATTGAAACGTAAAGAACCAGGTTTTGTAAAGTTTACAAGCTGTGCTCAGAACCTGAAATTCCTGTGTCAGTGAAGACAATTCCCGGAACTGCCCATTAGATGTGTTGAAATCTTTACTGACCACCTAGTTACTTAACAACCCCTTCCCAGAAGCCGTGCATCTCAGCACGTATACATCTCAGGGCTTCAACCAATCAGTTTAAATGTATACCCCTTCTCAGGGCTGACCAATCACCCCCTGCCCGAACTGTTCCCGCCAATGAATGTGCTAATCATGTTTTAGAGTTGTTATTTGATTTTCCCACAGTATATGATATTTGCTAAAGGAGGCTATGATGTATATAAAGTCCCTGCACTCTCTAAAGATTGTATATAATCTCTTCTCAAGTTGTTCTCGGGGCTCTTTGTTCTTTCCTCCTCTGAAGTGAGCTTTGAGCCCCAGCATGCTGGACCCCCAATAAACCATTTGCTGTGGCATGAGACAATAGGTGCTTGGGTTTTCTCATGTCTCCAAATCACATAAAGAATCTATACCTGACAGTCAGTAAGCCTCAAATTGGAGAAGCAGTGCAGTATTAGCGGCAGGGCTATTTGATCACTCCTGATTCAAAGGAAGGGTGTTCAGGCCACCCAATGCCCTTCTGGACTTCAAATATTACCTAGATTTCTGTTTTCATACTTATATTTCACCAGTATATTCTTGTAAATATCGCAGGTTCCCAATACCATAATTCATCCTGCAGAATGATTCCTAAACCAAATCGAACCTGTTATTACCCTTAACCATGCAATATTTCCTCAATATAACTTAACAGAAGAACAAGGATATTGTTGGTCTTACAATACAGGAATGTAGGGGATCTTCCTCCTGCTGAGAACCTCAAAGTTCCGTGAAGAAATGATCCCTGAAGAAGATGTAGACACCTATGAAAGACCTGAGAGAGCAAAAGTCAACTTCCATGTAAAACAACCTGGTCAAAATGAAGGGATGTGTCTGAAAGCCTCTCTCTTCTTATTGTAGATTAAATCGACCAAACCAGGCCTATTTGGAGAGCTGTTCCCGGGTGCCTATGGTTGATATACCATTCTATCTTGTGAAAGTGTCACAGGAAGTATGGGCAGCCTCCATCTCATGGGACCCTTGGAAGCAACTGTTAGGAAAAAGTGGTTGCCAACCCAGTGACCTCATTCAGTTCGTGAAGGAAGTGACCTATCACACTTCCTTGGTGATGGAACTCTCTGAACTCGGGATCCAGGAAGCCAGGCACCCAGAGCCAGTCCCAGTCCCAGTCCCAGTGGTCTCATTTGTTTGGATTTACCAAGGACAGAGTCAGTCTTTCTTAGTACCTACTGAAGTGAGAATGGCCAAATGCCAGGAGAGCTCTGAAGAGGGGCCTTTTCTGAGAAAGCAGGTAGTGGCTCAACCATGGCTCCTGACAACTTCACAGAGTTTGCAAAGAAGTCCAGGTCTGAGATAGGACAGGCCATTTTGGTGGAACATAGTATGGCCCACCAGTCAGAGGACACTCAGGATACTCATAGACATACTTGGGGCAAGGAGATTCCGTTGTGGGTGTCTGTGTGAGTTTGTGGTTTTGTCTCATGTTCTGAGAATAGGTACGAAAGGCGGTTTGTTTGTTTAGACTGGAATGTTTCTAGAAAGTCGTTTGACAATGCTAGTGTTTCTAAGTCTGTGTATCCCTCTGAATCCGTTTTTGTAGACATTTGAAAAGAGAATTCATCAATGGTTGTGTCCTGTCTAGTAGAAAGCTTCCCAGCATTCATCTTGCCAAATTAAAGAATAAAGAGCTGCTTGCCTTATGGATGGGCAACACCTATTATCTTCTTAAGTTCCTCTTTTCTTCCTGAATACTGGCCACTCTCCAGAATAGCCTCATGGTATTATTTCCAAGATATGTACCACCTCCAAGCTCTGTGACATGATCATGTACTGGATAGCTGAAGGGAATGAGAGCATCTCAGAAAACTCAGATATCAGTGCGACCAGTAAAGTCTCAGTGGAGAAATACTACTTTGGACTTTTGCTTACCTATTGTTCTGTTGTCCTGAATGTCAGGAACGTGTTTGCCTCAGGCCACCCCTGTGTGAAACCTGAAGAAATCAGTTTTCAAATGGAAAAGGATGGGCGTCACCTGTGGCTCTTTGCTTAATTGCTTTGGAAATGGATGTGGCTGAATCAGCCTCTTTGCCCTCTGTGAGGCAGTGGCTTAGATTCTCAGCACCTGATGGATCTAAAGAAAGTTTCCAAGTGTGCATCCAAAACCAAAATGGCCAAAAGAGCAGTCATTGTGGATGAAGTCTCTCGCCTTCCTCTGTAAGCTTCCTGACCTCCATCAAGTGAGAATAGGGATCCGTTGGGTCAAACCAGTTCTTCAAAGCTCTGCAGAGGCTAGCCAATAGGTGCTTGGGTTTTCTCAGGACACCAATTCACATAAAGAATCTATACCAGTCAGTTGGCCTCAAACTGGAGAAGCAGAGCAGTATTAAAGAAGGGCTATTTGATCACTCTTGGTTCACAGGAATGGTGTCTAGTCCACTCTGACTTTAGGCAAATGAGGGGCAAGGGAGCTTATTTTGGACACTGTCTTGGGCTGCGCCCATCATGGAAACCTCTAGCTAGAGGTTATTCAGAGTGTCTATGTTGAAGAAGATGGGGGCCATGTGGGAGTTTTTTGGTTTTAATTGTGGTCAATTGTTGGTGGTTAGAAGAGAATCCTGGGTCCACCTGGGCTGGAATTCTGGTGCGATTCCCCTTAAAGACTGAGTTCTGGAACTGACCTCAGAGAAGTATTGCCATTAATTGTGTTGGGATTTTAGGCGGCCATGCATTAGAGTCGCCATTGGAAACTGAGATCTAAGCCTGGGGTGGCTATTCACCAAGCACTGTCAATCTCAGCCAGGACATCACATGATTTTATTCTGAAAGACTTGGCAGCCATTGTTGAGAGTCAAAACACACATGGACCTCACATTGTAGACCTCAATGGGCCTGGCTTCATGTGGCCTTTTGGCCACTCTTTGGGAAGACTTGCCTCTGAAAATTCTCCAGAGTTTTCCTTGAAATGTGCTTCCTAAAAATTTAATGGTTCCTGAATGAATTGAAACCCACAGTTTCTCCAACTTCATCCTTGAAAAATGTCTAGATAAATACAATGAAATTTTTGAAATTTCCACGACCAGGTGGCACTGGAGAACCTTTGGATGTCCTGTTGCTGATCAAGAGTGTACCAGACAGTGCCTTCCTTGACTGGGTTTCATGAAAATGGTGTAGAACAGAGCAGCCAGTATGGTGGAGCCTGCTGAGTAGTGGGCTCAGAGCTGTGGTGTGCAGTGGTGTGATAAAACATCTGTGGTGGGGTCATGTGGATCTTACTTTGGCTTCCAAATGCTTGTGACTGACATGGTGCAGCCAGCATACCTTTGTATATTAAGCCATCTTGTTAGATGGAGAGTTTTCAGGGCAATGTTCAGAATCAAGTTGCTACGGTCAAGGGGGCAAGCAATGTGGCGTAGAAGCCTGGTTGGTGCATTCTCCTGCAGACCCTTACACACCACACGTGACAGAACTCCCTCCAGCACTGTGTCCCAGTGGAACTCCTTGTATTTTGTGAAGCAAATACCAAACTCCCAGTGCAGCAACAAGAAACACAACAAAATTGGAGAATGACCAAATGGCTTCACAGTCTACACGGAAAGATTCTTAGACCCCAGTGGCCACAGTAAACCCACAAAGAGAGAATTCAGCACTGCTACCTCATGTTCATTGGAAAATAAGAAACCATGTCCTCCATGTAACAGATGCATACACAGCATTGATGGTTTCACTACAAAGGAAGCTAAAGCTCCTGAAAACAACATATATTTCAAGTGTACAACCTCAAAGACAGTTTCCCAGATGTCTTGAGGCCTGCACACTTCCATGTTTGTGGAGTTTTTACAGTCTCCATTACTTTTGGAAACTCCTCTACCACCTCCAGTGTTGTGAACTCTAGAGCATTTTCCATTCCAGATATGTATTCCTAGATTTTCTAACTCTTCTCCTCTAATTGTATCTTACTTGGGGCTAAGGTAATGTCAAGGCATTGTTCTGGATGAGAGTGGGAAGATTTTTTTGTAGCACATATTTGCATACACATTGGATTCATTTTCCAATTATTCATTCAAAATACTGAATCCCTCATAGTAACCCACTCCCTACTAGACTCTGACTACAAATCCTATTATGATGGATAAAAATAGACCAAACCAAATTGAAATACAAGTAGTTCAGAGGATGCAAGGTTAACATTTGGACGTTCCTTTTGCATTATATATGGTAGGAGTTTTAAATCTAGTCATTTTTTTGTTGAAACACTTCTCCATGTGTTTTTAAAGTTAACAAATATGTGAATTCATGTCTCCATTTCTCTGTAGCCTATTCAGCACATATATTTTTATATGCACATATAGAATCCTACCTGGTACCACACGTACATTCTTGTGAGGTGACTCACTTGGCAGATACAAATTGTGAGAAGAGATCACTCCTGTTAAACACTGTTGAAACTGAAAATTCAACCTATGAGTGAGTATCCTAGCTGAACAACATTATACATAAACTCATGTTCAGTAAAATGAATATTTTTAGATCTGTGGATGATAAATATTTCATGGTGAATTTCATTTGGCTTGTATATTAATACTTTTTAATTTCTGTGTGTGTATTTTAATATATATATATATATATATATATATATATATACTCTCCAGAGTTTTCAAAATATGAAATAAATGTATCTTATTATGTACTCCCTAAATTCTTTAATATTTAAGTGCGTATTTATAATCAACTTTTCATAAGATTATTCTAAGACATATTCATCCTCCTGAAATACGTATTTGTTTCCTAGTACTGAAAACTAAGTTAAGTGAATTGTGCATACATATCCTAATATTTTTACACTAATTGACCCAGGTTAATATAAATGCAAGTAGATTTCTATAGGACATGATGTGTATTTTGATGTTCATTTTTTTTCAACACTTGTACATTACTATTTCCTCAGTTTATGCACATCATAAGATATATATTTCATCCACATGTTCACAAATTTAAAGGCTTTTGTTTCACTTTCAATCACTTCCTGCTTCAGAACACATGTATTCCTCCAGGTTAAATGACTGGTCTTTTCATGAGACTTCTTTCCAAACACATTATTTTCGATTTCCACAATTACTTTTGAAGCAAAACTCACACATTCTTCATGATAAACCATAACCCTAATATTACCATTAGATGTATAACTGGTTTGAATGAATGGATATATATCAATATAAGGTTTCCTGTATATTTTCAGATATCAATTTGAACCATTATTTAAGTTGGAACCAGTTATATTATTTATTCACAGTATTGTCTATTCATGCATTATTTCTATATTCATAGACACAGTGTACACCTATTTGTATTCAAAATACTAATTTACACGTCTTCAAAATACTGTTCCTAGAAATGGTGAAAGAAATACTCATGTCACCTGATCTACATATACATTTTATCACAGTAATATTCTGGAAACAAAAAGCAAATGTCACACTTATGATTGTACTAAAGCCTAAATGGAAATTGAACATGGATTACTAAAATCATCCATGTCCAGTTTGCCTATTGCTCTCAAATGTGGATCCTATTGGTGACTACATATTTGTTTCTTCCTAAGATTATATATTCAACCTCAAACCTGTTGAAAATGTCTAATCCTATTACTCACCTTATACTTTGCCTGATTTCCTAATGTCTCCATTGATATATATTTTCCCCAGTTCATCATTGTGACTGCCTCTTAACATGTGCTGTCATTTACATTCACTCTCTACATGAAACCCTATTGCTAAAGACCATTTTGTCCAAATCCTATACTCACTCATCTTTCTAAAACTACCGTCTATCTTTCTAATCCTACCGACTATCCCTTTTTGACTGCATGTTGTCTTCGACATTCAATCATCCAAGGTACAATATCCTATACCATTGTATATTGATTTATCTGAGACATCTGTGCAGAAATTAATTCAAAGCTAAGTATCCCAATCAAGGGCCCAATGCCCTTCTGGGCATCAAATCTTACCTAGATTTTTGTTTTCATACCTATATTTCAACTGTATATTTTGTAAATATCACATGTTCCCATAACCATTATTCATTCTGCAGAATTATTCCTAACCCAATCGAACATGTTGTTAACCCTAACCATACACTGTTCCCTCAATCTAACTTTACAGAAGAGCAGGGAGAGAGTTGGTCTTCCAATACTGGATTGTAGGGTATCTTCCACCTGATGAGAACCTCAAAGGTCCATGCAGAAATGATACATGGAGAAGAAGTCAGCTATGAAGGACCTGAGAGAGCAAAAGTCATTTTCAATGTTAAACAACCGGGTCAGGATGAAGAGATGTATCTGAATCAGCCTTTCTCTTCTTAATATAGAGAAGATGGACCAAACCAGGCCTGTGAGAAGAGCTGTTCCCGGGTGCCTATTGTTGATATACCATTCTAACTTGTGAAACTGTCACAGAAAGTAGGGGCAGTCTCCATCTCCTGGGACCCTTAGAAGCAAATATCAGTACACACTTCCTTGGTGATGGAACACTCTGAACTTGGGATCCAGAAAGCCAGGCACCCAGAGTAAGTCCCAGTCCCAGTCCCAGTGGTCTCAATTGTTTGGATTTACCAAGGACAGAGTCAGTCTTTGTTGGTACCTACTGAAGTGATAATGGCCAAATGCCAGGAGACCTCTGAAGAGGAGCCTTTTCTGAGAAAGCAGGTAGTGGCTCAACCATGGCTCCTGACAACTTCACAGAGTTGGCGAAGGAGACCAGATCTGAGAGAGAACAGGCCATTTTGGTGGAACATAGTATGGACCACCAGTCAGAGGACACTCAAGATATTCACCAACATACTTGGGGGAAGGAGGTGCCGTTGTGGGTGTTGGAGTGAGTTTGTGGTTTTGTCTCTTTTCTGAGAATAGGTAGGAAAGACTGTTTGTTTGTTTGGACTGGAATGTTTCTAGAAAGTCGTTTGACAACGCGAGTGTTTCTATGTCTGTGCATTCCACTGTATCTGTGGTTGTAGACATTTGAAAAGCGAATGCATCAATGGTTGTGTCCTGTCTAGTAGAAAGCTTCCCAAAATTCATACTGCACAATTTAAGAATGGAGAGAGGCTTGCCTTATGGATGGGCAACACCTACTATCTTCCTAAGTTCTTGTTTTCTTCCTGAATACTGGCCACTCTCAAGAATAGCCTCATGGTTTGGTTTCCAAGATATGTACCACCTCCAAGCTCTGTGACATGGCCATGTACTGGATAGCTGAAGAGAATAGAAGCATCTCAGAAAACTCACATATCAGTGTGACCATTAAAGTCTCAGTGGAAAAACACTGCACTGGGCCTTTTGCTTACCTATTGTTCTGTTTTTCTAAATGTCAGGAAGATCTTTGCCTCAGGAAACCCCTTTGTGAAGCCAGAAAAAAAGAGTTTTCAAATGAAAATGAATGGGCATCACCTGTGGCTCTTTGCTTAATTGCTTT